>NC_062978.1:25213305-25538608 GCF_023078275.1 Leguminivora glycinivorella | reverse complement strand
TCTATGCACTGTGATTACACATTTTACTTTGACAGTAACTCTCTATAATACTCGATCCTCTTTGGTATACCTAAATTACCTAAACAGCGACGGCAAGGGGTCTCCCCAAACGTCGACGCGGAATCGGGTTTTCCATTCCATAATATTTTATTCTATGACACTGTTAGGTTAGGCCCCCTGAGCACTCCTCTGAGGATCGGTGCGTATTTCACTGTCAGTCGTCCTGTCTGCCCTGAGCCCTTTGACCTCAGGTCCAGGCGTTTTATAAACGTCACTTGTTAATAAAATAGATCGATCTTCTTGAGTAGCAGGTAATCTGACAGTTTTCGATCATGCATCAGCTGACGTTTTGGATGCACCCGACGTAGTTTATTGGCTTAATGATCTCAAAGTAGCTCAACTCTGATTGCCTAAAAAATGCATGTCATACTATTGAATAATTTTACATAATAGTACATTCTGATACTAGTGCGAAAAAAAAGCAGGTCGAAACAAGTGGTGATAAATAAAATTAAAACACGACCGAAGGGAGTGTTTTAAATCGACACGAGTTACGAATTTCCTTTTCGCACGTGTATCGTACGACGTTTTTCAGTACAGATGGCCCTCCGAAGTTTCGACTTGGCATATAACGAACCACTTCTCTGGCTTCTGAAAATTTATTATTCAGTACAGACGGTGTTTTTTTAGGGTTCCGTGGTCAACTAGGAACCCTTATAGTTTCGCCATGTCTGTCTGTCCGTCCGTCCGCGGATAATCTCAGTGACCGTTAGCACTAGAAAGCTGAAATTTGGTATCAATATGTTATGTATATCGATCACGCCGACAAAGTAAAAAGTAAATAAAAAGTAAAAAAAAATGTTTTGTTACGGTAACCCCTACTTGTAAAGTGGGGACTGATGTTTTTTTTTTCATTCCAACCCCGACGTGTGATATATTGTTGGATAGTTATTTAAAAATGAACAAGAGTTTACTGAAATCGTTTTTTGATAATATTAATATTTTCGGAAATAATCGCTCCTAAAGGAAAAAAAAGTGTCCCCCCCCCTCTAACTTTTGAACCATTTATGTTTAAAAAATATGAAAAAAATCATAAAAGTAGAACTTTATAAAGACTTTCTAGGAAAATTGTTTTGAACTTGTTAGGTTCAGTAGTTTTTGAGAAAAATACGGAAAACCACGGAACCCTACACTGAGCGTGGCCCGACACGCTCTTGGCCGGTTTTGTGTAAAGCAAGAATTATCTATTTTATTTACGTACCTCATACTAAGAATCGTACCTCGATTTTTTAGCGCCACCTATTAAATACTATCATAACTACACTGATGATGTCTACAAATTTATTTATTTTCAAAATGTTTATTGACGTGATATCATGATTTTTGGGAAAAGTATGATTTTGGCCAAGAGGCTGGAAGTCAAGGCTGCGAACAGCGCCATCTCGTTTTAAGGCTGAGAGGTCCATACATTTCAGGGGTACGCTTTTTTATATGGGCTTTGTCAGTCCAGTATTAAATCGTTTTAGTCTTGGTGTAAAGTTTCTTTCCAGTCCTATGAGGAGGCACACTCAAAGGTTATAACAAATGGCGCCACCTTATTAGTCCATACGTGAGAGCGAGAAGATGATATAATTATATTTTTCTCTCTCTCACGACAGTGACATGCCTAGACACTTGCACAGGCGCCGCCTGGCGGGATAAAATGTCAGCGTGCCTCCTCATTGGCAGTAGTATAGTATTGTGGCAATGGCAACACACCGATAACTCAGGTCACGCAGGAAGCGGCGGTTCAAACGCAAGATAACGCGGTTGGGCAACGTTGACCGCTGACCGCGGTAAGCTTTTATACTTCCATATTTCACTGCACAATTTATCACTATATTACATAAAAGGCCTAAAAATGTGTGGATACATTTAAGGGTCTATAGGTAGGTAATTAGGTATCGTGTTGATTAGGAAATAATCACAATACAATACAAAATTTAAACTTTGAAAAAACCCCCGTTTTTATCAAATATGGCCAAGGATTATTTAATACATAGGATTTACATACTTCATACTAAGAATCGTAGCTCGATTTTTTAGCGCCACCTATTAAATACTATCATAACTAATTACTGATGATGCCTACAAATTTATTTTTTTCAAAACGTGATATCATGATTTTAAAATAAATAAAAATATTTGAGGAAAATATGATTTTGGCCACTTCCAGGCTGCGAGTAACGCCATCTAGTTTTAAGCCTTAAAAGGCCCATACATAAGGGGTACCTACGCTTTTTGTATTGGCTTTGTCAGTGTAGTATTAAATCGTTCTTGGCTTGGCTAAGAACACTCAACTAATTCAGTTTAAAAAAAAAAACTGTGCTATGCCACAGGCAGAGTAGGAAGACAAACAAACACGTCAAACTTATAACACTTCGTAGATTTTGCGTCGAGGGTTAAAAAGTGACATAATGAGGAGGCACACTGACATTTTATCACGCCAGGCGGCGCCTGTGCAAGTGTCTAGGCATGTCACTGTCATTCATATGTGTGTGAGAGAAAAAAATATATTCTTCTCGCTCTGTGCAATGAACTAATCAGGTGGCGCCATCTGTCATAACCTTTGAGTGTGCCTCCTCGCCCTCCTCATTCTCTGAGCATCCCGTGGCCCGGCCAGGCAGCAATAGCAGCATTCGCTCGGTGTACGACGCCACCATCCAAATAGGTCCTCTAAATAATCTAAATGTTGATTTTGTCTCCACGCACACCTCCCATAGTTCCGGAACACCAATTTTCTGTGATGGGGAGGTATATATGATATATACGTGATAATGACGATTTTTCTCTGTGACCAACCATCAAAGACCATTCCATTATCGGCGGCTGTTCATTTGCCTTTTATAACCTAAATAAAACCGGCCAAGGGCGTGTCGGGCCACGCTCAGTGTAGGGTTCCGTAGTTGTCCGTATTATTCTCAAAAACTACTGAACCTATCAAGTTAAAAACAATTTTCCTAGAAAGTCTTTATAGTTCTACTTTTGTGATTTTTTTCATATTTTTTAAACATAATATATGATTCAAAAGTTAGGTGGGTTCCTAGTTGACTACGGAACCCTAAAAACACTTATTGTACTAAAATAAATCTTGTTCTTAAAATCAATAAGAGATCAGCTAGAAACCATAAACTATAAATTTATTCTATCGTAACACAAAATACCTCAAATAGAATCGGAAAATTTGAATAATTCGTTACAAAATATCTTATGCAACAGTTCCGTGCATACATTGGAGAGCACTTGCGGGAACATTAAAATTCAGATTTAAGACGTCACACGAACACTCTCTTGACGAAAGCATGAGCCGTTGTCCTTATTTGAAAAGCAATAGGTAGGTTTTGGTGTAAAACGCGAGAAAAACGTCTTTAAAAGGGGCCTCTAAGATTGCCAGCTCTTCAAACGCTGCGCAGAGATAGTTTGTTCCACGGAAGTATAAGTTTGTTCCCCCTACACCCACTTTGTCATGGTTGCCAAATTTCAGTAGGAAAACATGTCTATGGTTAATCTGTTTTTTTTTTCTAGGTTGTTAATACGTGTGGTGACGGGTTAAGAGTTTCTTCCCGTGGGTGTCGTAGAAGGCGACTATGGGATATGGGTTAAATTGTGGCGTAGGCGAGAGGCTGGCAACCTGTCACTGTGTCACAGTTTGCCAAGAGTGGCTGTGAAGCTTTAGTAGTTTCATGTGCTCTGCCTACTCCTTTATGGGATACAGGCGTGATTGTATGTATGCATTGTATGTTAATACGTTCACGGACGGCAAGTGACGTCATCTGTCATAGGCCAAAGGAAACAAACGACTACGCGTATGCTATAGCATACGTGTCCAAGAGTACCTGGTTAATATAATTATGTTAAGTGGTCTTTACACGCAGTACGTTAAAATTAAAAGGTGCCAAAAAGTGTATGTACAAATGCGTTTTTCGGGATTAGACTATAGACTTTACAACTACCTATAAGCTTTTAAGATGTGTGCTGTGCACGACCCTCTCTAAATGACAAGTAAAAAATTAGGAAAAAACCCCGGACCGCGATATAGTCGACCGATTTTCATGAAACATTGCTAAGAAAGCTTCCAACTAATTCAGCTTTCAAACAAAAAATAATCTAAATCGGTTCATCCGTTCGGGAGCTATGATGCCACAGACAAACACACAAACAGACAGGTAGACAGACACGTCAAACTTATAACACCCCGTCGTTTTTGCGTCGGGGGTTAAAAATACGGGTGTAGAAAAACCGCATTTTTAAACTGTTTTGCGAAGTCTAACAAGTACTTAAAGGTAAAAATTCTTGACGTCAAAGTCCACTCAAACATGAGAACTATAAATCGATTCATTCATGCGACGGGAACGTGGCTCCATCCATCAGTCCATCCATACATAAAAGATCGCATCCACTCTGTTATGAGGCTCTGACGTCATACAAATCATGAAATCATACAAAGGGGGAATTTTATTTCACTAATTTTCATACAAATCAGATGTTTGCGATTTTGTTTACCAGAGTTGGCTTACAGGTTTCTGTATTGCGATTATTATAAAGTGATAATGAAACCATTGGTAATGGACTAATGGTAATGGGGTAGGTTAGGTACCTAGGTAAAGTTGGCCAAGCAAACAGCGGCAAATAAAAAAAGCCGCAAATATCTATGTCCCAGAGCAAATTTTAATTTGCCTTTTTCTAGTGACAATATTGTTTGATCGGCAATATTTATTGTGGTATCCCAATAAATGGCGGTGTGCTGGCAACACTCAGTTGCTGTCAACATGGCACCAAGAGAGTGAGGTCGGATAATGCCGTACAGAGAAATAGTTGTTTTATTTAAATTGCGGCGTAGGCGAGAAGCTGGCAACCTGTCACTGCAATGTCACAATTTGGATTTCTTTCAACCCCTTTTTGCCAAGAGTGGCACTGAAACTTAGTAGTTCATGTGCTCTGCCTACCCCTTTATGGGATACTACAGGCGTGATTATATGTATGTATGTTATTTATTACAGAAGTCCCCCGTTGATATAATATATCAAAGGAGGACAGCACACTTATATTGGTTAATTTAGGTAAGTCGAACTAATAGTACATTTCGATACAGGTGCAAAAAAGAGGAAGTTCGAAACGAGTGGCGATAAATTCGACACGAGTTACGAATTCCCTTTTCGCACGTGTATCGAACGACGTTTTTCAGTACAGATGGACCTCCGAAGTTTCGACCTGCCATATAATGAACCACATATAATCGCCACTCGTTTCGAACTTCCTTTTTTACGCACTTGAATCGTAATGTACTATTTCATACTTAATAAAAGATCCCGACGAATTGAGAACCTCCTCCTTTTTTTTGAAGTCGGTTAATAAGAATATGGAGAGGAAACTGAATACTAGGCAGTACATTTTTCATAACATCAACTTGCAAAAAATACCAAAAACACGTTGGTAAAAACTGAAAATAGTCAAAACATTACATCACCCGCTTGATCACACTGGCTGTGTTATTTTGTTTATGCGAGCATCGAGTATTGATTGAGCGATTGTGAGCGTTTATAATTTTTCTCTCGCCTGGTCTAGTGTTGCCAGATGTTAGAATTTTCCGGAATGTTAAGATCTTTACTGCAACATTATGCTGAGTCGCGGCCCTTTTTAATATTCCTGTTTGATCCAATTATTTTAATTTTAACATTGTAATATGATTAGGGATGTTACGAATATTTGCATTCACATTCGCATATGCGAATGATTCGCATTCTTTTAAACATTTTCATCGACATTCGCATTCGCTTCAAACGATGCGAATGTTTTGCGAATGCGAATATGTGCAAGTGGCAGCTTGTTCCTCGCCCGCGCCGGCCGCTCCAATTGCTACTTGTCGACTGTCGACTCGCACATGTACGCGCAGATATCTCAAATTCGTTACAGCGTGAAGTTCGTACTCGGCATTTTGACCAATAGTAAGCATTTTTACCGAGCGGGTTGTTGGTGATTGCTTGGTTTTTATTTTGGTTTTTTATGAAATTCAGCGATATTCGCATTCGCATTCGCATTCGCACATTCGCATTCTGAATATTCGCATTCGCATTCGCGAATGTGACACATGCGACATTCGTGACATCCCTAAATATGATATTACTTAAATAAAGCCTTTCTATATTATGTCCTAGTTAATTACCTGAACATATTTTCATACAGAAACTAAGTCTAAGCATGCATATTACTTAATAGCTAACTTACATCTAAACTAGGCACTGTACTATTAATACTAAGGATATTTATTAACGTTACATTAAAAAAAAATGCAATGAGTCATAAAGATTCCTAAAAATAATTAAAAAAAACTTGGTGACGTGTTCGGAATTTCACTGTTTCTAATGCTATTTTGTGTTTAAAATATAAAAAAATAATCAGGGTTTGGCAGCGAAACTGGTTTTAATATAGTAATGTGACAGACTTTTCAAAAATGGTAAATTTTTCATTGTAATGTTTTTGTTATTTATTATAGAAAACATCCATGACCCCGGAACATATTATATATTTATTTATTTATTTAAACTTTATTGCACAAATTATCAATAAAAAGTACAAATGGCGGACTTAACGCCTTAAGGCATTCTCTACCAGTCAACCATTGGGCAAAACAGAGATAGTTAGTTTGGTGCACAAGATTATAAAGCCAGTATGAGATTATAACGATTAAATACAAGTCGATACGTAGGTATTTGTGTATGTTTATTTTATAATAGTAGTATTATAAAATAAACATACACAAATACAATAAGTAAACCTACATATATATTAGTATAATACATATATATGAATAAAATACACATATACATAAATAAATAAATGTACCTAGTGCGAGACATCAAGTAGACTTTAATCTCGAATGTTTGCAAATAAGTGCTTACGCAAATTGCAAATAATATAATAATAAGTGCTTTTCACACAAGTACCTAAGTAAGTGCCCTTACCGAGATACGAACCCAGGCCCGTCGACTTAGCAGGCAGGGCTACTAACCACCGGCCAGACCGGTGTTAATATTTGTAGGTTGTGCCTGGCAACCCCAGTCTGGCTCAGTTATCTCATGTACAAATTGCTCTTCGTCAGGTCACGCCGCGCCGGGCGATAAAAACTGCCGCGCCAAGTCTGTAGTGCCCCCTACTTACAGTTCATCATGCTATAACTGGAGTAGGGGTTAACTTCACTCAGAAACAAAGCGTATACCGATAGCGCCGAGTTTCTAGTAACAAACTACTACACAGGGTGGAGGGTTTTAGTCCGTACGCGGCTAGGAGGAAACCTCCAGCATAGCCGAGTCGGGCATGCTGTCGAACACCGGGTCGGCAGTATCCAATGAGGATTACCTCCAACTCTGAAAAAAAAAAACTTCAACATAATTATAAATTACAGTCTGTTCGGAAAGAGAAGAGTCGTGGAAAGTACGAATATGGGGCCCTAATATATTGCCTAATAATATATATTCTGATTCTTTCCGCACATACCCTAAAATATAGGTAATAGGTATGTTACTATACTATGCGAAAGGTAAAACTCCTAAACGAGCAAAGGACTTTTCGAGTTATTATGCAATTCTTTACAGGATGAAAAGCACATTGTGAAGCATGGAATAGTACGTAGAAAACATGTTTGTCGAATTTTGCGGGAGGGAAGAAAGTAAGGCAAAAGAATACTACTTACTTACACATGAAGAAAAATCTGTGTCAAATAGTATATTTTACCAATATTGTACCCTAAAACTGCAGTCCAGTGACACAGGCTCTGTCGCAACATTCCATTCCCGTGACACACAGTGTCCGCGCCACATTCCGGGACTTCGAGAAAGTAACCTGACTCACCTTCTAAAGGTGCTGACTCAACTATTTTTGACGCGAATGACGATCTTTGTGACAGTTTCTTCCAACTCGCTGTTAGACAAAGTTATAGTACGACATACCTGAAATAAAATAGCAATGAAATAAAATGGAGGTACCTACTTAAGGATGTATATTAAGTATTTTATACCGTAATACCATGGGAAAATAAAAAAAAAACTATAAACCCCACTCACAGTAGTTATTAGTCTGGCTGCAAGAATTTCGAATATTATATTGATATTACATTTTCCCTTCCTGAACACGGTTACAGCGTCGAATAGACGAAAATACCAGACCTGAAATACATCTAACTACTTACTTTGTAATGAGTCTCGCCTCCCTGCCAACAGCGGCACACGTCTGCCGACTAGTTGGTGACGGGGACGGGCGAGACGGGAATCCCGCGAAGAAGGCCCTATTCTACGTAATTAAAAAGAATAATACTAGTCGTATAAAAGTTTAGTGACCTTAGATCATAAAGGGTTGCAATAGTTCGAAAAGGTTCTGATTAGAAGATATCATTAAAAGACGCATTTCGACAACGAACGAATTTTATTGTTTATTATTTATTTTTTATTTATTGTTATTAATATACAGTGACAAACTTATGTCTAACATATAGTCCCACAAAACTCTGGAACAGAACGAGTTTGTCTGTGGGATCAACAGTCTCTCAATTACATAAACAATTAAATTAACTTAAAGAAAAATCATTAAACTTCTTAAATAATAGATAATATAAATTATTGTAATATATATAGGAAATGTTTTTTTTGGCATAGTTTTAAATTTGTTTGGGTGCTTTTCACTTCGGATGGCTTCAGGTAAGCTATCTGTGTCTGTAAGCTGTCTGTGTCTGTGTCTCTTCCATAATAGTGCGACAGCGATAGTTGCATTGCATGTCGATACTTTTTTTCGGATCGTGAGCGATTCGCCTTTTATCTACGGGCTCAGTTGTAACAATATTCAACTTTTCAATTTCTTCTTTTATTCTTTTGGTAGAAAACTCACATTTCATGAAGTCCCATAACTCATCTAGTTAGCACTTTCACGATCTGACTGATATAACGATCGGCCGACAATCCAGAAGGACTACAAACAGTGCACCGATAGCCAATATCCTTTTATCTCAGCATCCGGCCGTCACGCCGGCAGCCTGTCAACATCTGTTGTCCCAATTTAACGGTATCTGTGATGCTGTTAGTCAAACTAAACAGCGCTTTACAGGACCATTTTAAAAAGACCCACAGCACTGGTCGCCTCAGACCAATGCCGTGAATAGGGTGCGTAGCCGAATGCACAAATTAACGCTCACGAAACGAAATGCTCGTAGATATCCATCTCTATCGCGCCAATACGCAAGAGCGATAGAAATAAATATCTACGAGCGTTTCGTTTCGTGAGCGTTTGTGCACTCGGTTACGCACCCAGGCCGTTACATTCGCGTTGACGATCCTTTAAACATCTGTACATTCCTTAAAACAACTTGTACCAGGGTACAGACCCTCGAGAAAATCTTGGCAGGGAAGCTCCCCCACATTTGGAGTGTCAATGGTGCGTCCATATAGCAACTGCATACGAAGTTGAAAAAATACCCCATAAGTAAATCTTCCGTGGGGGTGCCACACAGCTTTGATTTCCTTAGTGACGACTAAATTAAAGTGAAATAGGTTTCCATAATATATTATGGTTATTTCATCCCAATAGACGATTGGCGGAAGCGGGTATTCGAAGAAGAGGGAAAGAAATAACGCAACCATTGTTTTCAGTTGGAAACCGCAAAATGCAAGCCGTGGCTTTGGGCACCCTGTACACCCTTTGCAGCTCTTACGTGCTTTAGTGCTGAGTTAGGACTACAAACAACAACAATAGCCGATTCTTCTACTCTTTTACCTTCTATACTCACCATAAGGTATTGTATACGTCTCTAGTTTGTAGGTTCTATACTACCAAATATGAACAGCACTTGATACTTAAAAGTTTATTACTATTTATAGATATTACAGTGCTAAGTTATTCGCTAGGCTATCGGAATAGCGTTTCAGTACAGAGTGCCGTACTTATGGCTTTATGAGCACCTAACTACTATAAAGTGTACACTTGTGCTCCTGTTTTATACACTGTAGTAATGTGCGCTCTTTAAAGCTTAATTTTTTCGTTAACATCGTCAATATGATCATTATTTAAGTAGATTTTTTTTTAATTTGAACTACATAGGTACTTACATTAAGTATAAGTTATTTAGGTTAAGCTTGACCAGAAATATATGACAACTGTCAAGAGGGCGCTGTTATTTTGATGTATGCGGTGACAGTTGAGGATAGTATGAAGAAAATAGTTCTAATGAAATTTCACAAGATGGCGCGTAGTCATATATTTCTGGTCTAGGTACAACTGTATAGACAGCCTACTAAATAGCCGTCGTTGACACAACCGAGTTCAACCGACTAACTTCAACCCTATGAGATTGACATAAGAACTACTTTTTCCCCTCACTAGCTCGGAAACACGTGTTTTGTCCTTTAATACCAGCGGGTAAAAACACATTTTATCCACTAGTGGGTAAAGTAATTTGACCTTGAAAAAAGTCAAATTAACTGCTTTAAAATTGATTAAGCTAGGTGAGTCTAGTAATAAAGATGATTTACCACCTGTGGAACTACTGGAAGCAGTGATAAACGCATTTTTTGCGTTGTAGTTTCCTCGCTATAGTGAGGGGAAAAGTTTTGTGTTACACTCGGGTGCAAATGTATTTTACTTCTCGTGTGTTAAAAAACTCGCAAGTTCAGGATTCTATTCTCGAACCACTCGCTTCGCTCGTGGTTCAACTATAGAATCCTTTCACTTGCTCGTTTTTCAATTCCACACTCGGCGTTAAAATACAACTTTGCCCCCTTGTATAACAAATAACTATTAATCAGCCAGCTATATTTTAGTTACAATAAGAACTACTTAGCTGCCCGCCCCGGCTTCGCACGGGTATCGTACTATAAACGTTCCTCTTGAATCACTCTATAATAAAAACCGCATCAAAATCCGTTGCGTGGTTTTAAAAATCAAACATAGGTACTTACGAACAACGGGAAGAGACTTGGTTTTATATTATGTAGTAAAGAACCGAATCATTTCAAACCTTAACACAGTGTTGAAAAGTCTAAATCCATCCACTCGCGTAGCAAAGGAAATGTTGGGCCGCGGTCGTGCTTCCTTTGGCGTCAGCATCCGGGATGCTTCTCTATAACGTTGTTTTTGTATATCTCCGTCTTTGTCGCACGTGCTAGAGGGACAGAGAGGCAAGTAGTCGAAACTTCGAACTGGTAGCCCTACTAATTCCTGCGAGAAATGACCGTTTCTGAGGCACAGCATGGCTATTGGCTACGTATGATTTCTTCGTCATAATTATTAAGGACTTAATATACATCATACAATTCTGTACATATGCGATCATAGAAGCATCTTGATGTTGTAACTGTACGTAGATTTACGGTTGCTATTAGTGCGAAAACGATAGGCTGCCAGATAATGCATAGGGTAGTGGAAGTAGAAAACTGTTATGCGACCTTTAATTGCTCTTGCATTATGGGATAGATCGGCAAATAATAATTTTGGATTTTCCCACTAGGCTATCTTTGAATTGAGTTGAGGTATACCTACGTAGCTACCTATTTGACAGAAGAAAAAAATAGCGAAACACAAAATTCCTACCGTCCGTTCCTACATTTTTAAATTTTGCCTCCTGTCCCGTCTAGTAACGGCTAGCCAAACAAGTTTGTTATTAGAAAAAGGGGCACTAAAATTTTCTATGGGAAGAAAACATTCGAGCCTACATTTTTAATTTGCTGATTTTTCTCGTGCCGTAAATGACTTTATATGACGTGACGTGACGTGACGTCACTATTTACCAGATTTTTTAATTCTGTATCTGGTAACCCTATTCGTCGTGTCGGAAGCGCGGCCGCTTCCTTCGGCGTCATCCGGGAAGCACGCCTCATTCCTGCTTCCTCCATCCTTCACTGACTCACCCGTTACCAAATAGACAACCGCTTCAAATCGTTTCTGTAGCTCCTTGAATGTACTGATTCTGGACAAAAAAGATTCTGAAAAAAAAAGTTTCATTTCCAAACCTCATCATTAACAACAAAAAAATATAGGTGGTCAATTAAAGCTGGTCACGCGCGAATCAGAGCGCGAATTTCAAATTTTCTCTGGACGATGAACCTTCAGCCCTACATTTTTCAAATTTGCCACCCTTTTTTAGTGTTTTTAAGATTTAGTTGACCGGCTTATAATATATTCTACTGGAAGTCTATTCACCACGCTATTCTTTTTATTTGCCGCCTTTTTCAACTGACAAGGTCAGCGGTGTGCCAGAGTATACTTAGCCAGCAATAATAGAGTTAGCAAAACGGCCTTACAATAATACTTTTTGAACGTACCCCAAAACTGTCAATCAGTCAAATTTGACGTTTTGTCTAAATAGTTTCTCCCGATCTATGATCAGTTTTTAAAATAATGAAACTGTCCAATTCTATCATGTTTTCGTAACAAATATATAGTGAATTACCGTGATTCATCAGTGGCGTGTCTCCTAAAATAAAGTGAGTAACTAATACTTCTTGTTTGAAACTGTTTTTATTTGAAATAGCAAAAGTTTGCTGACAAACAATATTCCCAATTTGAATCCAACAAACTTGTTGTTTCTGACTGTAAATAGCAGATTCGTTGATCAATATTCGCAGAGTGACGTACAAGGATTAAACTGAATAAGTCATGCCAGATTGTGTGGTAAACCGTACATTATTTATTAGGCTCGACAGTCGAGGGGGATTTTAAATCTTAGCCGCTACGTCATAGGACGTTCGGACGTAGGTGCAGTGTGACTTGACAACAATGTCTGCATTAGGAGTTGAATTCTGCAGTTTGTCCCAGGACTCATTTCAAACATAGCCGTGGGATCATAATTACAGCATTTTAATTATGCTAATCCTCAAAACAAAAAGGTTGAGTATTGGTTTAATTGTTCTCATGCAGTGACAGTTAAGTTTGTCAGACGATACTTTGCAGTTTTACTTACAAGTCAGTCTGAGTGAACTTTGCAAAGACTAACAAATCAGCATTGAATGCACAGCAGTTATTAAAAACATCTATTTTGCATTTAAATTGTATGAGCTTATGTAGGCACCTGGCACCTAGTGCTATTTTGAATTATTTAGACTTTGTTGAGAGCATTGACATTCCTCATTTATTTATACAGAAATCCTTTAAATATTTGTCTTTAAATATCACTGCTGCTGCCTCAGGGCGTAGCGTAATACTGAGCCGTAACCCTTTTGTCTTGTTGCGACGCGCACAGTATCATAGTACGCTATGGTAAAAATCTGTGTAATTTCCTGTTTTCCAATTTGCTTATTATGTATTCTAATTCTTTTTTGTAAATTATTTCTTTTGTGTATTCTGTGTGTATTGTGACAAACAAATAAACGTATATCTATCTATCTATTTGTTTGCTATTGTTTTAAATCATACATTGTCTCCACTGTGTACACCTATAGATGTTACACTCAAATCATACCCATTTGTCAACACCTTCTGTATTGCATGGTAGTCAAATGTGGGAAGTGACCATCATCTACCACGGGAACCACTTTAAAAAGTGTGATCAATATTTATCTGGAATATATAATTATATAAGAGCTCCGTTCACAAAGTTTGTCACACAAATTTTATATTAGTTAATAGTTTAAGCATGTCTGGGAATATTATATTTATTTACTGATTTTGGTACATGCCTAATGTACCAAAATCATAAAATATTTAGCACCATTGCTAGTTAGAAATAAATTAGCCTTGTAGTTAATGGCTAAAATATTTGCTGGTTTAGCTTGTAGTTTAGTCTGGGCCTCCTAAGGCCGTTCAAAACATGAAATATTCAAAATTTACCAGTGCAATTTGAATTCTATTATCACATAAATATAGAGTTGATTTTTCTGTTTGAAGATATAACAAACATATTAAATCGGATGGTGAGACTTATTTAGGCTAGACTGAACTTAATTTTTTATATGTTAGTATTCTAGCAATAGCTCCAACATGGCTATTATTGTTTTTGCATTAAATGTAGTTAACATTGGCCAGGTTTATTGGTATGGTGGTGGCACTATACCTACAACTGGCATCAGTGCATCAGAGCGGATCTATTGTCTCATTGTTTGATCACTTCATGCATAATTTGTAAACATTTTGCATGCTAATGTATGCTATCCTGATCAAAGCTTGCTCTATGGCATTTATTAGATCCTATAAGCTATGTAGGTACTTAGTTTTTTGGCTCGTTTCCAGGCAAAAGTGTATATGGCGTCCGGCCAGGGCCTAGACAGAAAGTTTCCAGTATCAATCAGGCGAAGGAGCAGAAAAACAAACATAATGTAGTAAACATTCGTATTTATAATATAATGTTGTCGTTTTATTTACAAATAAATACAAATTCAGTTAATAAATAAATGGTAAATTATCTACATCTTAATAAGTATGTTTTATATCTCATTTCTTAATCTTCTCTGAATTCATCTCGAATCCAAAATACTAACGTTATCGTTTTCTTATGACACGTTACGGTCTCAAGAAAATTTGAGACTTTCGGCGTTCGGGCGACACGTTCACGTACATTCACACTATACGACTATATTTACAAGGTACTCGTAGACGATTCACTCCGCGGGGCGCTCGTCCCTCGCCCCGCGCACTCACACAGGCACTAGAGTCCTCCCCGGCCAGCGAGCCATAAATATTTGTACACTTGTGGCCGGGCGGCGCGGCGGACTAGATAATACTGGAGAGCGGCCGGGCCGGCGGCTCCGGGCAGCGGCAGCCGCTGCGGCGGCAGCGCGCGTAGCCCGCCGCGCCCGCCGCCGCCAGCCCCCGCAGCGGCCAGTACAGCCACAGGCACGGCAGCGGCAGCGACAGCAGCCCCACGCACGCCAGCCGCGCGCCGCACGCGCACGGCGAGCCCGCCTCGTCCTCGCCGCTCCCGCAGTGGTAGAACAGCGCCTTCACGCAGCACATGCACGACGCGTAGTCCACGCACGCCTCGGCGCTGCACAGGCAGCTGCCGCACAGCCAGCGCGACGGCAGCGGCCGCGGCCGCGCGCACTGCTCGCAGCGGCAGCGGCCGCAGCGCTCGCACACGATGGAGTCGGGCGCGAGCGCGCGCCGCTTGTCGACGCTGACGGGCTGCGCCGTCACCGGCTTGAGCGGCTGCGCGGCGGCGTGCGGCGCGGCGTGGCTGCGGCGCGGCGCCTCCACGTAGGCGTTGCGCTCGCGCTCGGTCTCGGGCCGGGGCCGCAGCAGCGACACGGTGGGCGTGCGTGCGGGCGCGGGCGCGGGCGCGGGCGCGGGCCTGACGCCGCCGTGCACGCGCGCCGCCGGCTTGGGCGGCCGGGGCGGCGCCGCCGGCCCGCCATACTCATCCATCGAGTCCGGCTAACGGCTCTCCGGGCCGTCGCCTTCCTGTTCCCTCATCGTCCCCACCTATTGGACAAAACAAAACGACCGTTAGTTACAGATACTATTATGTGCTGTGAGATGCGATCGTTCCCATCTAGCCCGCTCTGAAGTATGTAAGTGAGCACGCTAATGTATTTTACTATATCGTGGCGTCTCATGCTCATATTCAGAACGAACTAAACTTGTAGTTGGAACTGATACTGGCATCGCTTATCAACTAGATCATCACTCATACACATACATTCCCTTTCATTCGATCAATTGAAGGCATATAGCACGCGATCTATCTCCTAATGACGTGGCTCTTGATGAATGAACGACGTGGGCGGGACGCGTACCTACTACTGATCAACTAAAACTATTCTAAGAAAAGTAGTTGATCGAATGATATTAGATATGAGCTTTTAAACGACAAATTAAATACACTATTATTAGGTCTGCCATTACAAACGGTTCCGTACTTTGAAACGATTAGTGTAACTGGTCCTCATTGGAATAAGTAGTCAAATAAACATTATTTCTTAAGATTTACATTTATACCTTTACTTCACGTTAATAAGGTAATAAGTCTGCAATGTTAAGTTTAATTAAGATCAAATATTATTAAATTATTTAGTAAATTACAATTGACCTGTGAAACTATTAAATTTAACGAATGTTGTAATGGTTACAAGCAGTTTATTTAACCCCACCGACGAGTCACAGATACTACTTAACAGATATGTAACAATATACATAATATAAATGGGGTAGAATAACAAATATAGAACCCTGGCGTGAAGATCGGTCCTGTGATAATAATAATACCCTGGGAAGGGGTTTCCTTTTCAGAGATATCGCTTAAATGAAAGGGCCTTTCCTAATTCGAAAAATATGACAACGCCACGACACCAGACACCCAGTCCTCCAGTAAAAACAGAATGCAAATAGATTCTATTTTTCGAGGAGACAATTGAAACTGTCGTTTTACTGGATACGAACGTTAGCGCTTAAGAAAGGTATTTGCTTATTCGTATTATATTAGTCCACTTAAAAAGTCACATGAGAGGGTTTTAAATAAGTAGATAGCTCTGGTAAGCAAAGCGTAGTACAGGATAACCCAAATCGAATAGGATACCTAACCGGCCCATGGGCTGAAGTGAAAAAACACATCTTCTACATCTACAGCTTTCATATTTTTATCAATAATATCTGGGCGACCGAGCTTCGCTCGGTTCTACTTTAATATATCACGTCTTTAGATAAAAAAAAAAAACTCTTATAAATACAAAAACAAAAAAAAGACAAAAAACAAAAACTTAAGAGCGTTATAACATTTCGGCGTCGGGCGAAATTAGGTATTTTACCCGCCGCGCGAGCCCAATATGCCGACCCTTTCTAGCACGTCTTATCACTCGCTCGCACTACAATAATGGGCAAAACAATCTTGATCCTTCCTATGGAATTTTGATAACAACCACAATCTAATCTACTATCTCGATATAAACTTTTGATTTCTAATAAACATTATTTTGTACGAAAATACTAGAATATAGCGCAAAATAATATTAATTATGTTAAAATTTATTTAAAAATTTAAAGTCATAATTATAAACTATGATTATATTTAAGTAGATCCCATCCCAAATATTTGCTTTTGTTATATGATAAGTATTAGAGTATAGTACATTACGATACAAGTGCGTAAAAAAGGAAGTTCGAAACGAGTGGCGATAAATTAAAACACGACCGAAGGGAGTGTTTTAAATCGACACGAGTTACGAATTTCCTTTTTGCACGTGCATCGTACGACGTTTTTCAGTACAGATGAGCCTCCGAAGTTTCGACCTGTTATATAATGAACCACTTCTCGTACTAGTGCGTAAAAAAAACACCATCTGTACTGAAAAAGTATATATTAATATGATGATAAAATATGTCAAATACAATTCTAATTACTTCAAGGTGGTACTCAGGGTCTGATGATGGAGCCAGATGGTGGTCACCAGGTACTAATGAACCATGTGACTAAACGACTTCGTGTTTATGCTCGTTGGGTTCGTCTCAACAAGACCTTTGATAAAAGGGGGATGATGGAGCCAGATGGTGGTCACCAATACCAATGATTCATATGACTAACCACTTCGTGTTTTTTATGTTATTCACATATGTGAGTTGATTTTTTGGTGACCACCATCTGGCTCCATTATCAGACCCTGAGTACCACCTCTTGTCAAAGATCTTATTGAGACGATCCCATTGAGCCTATACATGAAGTGGTTTAGTCATATGGTTCATTGGTACTGGTGACCACCATCTGGCTCCATCATCAGACCCCGAGTACCACCTCCTGTCAAAGGTATTGTTGAGACGAACCCAATGACCCCAAACACGAAGTGGTATAGTCATATGGTTCATTGGTACTGGTGACCACCATCTGGCTCCATCATCAGACCCTGAGTACCACCTCTTGTCAAAGGTCTTGTTGAGACGAACCCAACGAGCCTAAACACGAGGTGGTTTACTTACATGGTTCACTGGTACTGGTGACCACCATGTCTCCATCATCAGACCCTGAGTACCACCTCTTGTCAAAGATCTTATTGAGACGATTCCAATGAGCCTAAACACGAATTGGTTTAGTTCCATGGTTCTTCGGTACTGGTGACCACCATATGGCTCCATTATCAGACCCTGAGTACCACCTCTTGTCAAAGATCTTATTGAGACGATCCCATTGAGCCTATACACGAAGTGGTTTAGTCATATGGTTCATTGATACTGGTGACCACCATCTGGCTCCATCATCAGACCCTGAGTACCACCTCCTGTCAAAGGTATTGTTGAGACGAACCCAATGACCCCAAACACGAAGTGGTATAGTCATATGGTTCATTGGTACTGGTGACCACCATCTGGCTCCATCATCAGACCCTGAGTACCACCTCTTGTCAAAGGTCTTGTTGAGACGAACCCAACGAGCCTAAACACGAGGGTGTTTACTTACATGGTTCACTGGTACTGGTGACCACCTTCTGGCTCCATCATCAGATCCCGAGTACCATCTTGATGTGTCTTATCATCTTGACCGTATTGTAATTTTCACATATTTATCATCATAACGTTGTAATATACTTTAACATTCAAACATAACAAAATATTACAAAAGCAAATATTTACGGATCTAGGATCAAATTCGTTGGTCGCTGTTTACACACACACAATGCGAGGATAGCCCGTGTATAAACAAGGTGTCCGACCCACACAACGATAAATATTCTCGACGTTCGCGATGAAAACTCGGAGAGCGAAGCGACATACGTCTGACCTCCACGAGCTCCGACGCGGCACTGAAATCGCAGGCGTCCGTCGCCGGTAAAATAGCGACAGGAAGGCTAGTTTTCAAAAAATTGGCAAAAAATCATTATAAAATATTATAACGACAACTGGATAACAGAAATTTAAGCAGATTGTGCAGATTATTTATATACTAAAATAACTTCGATAACATGTAGATTTTCGGAGAAATGATCACTTGTTTCGATGTATTTTCAAGACAAAATTGAGTTCGTTTTACTCTCAATTTCTCAATTTCAAAGGATTAAATGATAAATATTGTTTAATGGGCCTAAAGTACAAGATATTAGGAACTTAAATTTACCGCATTTATGAGAGTGAGCTTATCAAATTGTACATAATAAGATCTCCGAAATCAGTGCTTCACGCGGTTTTTCCTAAACGAGCATCAGAAAAAAAATCATTACCAATTGAATAAGCTTTTTCTTTCATATGTTTTTTGTTTAACCTACGGTTAATAACATGTTCTAACTGAAACAAGTACTTTTACTATCTTTTAGTATGGGTAAAGTGTACAATTTTATCGTTGAATATTGCGAATTTTACAATATATCGCCAATTTTTGTCATAGCGCTCTTAATTTCTGGCCGGGATTCGAAACCCTGACACCTACGATCTATCTGCGTACATTAGACCGACCTCGTGCGACTGAGCTACGCGGAATCGATGCGCGCGCGGCGAAATTAAGGACCATATTTTACGTTTACAAATGCGAAAGAAAAACTCATGAAAACTCGAAAATTCGCGTTTTCCGGGATCTAAGGCTACGCTAGATCGATTTTTCACCCCCGAAAACCCCCACAAAACAAATTTCAGCGAAATCGTTAGAGCGGTTTCCGAGATCGTCGGTATATATAAATAAATAAATAAATAAATAAATAAATAAATAAATATACAAGAATTGCTCGTTTAATAGTATAAGATAAATTTTATGTAAGAGTTTTATGTAGTTGTAGACACACTTTTTTCTATACTACTGTTTTAGTATTATTTTGATAGTCGTATTATAGTAGTTAAGTATTTAAGGTTGTAGTTGTAGAAAAGTCCAAATATTTAACTAAATTATTTTGCGTAGACAAACGTTTTTGGATGAGATGTGTAAAATAATTAAGTAGGTATAGATATTTTCATTCATAAATACGTGTGCTCCGGTGATTAAGTTGGTGAAACTAATTGCAAAGGGCATCAGCGCCTTGTTTCAAATAATAGAACTGTTATAAGACATAATTAAATCAAAAATATACCTATTTGTTTACACTGTTTACCTCTTACGATACCTAAAGGCGAAACAGTCTAAAAAACAATTAATTACTAATTGTTGAAAAAAATTAAATTTTTAAGATTATCTTCTTTGTCAGGTGAAAATAATGAAAATTATATGACATCAGGACATTACACATTACACCCATTTAGACCAAAGCTAAGTCAGTGTCGTAAACAATTGACAACTAGTTCCTTTATGCCTAGGCTCTGCTCCATTCTCTATCCCTAAATATACATGTTATAATTGTTGTACAAATGATGAGGCACACTCAAAGGTTATGACAGATGGCGCCACCCCATTAGTCCATCCGTGAGAGCGAGAAGATGATATGTTTTTCTCTCTCACACATAATTATGAATGACAGTGACATGCCTAAACACTTGCACAGGCGCCGACTGGCGGGATAAAGTGTCAGTGTGCCTCCTCATTGTAAACATATTCCTTAGTTGTCAGTGTTGTCATAAAGAAGTTAATGACAGGAAGGTACAATGACACGTCTACATGTTCTAAATACTTGCACCATATGTATAAAATATAAAATAAAATTTACTACACCTGACCTGATAAGTTTATCTGTGAGTTCCAATTGTTTATTAAGGTAGAATATTTGTGATTGTGTTTAGTAAAACGTCCCACTTTGTCGGTTACCATTAAGGCGAGATTTACTTGTATCTTTATATGAATAAACTGACAAAGCGGCTTTATAGCAATCGACAAAGTGGGACGATTTCCCGTGCACACTCACGTTTTTTGCTGTAGCGTTGCATCGTGCTCTTTTTTTAAAGAATTATTTTTATTTATCATTATAGAGTTAGTTTGGTTGGTCTGAGGGCACTGTTGTATATTTGCTGACGTTATAAGTTTGATAAGGGTAGTTTTTTGGCGCAAAAATATGTGGCTACCGTAAATTAACTTAAAACCTTTAAAGTTTTTCTAGGAGTTTACCTTTATTAACGTCTAGTTTCCGTCTGTAAAGCATGTACGAGTACATACAGCTTTGCGGCAATCCCTTATAAAAAGGTACATTTCTCTTTTAACTAAACATACTATATATCACTGCTAAGTGTAAAACCTTTCGTAGTAATGTCACGTAGTACAAGTACTTGGAATTAGTTAACGTTTACTAAAACAACCAATATTTCGTTTAATGGGTCTGCGATAATTATCCATGGGAAAGTGTGTGTGTCTGTTTGTTTGTCCGTCTTTCACGGCAAAACGGAGCGATGAATTGAAGTGATTTTTTAAGTACAGGTAGTTGAAGGGATGTAGAGTGACATAGGCTACTTTTTGTCTCTTTCTGACCCCCCGCTACCCTAAAATGGGGGGTGGAAGTTTGTATGGAGCATTCCGCAATCTTCGAATTTAACTCGAGCGAAACCGCGGGCAAAAGCTAGTTAAGAATGTATTTAACTAAATCATTTCGTGGATATTGTCTGTACAATTTTGCTTAACACTTTCACAACTAAGATCCCGCCTAGTGGGTACTCTGAACTTTGCACAGATGCTGGAGAACCCGCTGGGCGGGTTCTCACTATACAAGCGGGCGGTTGTAAATTACGACCAGTTTCTGACGTAGTGCGCCACTTTTTGTCTGGTAGCGAATGTGTTAAGCAACTTTATATGCATTTTTGGTGTTATTCGTTTCATGAATTATGAAATTTTACGACTTCTACGTGAATTGAAATACGCAGAAATTGCGAGATACCAAGACTGTAATCATGAGACTAAATAGTGACCATGAGTCCATACCTTCCCAACATGACTTATACCTAAGATTGGAATCATACCAGGTGACTGATATTTTCTTTATTCTTATTTATATATTACAAATATAAACCTATTTTCGAAATAATTACCTACATTTAGGATTGTAAATATAATATTTTCACAAAAGATATTAACCTGAAAATCCTGACTAAAAATGACCAAATCACTAACTCCTTAGTCTACACGTGACCAGAACCTACAGCAAAGCATTCCCTTGCTCCAAAATTAGAATAAATGGACGTTTCAAAAAATATTGATTCTAATTTAAATTTTCCCGCCATGCGGACGAAGGACCAAAAATTGTCAAAATATCAAGAGAAATCCATATTACACACCATACAAAAATTTTGCTAGATAATTTTGATCATAGTTGTATTTTAATTTAGTTGAGTTTGAATTGTTCGAAAAATTCTAAAGACAAAAGATATGCTACTTTTATTTGTTCACGTGAAAGTTTAAATTCCATTGAAACACGATCTACATCTCATTGTACATTGGGCGGCAAGAGAATAGAAAGAACCGAAGAACCATATTTAAAATAATACAAATTACTATAAAATATGCTAAAGTACATATCAATCTATAGTATGGCATCATTAAGGTCAATTACTTTGCATATTAAGTAGATAAAGAATTAAGATTCCTAGGTTAATATTCTATACTGATAGTAATCTGTCGAACTATTTTCCTGTAATGTTGCTCTTGTTACTATTAGATTTGATACATCAAATCCAATTGTAGACGAAATTAAGTTCTTTGATGGAGATATTGCAAGCGTTATTTGGTTTCTATTTCGTTCTTTTTAACCCTGTAATGTAACCTGTCTACCTACTTTAGTGATTCTTAATAAAACATCAGATATCGCTAGAATAATTTAAGTTGCTTCTGTATTTTGTAAAGATTCCCTATATATATTCCATTAACGTCTAAATACAACAACTACTCACGTATACTTTTTCACCTATTAAGTTTAAGTGAACTTCTATAATAAGTATTTAAAAGCTAGTTTATATTCGATTATTTTCGCTCCATTGAATCGTTATCTGCGTATTTAAACGATATAAAAATAGCGAATGACCATGAAAAACACGTGCTGAATAACAATTAAACATTGTATTTACGGTGTATGGATGGCCCTGGCCGTGTAACAATTGCCATGGATGTACCATAATATCTTCTCTATAAGGTTTTTTAAATAGTAAGTCTTGATGAAACATTGTTTGAACTTCGAATAGTGTGCCTCAGTTTTCGTCTGTCTGATTTAGTAAGTGTAATAGGGATGAAGATGAAGGATTTTCGAATCATGGTGTTTGTGAACTTCGTGGTATGGTAATTTCCCAGTATATGTGACATTGTTTTGTATAAATTCGTACGTTTTAACGTACGTTTTATAGGACATCGGTAAAAGTTTCAGACGGCCGATCTGGCCTAGCGCACAGTGACCCTGCCTGCTAAGCCGCGGTCCTGGGTTCTAATCCCGGTAAGGGCATTTATTTGTGTGATGAGCACAGATATTTGTTCCTGAGTTATGGATGTCTTCTATGTATACGTATAAGTATTTGTATATTATGTATATCGTTCTCTGAGTACCCACCCACAATACAAGCCTTCTTGAGCTAATACCGTGGGATTCCAGTCAATCTGTGTAAGAAGTCCTATAATAATTATTTATTTAACTTGGATCAGCTTTGTGAAATTATCTCCAAACTCCACTTAAGCCTGGAACTGTCTGTATCCTGGTCAAGGTCGTTGAGAATATCAAATTAGTTGTCTTGATCAAATACACTTTCTTTACATCATTAGCCTCGCCTAAGCAATAGGAGCACTAAACAAATGAGCGTGGCGTCATTTAAGACAAGCAAAATGTCTGTACCAGTCAATTCCTACTAATTTATCGTTTAACTACAACTTGTCTGTGTAATCCGTCTGTGGGGTATCCTTACAGTTTTTTGTTCAATTACATCATCTGCTTTTAAGCCTCCCATCTTTGGCTCAGTGGAATGGAATGGCTGCAGTGTGTGTGTCAGATATAGATGAGTTTTTACCGGATTTAATTTTTTGAATACATGCGTAGAATAATTTCCGTAAAACGGTTAGGACAACAGTGGTCTTGTAATCTGTGGAATCTATGATGTTTAAGATGAGATTTTATACGATTATTGCGCTCTTCATGAAATATATCAGTTCAATTTTATACATTGCTCATCAAATCATCAAAGCGTTATTTTGATGTAACATTGTGTTATTTGATATACTACTGACTAGTCTGAATTGAACACTACTCTGAAATAAGATATGTATGATGACACGCGTGATACTAAATGGTGAGGTAAGGTCAACTTTTCGCAAATGGTCAATGTAATATAGCTTTGTGTAATAAGTCCTATTTATTTTCTACTATTTTGGTGTCGTAGAACCTAATTTATATAAATATAGGATAGAAAGTAATTCACTGAATAACATTTTGCTGGGAGTGCATGTGAAATCAAAAGCAGCTGGGGCAGTTACTGATGTCCAAAATTCCACTCTACTAAATTATTCCCACAGCACAGCCACCAGTGATCAGTATCCACAAGGATTCAATGTCCCATATTAATAGACTTGAGTAGGGGTTTTGGCACTTTACAAAAGTATCCCTAATAAGGTAGGTATGCTGATTAAGTTCACCGTTTGCTTTTATCGCAACATCCCACTGTTGACGCTTTGAACACAAAATCCTTACGTTCCTTACTATGTTCCTAGTATTGCTACAGATGTTAAATACAAATCCTCAGCTTTCTTTTTAATATGTTATATGCAATTCATTATTGTTCTACTTTCTCGGTCTCCTTTTACCTAGCTTTCCTTATTATACAGGAATATATCTAAATGAAACTTCTTACAATATTTTCTTATTGGTTACGACTCTATGCTTATTATGTAAAACAGATCGGTAAATTTCAGTGTGATTTAAAGTTCTTGTCCAGTTAAATTAAAAACTACTAAAAAGTAAAACGAATACCAAACGGCACTACAACCACACCACACCAACACGGAAATAACAGTTTCATTCTCCGGTTAGAATTCGGAAAACGTAAAATTGGGAAAACCTTACAATTTAACATGTTGGGTTGCGATTTCTGTTAACAATGTTTGAACTATTAAATCTATTTCAATTTAGTAATACTTATTGTTGCAAATCAGGGCAAGTGCAGCTGGAAATAGATCTATAAATCCTGTCAATCTATTACTAATATGACGAAAAGAGTTCAATGACACGCTTTTAACAACCTAGCAATGTTTTATACGTGTTCAGCGGAATGCTTTTACAGTCCGAAGCCGAACCATATTTTAATAATCTACAAAATACAACTGTAATATGATAACCGCGCTTCCTGGAAATAATTTCGCCATTGGTCAACCCATGTCGGGTTGTCCAAATGAAATATTTTAACTTCCTTAAGCATTCGTTTTCTCCACGAATATTTTGCCATCACCATTGCAACCGAATGCTGTAGCAGTAACACAATCTTCTTCTTAAGAAGACTCAACTCATTTTGCCCTTTCTAGTGGTTAGATGAAGTTATTCAATAGCTTTAACACTATAGATATAAAAGTTCCCCCGAATTGTGGCAAATGACCAAAAGAATCCTGACACACAAGAGGAAATTATGAAGTAACTGCTGTTGTTGCTTGCGCCTTGCTTAGACTTTTCAAACTGAAACTTGCATCTTAAATAATATACACGACTAACTGACTGATGATTCATGTCACCGTGATAATTTGAGTTTATTGACCATTTGTGACCAATAGCTGTAGTCATTATGTCTATCGTAATGACAATTTAGTTGTCGTAGTAATTTGCGTCACGTGTGGCGGCGGGATGTGCCGGGATCCAAACGAAGTACCAAGACAGACAGTAGCAACCTAGCAAGGCAAGTGGCAGTAACATCTGGTTTTGATATTATCGGTCGCTGTTGTCGTTGAGGCATAACACAGTTCTTAAATGAAGCCATGTACTGAAAAATTACGCAGCTTTATTCAGTAATCTGCAAAATTTAATCCAAAACCAGCTCAAAAATCTGACTTGGTTTAGGTGTGACTATTAGTCGACATGGTTTCATAAACGGCAGATATGACTAAATAAATTCAGCAAACAACATTAATGGGCTTATTTAAGTGTTGAACGTTATCGACCATTGTAAGCCTACACAAAAATAACATACGTTATTGATGAAGCCAGTCTGTTGAGAAAGTTATCAAATTTAATGGTTTGAAATGTGTATTGGCTCTGGATTCTCGTGGTCATTGGCCTCGTGTAAATGAAAGATAACAAAAAAAAATTAGAATATGAATGATATGTAGTGATTTAGCCTGTGTATCTTATATTTATTTATGCATTGAACTAACGTAGGTATTTTCTTATGTATTGTATCCATGTTTAAACGTACGAGAGGTTACGAGGTAGGTTAAACTCCAGGTCTGATATCTTGTAAGTAATGCTAGTGGTCAAAATTAAGGGATCAGAAAAGAGATTAAAGATATTCCTTTATCATCTATCAATCTAAGAGTAGGCATAGGCACTGATCAATCAAACAATTTGACAGATATTGATGTTGATACTTGTCATATATTGTATGGTGGTCAAATCGTTCTGAACTTCTGACATTAAAAGTTTCTTAATTTTCTATGAATTCTCTGAATATTTTGGCCAAGTCTTTGGACACTGTCCGCAAATTCCACAGTATCATAGCATAATGACCTGATCTCTCAGAGCTTGCATATCGGTCGTCCATGTGGCAATAACTAGATTAAGTTGACTAAGTGGACCGAAAATCAAGTTGTTTTCTATTGAGATGAGATTTAGAAGCCGTATCATTTGCCACAGTGCCGTTGTGTAATCAAATCTTCAATGAATATCTACGTTGTTTTGTCTAAATTTAAAACTATCTGCGAGTTCGTTAAAGATATTAACAGCAATAACAGGCATCATTGTTTACTATTCTTTATCGCTATAACTTTGAATATAATGTTCAGTTATAAAGTTATCGTTGAAATTCGCCCACTGCTGTTAAAAATAATTATTATAATTTGGTTGCTTGATCATTTTGGAACAGATCTAGACCAGCTGATTCATAAATGAACTCTCAGCATGTTTGTTTACATTCTCACGGTAATTAATGAGTCTGGCGTCAAGGAAACTAGTGATATCTACGTGTTCTGATAAACGTACTAGAAATCATTGAGAGGAACGTGGCGTGAGGCGTCTGTATGTACATTTTGAGGGCTTGGTTGGATAGTTGATATCCGTAATGTAATGATGGTACGTGAAGTAGTAGAGAAGGTTCTCGGAGCGAGCGGGCACACGTGCGTAGCGGCCGACCGGACGGCGAGCGAGCGAGGCTAGCGACGCTACTCGTCATTCATGCCACTTTGATTCCATCGCATTCCGAGGAATCACTTCCTACGCGCTACGTGACGAAAACTGTCGCCGCTCATCCGCCTCGTAGCGACTGTGACCGGTGGGCGATCCCACGTCATTATTGCCTTATGTACTTACAAAACGGACGTTCCACGGTCACACATCTCCTACACACATCGCACAAGGGCACTCGGGGCTCCAGCCCCACACACAACACTTGGCGGTCGGACGACCCTGCCACGCCTGGGCCGCGCCGTAACAACCACTGACACACAAAAATACGGCTCAACCACCGAATTTCGGTCGCGCAAATCCACAGGAAGGTTCGTAAGACCGGCGCGGCCCGGAGCGGCAGGCACCTGGCGCGGGAGGGGCGGCCCACGCACCGGCCTCGATTCTCGTCCGCCCGCCGCGCGGTTATCACTGCAATATGGCCGCTACTCACTTCCTCGGTGAAGTTCTTCGTTGATTTCTACTCCTGATCTCGATGACGGCGTTTTTTGTTACCGTTCCGAACTCGTGCGGGTTCACTGCACTTATTCTTATACACATTTTAATGGAAAACCGGGAGCGCTAGCGCTACGCTCCGACGAAACGACCGTTCCGTTCGCTGGCACATTCCGCACTGGCGTCGGGCGCGGGCGCGGCGCGGCGGGCGAGGCCGCGCCGCCGCCCCGCGCGCCTCCGCCGCCGCGCTGCGCCTTTTTATGAATGGAAGGCGGCCATACTGAATGAACCGCGTACACGGAGCGGTTGGCCGCTATTCTCGCCAGCGCCGGGTGCGAGGGGGGAGGCCGGAAGCGGGCTGCGAGCGCGAGCGGTGCCAAATTTTGCGGCGCGGGCGGCGGCAGCGGATGTGCTCGTTTACCGAGCTTCCGGCGAGATCCCCCGCGCAGCCGCATCCGGGAATTGGGTTTCCGGTTGGCGAGAGTCGCGCCACCGAGATACCGCCCACTTTCGTCCTGCATCGGCCGTGCACACGATGGAGAATCTAGATATTTTTCATGGTACTTTTCGAGACCCCGCTTTCTATTAGAGGCGGCCGAATACAGATCGGAACGGAGCGTCTTAAAGTTTCTAACCTCTAAACGCGTCGGTACAAATAGCGTATTTTTATCTCCATTCACTTGTGTTTGGTGTGGGGCGTCGTCGACGTCGGTTATCGCGCGTTTTTGCAAGGTTGCAGCCACAATGAGGTGTTGTGCACGCGTCTCTGTGTCAAGGACGGCGATAAACGCCACGTCTGTCAACTAACCCATTAGCACTACACACCCAAATTCTAGAGAACGTGACGCTTACGGGGCAGAAAGTCAATTGATGGCAATATTATTTACAGCAGGGCATGTCAATCAATGTTTAATAAGTAAACACATCCGTATGATTCGAAAGAACACATCCGATTTTTAAGACAAAACTATCTTATAGTATCTATTTTCTTGAAGTAGGTACATGAAACATGCGAGATATACTCAGTTTGTGAATTTTAAAGGTTACTCTATGATATCTTCAGGTAACCGTTTCTAACGAACATAAAATTAGCTACATTTAACTGATTGACTTATCGAAAAATATACAGTTGTAAATTCTATGTAGAATTGTACATAGTCTCAACGGTTTCATTCAAGAGTTTTACTTTGTTATTAGGTCATAGTTTATCAGAGTTTGAAGTAAACACGAGACGCAATGCTTATTACTACTAAGCTAAATTAAGCTGGCAACATTACAAAATGTTCATAGCGTCATCATTCGCTTGCCCTTATCCCAGTCACTTGAGGTCGGCGCAGCATGTCTTCCTCTAACCTCTTCCATACAACTCGCGCCCGTCATCTTATTTTTAATTGCATTCGTTTCATATCATCTCTCACACAGTCCATCCACATTTTCCTCGGTTTTCCTCTCCCGTTACTTCCTTCCACGTTCATGTTTGTAATACCTTTCTCCAACTCCATTTCAACCTTATGACTCTCGAAATTAGTGTAATAACTTCCTAAAGGCGAACTTTACGGGCACTGCAAACACTCTACCATGCGTTTTTTAACAAAAACAAAAGGTTCGTTACTTTTACTAGAAATACTTACATTTTCTGTGACATTAACGCTATCAAGTAACGTAGGTAACTAGGTACCTAATCTAAAATTTCAAAACATATTTTGGTGTACACATGTTTTCTCCCTATAATCTGAATGGGTCTATCTTCAATTACCTATATAACCATAATCGGTCGCCGTTCCTACGCAAATCGTCCTATTTTGTGTACACACAGGTCTTCGGGTCTCAATGCTTAGTCGCAGTACGGTCGACGTTTAGTCGAGGCGACCCAAATGGGGACGATTGGTAACAGGCACAAATGGTCACAGAAGTGACAGAAGTGTGCACTACGCGTACACACATTGTTACCGTTTGGCGACTACTTTCCCAAAATCATTCGTTCATTTCATTCTTTTCAAATGGCGACTGTCAGAGACGTCAAAGTAAAAAATAAATAAAATCGTAAGAATTTGTTAAAGATAAATATTGTTTGCATTTGTAATATAATGTGGGCTAATTACCATGGCCAATTAAATTGCTCGAGTGATTTCATAAAATAAGTCTAAATTTATCAACGCGCCATCAATTTACCTCAGTTTAACCAGTAATAATATTATTGACTACTCGGTGTTTGCGTAGTTTGGTGAAGTTTTAGTGCTCCGGTGCATATACTATACTGAAATAATAAAAATAATGCCTAGAAAACCAATAAAGTTGTTAAAATATGGATTAATACTGGGTAATATTCCATGTAAAAAACAGTCGCCAAACGGTAAAACCAAACGGTCAACAAACGGTCGCAAAATGGTCGCAGCGTACACGCGTGACCGAAAGCAGCGAATATTTATTGGATTTACAAAATGGCTTCTTGTATTCATTTTTTCCAGGTATCCTCAAACTTTATAAACAATTAAATATGGCGTCGTCCTCAGTTGTCCTCACTAAAGAAGATAAAAAAAAAATTGTAACGTGCGTACCGAGCTGCTGGGTTGTAAAGGATCGGGGATCATATTATTATGGTCTTCTATAGAGCAACTAGTATTTTGCGGCATTTCACAATTGACACTTGTTGAAGTAGTCGTCATTAATATTACTATCAACATTAATTTCAGCGATCTTGTCTCTTCTTTTGTCAAGATTTTTGTAGAGATAAGTGTCCACAAATTTGTAATGTTAAAGAGACATAAATGAAACGTATTAGAGTAAATAATGTGTTTTTTTTGTAACCCAAACAAAATACTTGTAGATACGAGTGCGGAAAAGAGGAAAATCGATACGAGTAGCGATAAATTAATACACGAACGAAGGGAGTGTTTTAAATCGACACGAGTTGTGAATGTCCTTTTCGCACGAGTATTGTACGACGATTTTCAGTACCTAAATCTAAGCTAAGAGTTTCAACCAGACAAGAAATGAATCATTGCTTGATTTGCTCGCACTACTGCGTTAAAAAAAAGCAGCATCTGTACTGAAAAAAACTATTATTGCGCAACAGAAATTCTATTAATATCACAGTAAATACTCTATTTCATTTGATACCTACTTTTATTGTGTAAAGCAACACTACACATCATTTTTATCAATAAGAATTCAAAATTATATATTTAATACATTAAGTAACTATAAAGTGCTTATCTATTTGTATTCATTCTGCACTTTTCTTAACTTTCCCACATTTCTATAAAATGACGAAGAGTGCTTAAATGGTCGTCGTTGTTTATTATTATTTAATTCGCTCATATTTAAATGATTCAAAGCAACCAGTCCACAACTTCACAAGACAGTTTGAGAAACCTTCGTATTTCAGATTGTCATTTGCGGTTACAGTGGTTTAGGAGCAGTTCGGTAATCAGACCTACACATGTGTGTACAAATTCTGTCAATGTCACTGTCAGAAACCGTTCTGACAGTGACAATGACAGTTACAAATTCGTCCACTTGTTGTTACCGTTATGTGTGCATACGTCGACTAAGAAAGTGTCGTTAAAAATCGTTCTGACAGTGACATTGACAGCCACAGATTCGTACACATTTTGTTACCGTAACAAGTGCACACGCCGACTACATTTTGTTATTGTATCAATACGGTCGCATTGTTTGCACGACGTTACCACGCGTTATGTCACATTTGACAGTTAGTTACTGATTTGAAGATTTTGCGACCGAAATGGTTGTATGGGTAGGTAATATGTGTTCATGACTAGTAATCAGCCGCCGCCGCATACAATCGAAATGACACATTAATTTAAATGGACATCGACATTCTGAAATAACATGAGCTTGACTTGAACGCTTATAAAACATATTGTGTCTAGTCCTAGAGTTTTTGATGGTACTAAATTCACTTTAATTGTGATACTAAGATAATAGAAGGAGTGGAAGATACTGAACAATTGAACATAGGTTAGTGTACTGAGTCAGACCTGCTGGCGTATTAGGTATGCTTCCAATTTATCACTCATCCACGTGGATAAGACATCTTTCACTCTCACACTGACATACTTGCCAAAGCGTGACGGATACTTTATCCACATAGATAAGTGATAAAATTGGAAGCATAATATACCGGCAGGATATGTTGACAACAAATTATGATAGGACTTTGAATTTAACGTTTTATGTCGATTTTATGTTCATTCGTAGGACGATTTTGACGGCGCATCCATGCGATTCATCAAAGTTCAATCAATTTCATGATGCGCATAGGGGGGTATCCTGCCGTTTCGCCAAAAAACGTTTCGTCAAATTTCATTTCCCAATAATCATATCGCAATAGTTTCATTTCCCAAAGTATTGTTTGGCAAAGGTATGTTTCGCAATGAATTTGTTTGGTCAAATTATCATTTGGCACAATTTTACTTAGTCAAATTTTATTTAGACAAAACTTTATTTCGCAAACGTTTTTAATGGCAAAACTTATATCCCAAAAACATGTTTGGTCAAAATTTCACATCGCAAATTTCGAAAATATTTAGGCATTTGCATTTTCATTTCTACGGGATTAATTTAATTTACCGAAGATTTGTTTGCCAAATTTAACTTAAAATTGTCAAATGATAATTTCAGTTTTATTTCCAAGGCTTCAATTGGATAAGAAAAGTTTGCTCAACTTTATTTTTGTCAAATTAATTACTGTAGGCCTAGCACATGATGGCCGCGGGAGTATGTCGCCGCGAGATAGATGCCACGTCTTCTTCTAACTGTATTAATGACATAAGGACGGGTAGTCTATCTCGCGGCGACATACTCCCGCGGCCATCATGTGCTAGGCCTACTGGACAAAATTATTTTGTCAACTATTTTTTTGTCAAAAAATGTTTCTACAAATTACACCATGCAAAACCACGTTTGGCAATAAATATTACAAGGCATAAATGTAATGTAATCATTTTATTAGTATTGTAACAGAAAACTCGTGTGCGACAGGGTCAGTTTAGGTGCGACGACGAGCGAAGCGAGGAGGAGCATGTTAGGTTGACAGTGAGCCAACTGGAAATGGCTTTTTAAAGTAATTAAAAATTAATAGAACATAATGGTCTTGAAAACATAAGGTTTCTTTTTAATGAAATGTATCCGGACAAGTAAGTGAAAATGTCATCCTTGACATTGGCAGCAGGAGGAAAAAAAGTATGACATACACATTATTTCACACAAATCTTGGACACAAAGTATAAAATCAACAAACAAATTTCTAGTGCGCCATTTAATTACAATAGGTATATTGGGAAATGGAAATTTTGCCTAACAATACCTTTGACTAAATAATATTTGGTAAAATGATATTTGACCAAGTAAATATTTTGGGAAACAAATACTTGCCAAAAAAGGTTTTGCTAAATGTCAATTTGCGATAAGTTGTTTTGCCAAACATTTATTTGGGAAAAATAGTTTGGGATGTGAAACTTTGGGAAACGTTTTTTGGCGAATCGTCAGTAAACCGCATAGGGGACATATTTTTTTAAAAACTTTGTGCAGTTAAAAATGCCTTATGTAGTTATAGAGCACGAAAATACAAAAGCCCATCATCAAATATCATTTCCGGAGTGAGCAAAACGGAAATATTAGAGATCATTAATTTGAATGGACCCAGCAGCCTTATGGGAAAACTGACGGAGATAATATATCTTATAAAAAGCACTTTAACCACGTCGGCGCTTAAGACATTATCAACAGAAATTGAATACAAAAGCGATGGTTCACGACATAACTTCCAAAGTGACTTAACTCCGTTTTTACAAGAACGTATAAAAAATAATTTATTCACGAAGTTAGAACAAAGGTTGGCCGGCAGCTGAATGAAAGAAGCATACGAGCTTATTTGACAAATTGTGAGCCGTATAACAAAGGTAGAAGAGCTGCCTATGAGCTGCGATATTAATACAGTGCCCACAAAAAGTTCTACCTGACCATACCCATTCGTAGCTGCCATTGTTCAGGCGCAAACGTTACAGCCAGCCGTTCAAATCCTGTCCCATTTTTGGAAGTTTTTCTGTCACTCGATAATTCGGCCATTCTGAGAAAAGATGCTGCGTGGTTGATTCTAATTATCAGAATCGTTACATTTTGTATGGAGTCATGACAGTATATTGCGGAGCGGAGCTCTCGAAAAGGGTCAAACATGGCAGACAGGTACTAGTTAGAACTAATGGACAATTCGTCTAGTTTGGTATAATTAAGCGTTATAGATATGTATAATTTAATTGTTAATTAGTTTCTGTGAAATAGAAACTTGCCAGTTTGAAGATTATTAAACGAGCTTTTAAATGACATCACAATTAATTGGCTAGTATCTTACACAAAACTAGAATCTCTCACACACGATACCTATAAGAAGCAGCATTTTTTTTAGCTATCGTCACATTTTTCATGTTGTGGATTTTAATTTATTTTACTAGCCTTTACGAAGACTTTGACAACATGCGTTGAAAGACATTGAAATAAAACAGCATCACTTATCTATAGATAAGTCATTTTTATACCTATGTTGAATAAGGTATTACAATAGTTGAAGTTGCCATTGAGGCTCTATGCTCATTTTCGAAGACCTCCTATTGCTTTGGCTCCTATTGCCACGCTCTTCTAAAGGTTAGATTTGAAAAATCTCTACATATTTTGTTCTATCGTTCCTAACCTAATTCCCATGGCATAATTTTTAAACTTAAGTGAGACTCATGTAATTATTCTAGTTCGTTGCTATACTTACATATAACTACCCACAACAGTTATGAAGTACAGTATCACAAAGTAATAATTCATGCACTTTGATAAGTACATTTGTTCCGGCCGATAAGTGTTCGGGCGCCGCCGGGTCTGCGTGATTTTTCCAAATTCTACAAACCTGGATGATTTCTTATTTATGCTCGTTTATTCATGTTCCTTTTTTGTCACTTTTTAGGGTTCCGTAGTCAACTAGGAACCCTTATAGTTTCGCCATGTCTGTCTGTCCGTCCGTCCGTCCGTCCGTCCGTCCGTCCGTCCGTCCGTCCGTCCGTCCGTCCGTCCGTCCGCGGATAATCTCAGTAACCGTAAGCACTAGAAAGCTGAAATTTGGTACCAATATGTATATCAATCACGCCAACAAAGTGCAAAAATAAAAAATGGAAAAAAATGTTTTATTAGGGTACCCCCCTACATGTAAAGTGGGGGCGGATATTTTTTTTCATTCCAACCCCAACGTGTGATATATTGTTGGATAGGTATTAAAAAATGAAGAAGGGTTTACTAAGATCGTTTTTTGATAATATTAATATTTTCGGAAATAATCGCTTCTAAAGGAAAAAAAAGTGCGTCCCCCCCCCTCTAACTTTTGAACCCTATGTTCAAAAAATATGAAAAAAATCACAATAGTAGATCTTTATAAAAACTTTCTAGGAAAATTGTTTTGAACTTGATAGGTTCAGTAGTTTTTGAGAAAAATACGGAAAACTACGGAACCCTACACTGAGCGTGGCCCGACACGCTCTTGGCCGGTTTTTTTTTGGTCCTATATTGGCCGATTTTGCTGTTGATATTTCGATTGGGTAATACCACAGAATATAATAATAGTACAAGTACAGAAGGCTCACTCCTTTGATATTCACACAATGCCGCCATTCTAAATTCTTACCTACATTAACAAACGGACCGCACGCGAGCAGCCGACATTGAATTCTATTGCGCCGCACGAAGGTCGTCTCCACTGAATGGGCCGCGAACTCGCGGCCTCCGGCATGTACTTGTAGCGTGGCGGTAGAATTGCGGAGTGAGCCGCCCCTGGTAATACGTAAAGTTCCCTGATCTGTTCTTTCTTAATAAGCAGAATTTAACCGTGTATCCTACAAGTATCTTTCGTTCCAAAATTGGGTTTTTTGTATTTATACCGAGGACGGTATTCTGGAGAATATATCTGCTATTGTCAGTATTGTTGGCAAAAAATCAATAAAAACAAAAAAAAATGCATTTGTACTACTTACAAAACAACTAGCTGTCTGTCGATATTAGTGACATGATATTACATTACATGCGTGTCAAATAAAGAAAAAGGTTTTGAGTTATCGGTCCAAATTCCAGAAAGTAGGACGATGTCCCCTGATGTCTGTTTTGACTACCGTCATGGTATCATTATCAACAAAGGAAGTAGTACAGAAATAACATACGAGATCAGTTTAATCTATAAATATTGTCTGTCTGTCTGTTGCGGGTCAAGATGTAATATCAGAACTGGTAAACGAACATTGATATGCTGGGAGAGCAATTAGTGTGATAGTTATTTGAAGTCAATTGCAAGTCGTTGAAGGCAATCAGTTTGTTGTTTTTATGAATTTAGTACAATCGTCGTATGATGAAAAAGTCTCTTTATGGCGCTTCCAACACTTTTGTCAGACGCCATAATGTCTATTTTTAGTTATTTCCACATACCTTTGAGCTTGTCACAGGCACTTGGACCTCTATGTCTTCGTGTTTTTGTAATTCCTTGTCGGGGATTTCCTCTACGTAACTTTTCTTTCTTTTGTCTATCAAGCATCCACATGCATTCCCTAATACCTTAAGGGTAATTTAGTCACGTGGGGCAATTAGCCCTCAAAAGTTCTACTATGTGTTCAATTGTATTCTCAAGTAACCTCTTATACGTAATTGTATAACCAAATTACCAGTGCCCTCAAACAAAACTAAACCAAACCATCAATTTTGATAAATATTGCTGTAAGTGGTTCTTACGTCAAGAGTGTCCAAGACCTCAAAAACTACCCCCAAAATTGATGTTGCTTAAACAGTTACTCAGTTTTAACCACCTCTGCCTCCACTTCTTGGTAGTAACACTAGTAATCACTAAACAAGAGTGCAACTTTGAAATGGAAGTAAGATTTTTCGTTTTAATTTTCTACTTCCATTGAATTAATGAAGTTGACGGCAACTTTATGCCGATACAGGAAACAATGAGTGTTACAATGGGTGGCCGTAATGGATAAAATTGACACCCGTAGTGACACCACATTGTCTGGTACACGGAAATTGGATAAGCGCTTCGAGATTTCTCGAATCCCAAGAAATAGTGGGGCTTCTTATGAAATGTCAAGTTTCTGTCTAGCAGAATCTTACCATATACCTATTAGTAGAATTAAAGACTAACCCCTTTATTCATAAACGCACTCGTTTGTCCTTTTCTATCCCACCAATACGTCGGAAAGGGATTTACGAACTTTACCGGCTTGATAACTTTAGAGTACGTTTATGAATAAGGGTGTAAGGATTAAATCCTCGCATTACCTGATAATTCGCTTGCTCTTACATCGTTCATCTTTATCATTTTCATCTTTAACAGCCGAGCCTTCATCTCATGCCCTTTGCGTTCATTTCATCTCACGAAGACTTCTCTTCCTCTCCTTTTTCGTGGGTTTTCCATTATCTGTTCATTTGTTTTTTTTTTGTATTGTGCTTTTAGAAATGATCTCTAAGTAGGTATGGGTGTTTCATATTTGTATGGGAAAAATAAAATTGTGATATTTTTTCTGACTTCGCTCGGCTTTCGGTTCTAGCTTATCTTAAACGCCTATATACCAAATTTCAAGTGATTTGGACGTTGTTTAGAGGTCGCACTGGATGAACAGTTTGAAATAAAGTCGCTAAAAATTAATGTTACTCAATTTTATTGTCAAATAAAACAATAGAGTAGTTGTAACTTATTTGAAAGTAAAAGTAAACTTATTAAACTTAAAATACAACAGTTGTAACATCCATTCTTGATAAAATAAGTCATCATCATCATTTAGCTTACATGTGTAAGCCGCAACCTTATCTTTTGTTCGCAGGTAGTAACGCATTTTCTGTGATGTTCGACGACTTTAAGCGAGAACCGTTTTGCTCTTCATCTTTGACTGGAGCGATAATTTTTATTATTTATTTAATTTAATTTAATTTTTATTATAGGTATACTTACTCTTCTTTGCAGTATGATAGACTATTGTTAGACTATCGACCAAGTCTGGTGCTAGGGGTACAATAATCGCTAACATCCTGGACATTAAATAGTTCGAAGACAAAAATAAAAAGGTAAGTAGGGTCTATATCCCGGTCAATATACTTAAGTCAAAGAACGATCTTGTTTTCTTCTTTGTCGTCACATTCTTGGCAGAGTGGTCGTGGTCGTCACATCAGGGGTAGTAGCAAGCTTAACAATGCATCGACATTCCTTACGCATTCGTAGAGTGGGCCACTAAGTGCAGCCTTGTATTGGCTGATCCATCGCATCTGAACCTTGTCCAGGATACTCTTAGCTTTCTCCTGCAGCACCACATTTCTAGGAAATCTATCTTCTTTTTCCTTGAAGTCCGTCTCAGCACCGTAAAGAAATATGGGAAAATTGTGAGATACTAATACCCTGACAAGTCGCATTTTAGTGGCATTTGTGATGAAGATTCTCCATATTTTGCCGAGCCGGTCCATGGCGGACCTGGTGATAGCCAATGTGCCGCTTGATATCATCCACCTATCCTGTTATCAGTGCCCCGAGAGGGCCGAGAGACCACTGCTTCATGCCAAAAACAGGACAAAAAACCAAAAAAACTTGTTCCTTAGAAGGAAGTCGAGCGTCCAAAAAAATACCATAAGGAACCTTGCCTAGAAACTAAATGCCACGTCAACTAGTCTTTTTTTAAAAGAACTTGCTTCAATATAAAAACTTTTCATTAAAATCACTTTTAAACCACCTACTACAAAAAGTTACATAAGTTTTGTTTCTAGCCTTTCCTGCGCCCATACTAACTTCTTCAGACAAAAGTTGCCATAGTGTGCGACCTCTAAATATTGTCCGATTTCCCTGATTTTTGGTATATGGGCTCTGTATAGGTGTAGAAACAAGAAGAAAAGCGAAGTCAAAGATAAATCAAAATTTTGGAAAAATGAAACACCCTAGTAGGTACTATATTTTATATCTCAATTTTTCCAAACAACCAAGAAATGATGTCACTACAGACCCTCTTTCATTGCCCTCCTGTGTAGTATAAATCGGTGTTATTCTATAAGTAATTACGGTTGGAAGAATCTCGCGGCGACCGGCGTGATAATCGCCCACTCGATAGAAATCAGGTTTCATTTGTTATTCTGGAGGCGGAGGCGGCCTATCGAGCTTCACCACTAGATTGAGCATTGGTGAAACAACTTTTCTGGTCACTCATTGCTATGGTTATCGGTTATGGTCTTTCCAAATCAAAATCCTAGTTGATTTCGTATTCACCATAGGTACTTGCATTTTTGTAGTATTGTAGAGCTTAACCACTAGATTGAGCATGGTAGTTATTGTAGTGAAGCAACTTTTCGGTAATTGGTTATGCCCCCTCGAATCTAAAATGCTAGTTTTCACTGTTTTCGTGTTTACGAAATATGCATTTTTGTTGTAGTTACAAACTTACAAGGTTATTTTTTAGTTTCATGTCTACGAGTATGCTTAAGGCTGCTTTCAAAAAAAACGTCAAAAGAATGTAAAATTGATAGTTTTAGTCGGTGAAATACTACACTTTCCGTTATCCAATAGATTTATTTAATTCAAGTTCCAGTTAGAGTATCTTATTGCCTTGATTTTTATAAGACTGGATTTTTGAAAACTAACTCACTAAATTAATTATGAATTTTTCTCTAATGCACGTTTAGAAAAACGCACGTATACACGGTGTTTCCGGTATCACTCAAAACCTCAGACACCCCAACTGATTTTTATTTTTTTAAACTCATCTAGAGTATTCATCTTTTTATCTGATCGTTACTTTTTTTTTAATTGATTTTTTAATTTTCTGTACAGCTCTACTTGACTTTTAGCTCTACACCCAATAAAATAATTGCTAACTACCATCATAAACCATAAGACTATTTATTTGTGTACGTTACTACAACGACATAAGGTTTACCAATAGACAGCTAAGATGTCACTGTAAAACACTTTAAATCTTTGTCACAGTAAACTTCAAATTGGACAGGTAATCGCAGTAAGCAAATAAACTCAATATTCAAAATGACAAGGTTGTAATTAGGTACGAGTTCAATTTGTTATGACTTATGATAAACATTAAGATTAAACTGACAAACAACGTCAAACTAGTAGCGGAAAAAATAATCGTCCAAGTAACCAGCCAGTATTAATACCCCTAAATACTGAAAAAAGGTAAACAACCTCTAGCAATGCGATATACACAATGTTGTATTACGAGTACAATAGAATGGGCACGTAAAAAATAACTAATAATACTAATTTAAATAAAAATATTACCCCCATCAAGATATAGCTCAATCGATTCTACTCTCGATTCTGAACAAACTGTTTTCAGGTTTTTAGTGTTAAGTGAAACACGGTGTAGAGCTGAATCAGTCGATCTTATTTGTAAAATTTGGACAATTTTGAATATTAAAACGGGTAAATTTATAATTCGTATATCCTGTACCACAATCATTTCAGACTAGATTTTTATTTTAAGTTTTTGAAAAAGAGTAAACTAGCCTAAGGCGAATTAAATTTTTTTCAGAAATTACCTAAAATTAAGTGACAATTTCTTTGAAAATCTACATCACATTGAAGTAAGTTTTGAACTAAATTAATCTGCAACGTTTACTTAAATTGCTGTTATGCCTTAGTGATTATAAATTGCTATTATTGATTTTTACCAATTTTTTGAAAACGAGCCTTCACCGGTACAATTATTACCACTTTTGGATATTTTCTCATATTTTGTTAGACCAAGTAGAAAAAGTCCTATAATGTGATATATATTTATAAACTGCTCGCAAAGCCCTTTAATTTGATACCACACACGGTATGATCGAGCGCTTGGTTGCGATTTCACTATTTTTAACACGAAAGCCCTCTTAATGGAATATGGCGCTGATAAAAACGTTATCCATTATGGGATATAGGTATGCTAAGCATGTTTGTGGAACATCGTACGACAATTTACATGAAGGAAGTAGCACTTGGTTCTTCACCTACCAAATTTAGTTAGAATGTGTTCTAAGGGTGTAATAGACCGCGACCTTGGACAAACTCTTTTCCTCCTTAAAGCTGCATTCTTACAAGGCTCAGTGCTATTTATTTTAATCGTAAATCATACTATGCTTGGAAAGTATAACAGCGAGTCGTGGTTTTCGAATTAGTTTTGTCACTAACATGTATTGTACCGCGTGTGTATACTGTATAGTGTTACTAGCTCTTGCCCGCGGCTTCGCTCGCGTTAGAAAGAGACAAAAAGTAGCCTATATCACTCTCCATCACTTCAAATATCTACACATAAAATATCACGTCATTTTGTCGCTCCGTTTTGTCGTGAAAGACGGACAAATAAACAGACACACACACTTTCCTATTTATAATATTAAGTATGGATGGATAGTAGTTTTGATCTCAAACGTCATCTATCGTGAGGTATTCTGGTGGCCGTGCGAGGCGGAAGCGTGGTTCGCTTTCCATCCGCTAGCACCTACTCGTGGCCATTTAAAGTCGATCCTATAAACTTATATCACCTACATGTAGCCATCACTTATATTTAACCTGAAAAGTATAGTTTCGAGTTTATATATAACTGGAAATAATTGACACTAAAGTTTGTTCAAAAAGTTTGAATTAGAAGCTAGCAGTAACAAGAGAAATGCTTATGTGTGCTTATTATAAAAAATAAAAAAGCCTGGCTGCATGTATCTAACACTTTTTTAAATAGTAATTTCTTTCATTGAATAGGTACCTACTCGTATTGCTATGATATTATGCCCTGATACTCCTGACATGTCCTTATACTTAACCTAATTAGAGAGCAAGGACCATATAATACCGGGACAGACAAAGCCCATACAAAAAAGCGTACCCCTAAAATATATGGGCCTTTTAGGCTTAAAACTAGATGGCGCTGTTTCGCAATATGGAAGTGGCCAAAATTTTTATAAGAACAAATGACATGTTTATTTATTTTAATATCATGATATCACGTGAATACACATTTTGAAAAAAAAAAAATTTTTAGGCATCATCAGTGTAGTTATGATAGTATTTAATAGGTGGCGTTAAAATTGGAGCCTACGATTCTTAGTAAGAAAATTGTAAATCCTATATAAATCATCCTTGTTAGATAGTAATGATTTTACTTATGCGTACCGTCCGAGTGCAGACTGTAAGCACAAAATATTTAGTAAAAAGGACAAGTCAATACATTTTTGGTAGTATCATCAATTGTAATGGGCTCATTCGCGGATCCAGGGGGAGGGGGGGGGGGGGTTGGCCATACAAATAGACCACGTGATCCCCCCCTGGGGCCTGGGACTTTATCACGTGACCCCCCCCCCTGGGCACGAAGCTGGATCCGCGTTTGAATGGGCTTTGTAATAGTTACTGCATACTCTTACTCAAATTCAACGCATTGCGAGATTTGACAAGCGCAGCGAAATGAAAATTGGCTTCTATTACTCCACACGTGTATCCGGTGTGGTGTGAAAGGTTGATTTTAATTATAATCAAAACAATAAATCGAATTGAAAATTAAATAAAACTCTATTATATCAGTGCTTGCCATTAAATAAAATTCTATTATCCAGTCATATGGCTAATTGTGGCTAACTAAATGAGTTCACGTAGGTATTGCTTCATGCTATGCAAAAGTTAGGAACTCGTAATAAATGATAATGAATTTGTACACACTACACAGGTATAACTTTTTAACCCCCGATGAAAAAACGAAGGGGTGTTATAAGTTTGACGTGTCTGTCTGTCTGTCTGTTTGTCTGTCTGTCTGTGTGTGTGTCTGTCTGTGTCATCGTAACTCCCGAACGGACGAACCGATTTAGATTTAGTTTTTTTTTGTTTGAAAGCTCAGTTAGTCGGGAGTGTTCTTAGCCATGTTTCATGAAAATCAGTCCACTTCATCGGGGTTTTTTTTTAATTTTAATTTTGTGGTTAGGTTATTCAAAGTCTGCTTTCTCCTCAAGGCTGACGGGGTTGCAGGCTCTCTGAACTCGCCTTCTCTACTCCCTACCATTCTTCCTTTTCTTTCTTTCACCTAAATCATGCAGTGAACCATCAGTGAACTTAAACTTTTGACCGCAACGTAATCAACTTCCAAGAACCCGTCAGCTGATTGACAATTAGTAAAAGCAAATAATTCATTTCTTCGACAAAGCTCCACCGAACGCATCTGTATTACGAAATAACTTGTCTTACGGAGTGATAAATAGTATTGTTTTGAACATTAATTATCTTTCGCAAGTAAAGAGATAACGCTCGTTTAACGTATCGTCGTGTACCTAAATCGTTTGATAAGTGTACTCTAAATACCTACTGGTTACGACGAAAAATAATACCGGATGTTTGCTGAGATAAGAGACTGAATGAGCCTCAGTGCTTTGCGTCTTTGCCACTAATAGACGCGTGTATATTATGTTTCATTTCATTTTAGAGCGTCCGCTTGTTGGTGCGATTGCACAGAACGGGTGTAATGTGCTCGCCCGCAATGGACGTCCTTAGAAGGTTTTTAAATTAATATTTTTTTATCTAGGAGGCAACCGAGCGCACGAGGAACGGCCGATGAGGTGTGGCAGTCGTTGTCAGCTTTAAGTCGCTGTTGTCCTGAAGGTTACAAGACAGTATCTGTAGTAAAAAGACATGACAGAAATCACGTATATATAGTTTGGCCTAGGTATGACCCGAAAGTCAAGTAGGTACCTACCTAAAAAGATTAATCAAGCACATGTTTAAAAACAGTTTGGTTGATAAAGAGCATTTAAGTAACGTTCATGAGTTTTTTGTCAGCAATGGTCAAAAGTAGATAAAGAAGAGAGATGTAGGTATTCTGCTCTACCCTTTTCTTGACTGATTTGATGAGGTAGTAATAATTTGACTCTTTATTGATTTTTGCTAAGATATTTTTTTAGTCTAGATGAGAGAGTGTAGATTAGATGAAAGGGAGGCATGACATATGTTTTCTTTATTATTCCCTGAAATGGGTTTAACTGAGATCGAGTTGTTGAAATGGTATGATTGGACATATCTTCAAGGAAATAGACATCCACCTGTCCAAAGTGATAGTTATGATGCCCAGTTAGTGAAAACAAGGTTTCCCTAAATTTACTTGTCGCCATTTCGTCAAGAGTTGAGTTTATTGTGGTGGGGTGAGAAGTGGTTACCAAAACTGTTATTATTCACCTCATCGAAAAATTTCCGCAGACATTTTTGTACGGAAAAAGAAATAAGCTACCTACTCCAATTTTAAACCTCAACAGAGAGTGACGGGATGTAAAGAATAAGTAAACATTTTACAGATATTTTGATATGCGTAATCATAAATGTAGCGCCAGGCCATTTTTAAGTTGAAACTTATAAGAGTCGTAGGTATTTAAATGTAGACTTATGTAACTATTGAGATAAATGACCGACTGGTATATTGCAGCAGTATTTTTAATTAATCGGATGATATCGGTTACATAAGGAATGAAGGATCTCTTTGAATGGACGCTTCCATTCATGGGCTATACCTACGCATCATATGAGCCGTACTAATGTGATTATGATTAGCAATGTTTATGCTAATTTTTAATGCCTTGCATATGTCCCAATACAGGTATTTGTTGCAGAGACCAAGATAAGTTTCATCCAAAGTGGATGCCATAGGAATATTTTTGCATCCTTACTGCAAGATAGCGTGGTGATAAGTGTTTATCGAAAGTCAGTTGTAAGGGTACAGGGTTCTTTTAACTGGAGGTGGTTATATAAATTCCGAGTAGCGGTCGGTTGAGGGCGTGCGTCTCATTCCCACCAGACTCAAGTCCAAGAAACGGCGCAACCAGTGTATTACTTACCACTGTGCTGAGAATTCACTGTCTCGGGTGAGATATAAATTCGTGACTCTACGACCTCTACGTCTACCAAGTCTACCAACGGTACCAACCAGAGAGATATACCCGTGTTAAATACAACAATAAAACATGCTCAGTGATATATGTATTTCAAGGAGTTGGTGGCCCCGAGTCACGATAAAGTACCTAAGAAAAAATCCTGTTTTGGTGCCCGGCGCCCATAAGCCTGCCACCGCCCCGGGCCTTAGTCAATCATGGCAAGACCCGGTTGGCCCCAGTCAAGCTCCTGAGTCTACAATGATAAGCGATATGGCATATATAGCATCAACTTAATTAGTGGTTCGCTTTCGACTCTGCGTCCGCGCATGGAACACGGATCGCAGCGCGGGCGAAGCGGAGTCGTAGGCGGCCGACCTTCCAAGAGGTCCCCCCCTCCCTCTCTTCACTCCTACACCACGTGCTCCTAAATGCATTGCTCAAACTGTTACATTTGCACAATATTACCTATTAGGGTCGATCTTTTGTCGTCAGATACAAAATTTTATATAACTTCAATATTCCGTGGTCCAGCGAACGCCTATATTCATACGTTGCAAGCACTTTTCTGTCACTAATCGCAAGTAACGGACACAGTAGCCTAGCCTGGGACTTCATGTTTATTCCGTCAGTTGCGCCGACAACTTTACTTAATATACAATAATGAACAATGTACCAAAGCCCCATACAACATAGAACCTATGTCTCTGGTGAAATCGGTTTCTTTAAATCTCGCAAGGTAGCTGAGCTAAACTATTTTACATAGCTGAGCATTTATCTATAGATGCCCGTCCGTATATTGTGTCGTACTAGGTGTTGCTGAATATTTGCACAAGTCTCGATTAAATAAAGATAATGCTCTATAGATGCAGCGGAAATATTGTTCGTTTTTATAGCTTCTTAACAAAACGATAAAGGTACACCGTGAGATATAAAGATTACAAAATGTTATCGTTCAGAATATTTAAAGAGAACTATAAAATTAATAGAACACGGATAACGGCGTTATTTAAATGAGAAAATGACTGACCAGCAAAAGTCAATCCATTTCGGCAGATATGCAAATATTAACCTGACCAGAAATTAAAACAAGCGGAGGTATTTTAATATAGGTACATAACATTATAATAATTAGATGGCTCCAGTCCACGTAAATCATCTTATACTACATTAATGTATAATCAGCTATAAAGTTTTTATTAATAGTGTTAATAGAGTGGGCGATCAAATTTTCAAACAGGATCTTCGAGCATAACTGCCACGCGTGATAACTTTAACATTTCATGATATAAAACGTCTCGTAAATCAAAGTACAATACGGGACTTGTGACTTGAAAAGAGAGGTTTTTCGGTTGAACTTTAAAATGGTGAAACCGTCTCGAGTGGTATTAATGATGTTTAAAGTGTAAAGTGTATAGTTTATTATGCAGTGAACTGTCATCTAAGTATGCAACTTAGAAGTTATGTGGTCATCCATTCTTTACTCAACATCTCAACACCTATCATGGCTAATAGTATTAGTAAAAGGTCCGCTAACGATTTACGAAAAAAAAAAACCGAACAATATCATGCCATCCTCTACACTCTATACGAGCACACTTTTGATACTCTCGAATTCATGATACCTACATTTCAATGTTTGATAGTGATATCAGCCTAGAAGGGAAGAAAAAAATGGCATTTGCAATTGTTCAAGCACCAGATGCTCGAAGCTCGAGAAGTTCGAAAAGACAATTAGATAAGTAGAAGTTAAAAAGTACCTGCTTAATACCTAAATAAGAGAGTACAAGAGGATATATCTGAAGCCAAATCCCAACAGCGTTCTTAAGGTCACATTTGCCTCATAAATATTTGAACCTTAAAGACCAGGCAATTATACAGCGAACCTTTTCTCAGAAAATAGTGAATGTGGGAAAACAGCGAAATACTGTTCTCGCAGAATGATTTGTGGGGAGCGTTGCGTGCTACTTTAGCCTATTATCATATCGCATGATTGGTTTAATGCTTCTGAAGCCTGCATTAATTATGGCCCAAACACGTGGATTTGATGGGAATCGTGTGATTCATGTCGATCGCCAAGGCCCCATCTTTGGATTCCCGGTTTTAGCTTATTACCATTTCGCCTTCTACAATTTTTCGAGGCTGTTGGAATTTCAAGGTTTATTTAAATAATGGCTTGGTAACCTTTTTTCCACTTTCATTTAGTTCATCGATTGCCCGAATGATGTTCAAAAACTTATGTTGTGTTACGTTACAATTACAATACTTACACTCCTTTTTTGGGTCGTCGTGTAAAAATTTATCCTGAATTGTTGCACGCAAGGACGTGAACCAGTCAGGATCGCCGTGTCTATAGCAATACTAGTACCTTTTGGACTGTCACGATGAGCTCTAGCCAGGGTGCCCAGTGCTTGGTAAGCTGTTTTAAAAGGAGCCTAGGTGTGGAGCCGTGGGCGAACGGGTCGCCCACTGCACGCCCGCGCTCCGACGCGAATTCCGAGCCCACCGTACTTTAACTTATTCATCTGCTCACCTTTACCACAAGGATATAAAGCACTTTATAGCTTACAATACTCGCCGGCCCACACCTGCCCGAGACGGCCGAGACACATGGCAAGCCAGTGTGGGTTCGAAGCCGCTAATGAAACTTGAATTGTTTTAAGTAGGCTAAGCCTTACTTGGTAAATTGTGTTTGGGTTTTAATTTGGAAAGAGGATTTAACAATTAAGTTTATCGCAAAACTTTTAGTCGGTTGTGTCACTTACTGCGTAACTGGAGGTCCTAAGTTTGAATCAGGTATTTATGTGTGATTGTCGCGAATATTTTCCTTAAAGTATATGCATTTTATCTCTACACACATATCTATGTAAGTCTGCACTTTACTACTTATGTATACAGTTATGTTTATCGTCACCCGGTAGGTATCATCATCATCATATCAGCCCTTTATCGCCCACTGCTGAGCACAGGCCTCTCTTCTAGTACGCCACTTGTCCCGGTCCTGAGCTAAGTAGTCTCATCCAGTTGTGACCCACAATTTTCCGGATGTCGTCCACCCATCGAGCCAACGGATGTCAAGCGCTTCTTACATCTCCAAGAGGCCACCATTCCGTTAGACATTTTAGTCCATCTGCCATCACTCTACGAAACATGTCCCGCCCCACTCCATTTTAGTTTGGTAATGACGAAACCCACGTCTTGCACCTTGGTGCGACGATGGATCTCGGCATTCCTCACTCGATCTTTAATCTTGATACCGAGCATGGCACGCTCCATGGCTCTTTGTGCGACTCGGATCTTATACACAGCCTTCTTCGTTAGCGTCCATGTTTCGGTATCTTCTTAGATCATGGTGGGCAGGACACATTGGTGAATCTTCAGGCCTTGTGGAATGTTAACAGGTTTCAGGACGTCCGCCAACTTGTTGAATGCCGCCCAACCTAGCTGGGTTCTCCTAGAGATCTCCTTCACCTGGTGTGTTTTGTCAAAAGATAGAATATGTCCAAGATATACGTAATGCTTGACAAACTCTAGTCCTCGTTCCCCAACGTAATAATAGGTATAGTTAGTTACATATGTATATCTACTTTTAGCATATCATGTTTTATTGTCATGTGGCAGGATTTTCATTGACATGTCAGGAAATTTGGTCCTTTTTCAAGATTACAGGAGACTTGGATTTTTTTTAAGAAACCTTAACTAATCAGTCTAATAATCACTAACAGCTTGGTAATTGGTAATACTTGGCCAGAGTATGGAAGATCATGTTGCCGCTACAGCATATGGTGGATAGTTACGGGCTAATAAATTATCGTCCATGATATGGAATCCTTAAGATCGTACTATTAGACAAAATGATCCGTTTTTCCATATGCCAATCCAAATTCCATTAAAAATAAACTAGTTTTACTCACCTACATTATATGTGGGTTTGAATGGATTTTGATGTTGTCTTATCTGCAAACAAGAAATATTACATTAGTTATTTATTTTATTCATCCTACATTTTACAGAGCAGTACCAAATACAACCCAAATCGAGTCAACTACCACGAGTTCAATACGTAAATAAGTATGAAGAAGAAAACCATCGAATTTTGGTATTTTAAATTAGAGTTTTCATTTCTCAACTTATTAATGATAAATAATATGTGTCTGTTTGTTTGTCCGTCTTTCACGGCAAAACGGAGCGACGAATTGACGTGATTTTTTAAGTGGAGATAGTTGAAAGGATGGAGAGTGACATAGGTTACTTTTTGTCTCTTTCTTACGCGAGCGAAGCCGCGGGCAAAAGCTAGTTGATATATTTTTGGCTGAGAGCTCCGTCATTGTCATTGATCTACTAATCACACGGACATCACACCTAACAAAATATTTTAAACCATAATTGAAAGATTTTAAATTATTGGGTGGGTTTTTACTTACTGCACTATTATGTCATTTACATAATTATAGGTACTTAAGGTACATATACGAGGCTTTCAATTCAACATAGCGTCTGCCTCCTTAGTTAGTTCAAATGTAATATAGATGTACATATTAGATATGTAGATGCTTGAAATAATTAAAACACAAATAAAGTAGTGGTTTTAGGAAAAAACATATAGGTATGAGATAATTCCGTGAAAATTTGTTCCAAATCAAAATTAGTAAGAAAAAACGCACCAAAAGTATCTGCGAATTCTGCGATACTGTTTCCCTCAAATACTTATCAAAATTTAACTTTTATTTTTGCAGTAGGTAGGTATTTTGTATTAAGCATTGTTATATACGCTTTTACCACGTGGTGCAAGGGCATATTTTTTTATAAGTATACTATGTTCAAATACTGAAATCAACATTCGATTTTATAGAAAACAGGTTACCTGCTACAATATCTATACTAAGTGACTCTTCCATTCCTCTCGAATGTATTTATAACTTATAATCCTAAACTGGAAGCGATATTGCTTATCGAAGTGTCTGCGCGCGTATCTCGCCCAGATTACACTGTACAAATACATGCGCGTGAAGGTCACAATACGGACAACAAAAACGTTCATTTCAAATAAAAATATTCATCAATGAATAAACAATTCCACGTTCATAACCTTAATCAATGAGTTGCATGCGCAAACGATGCCGGGCTCATTGATCGATCGACTAGCGCGCAGCGCCCGCGCACATGGAAAGAAAACCGGATGGCGCGCGCACACCAGCGCGCCCTATGTGTGTGTAAAGGATTTCCTACGGCCCGCGCCCCGCGGCCCGCGCCCTCGTGCCATAGACCTGTTGCGCGGCTACCGGAGTTACGCCGCATAGTTACCAGACTTGATACTCAGCTCCGCTCCCCCTCTCTCAGGGTTACCATTTATCACAAATTCGTCCCATATATCTGCTCTTTAGTGGCGCTTATACTTAGTTTTTTAGCATGAGAAAGAAGTTATCTTGAAATACACTTTTGAAAATCAAGTTTCAAGAAATATGTTACAATTTTAATATACGATTGACATACAATTGATTTCGTAAGTGCCAACTAACTTTAAAAAGTGTTTTCAATTATACACGTCAAGGTTGTTTACCTTTTTCTAATACCTACTTAATGTATGGAAAGGAAATTGATTCGTCTACAGTGTTCTTAATTAATATACGGATACAGTTAGTTTTCTAATTAAGTTTTTTTGCTGAAGATTTATTGTTGTGTTTGTATTTAGACTTGTAACTTAACGACTTGACTAAAGCGGGCCTTGGAATGTTGTTTCTTTATTAATTTTGTTGTTATACATAGTTAAAGGTATGTAGTTGTTTTAGCAGCCGATAATCTATCTTCTAAATTAAGTAAGTGTTTTTCATTTTATAAAACACATACTAGTGTTGGGTACAATCGCCATCAGTATCACACATCGAAGGTGTTCAGTAATATCTGGACAAACCTCTAATACCCACGTATCTATATCTAGATGACTTTAAGCCCATGTGTAGATATTTTTGAGCACAATAGCTATTTAGATATATCAGATATCGGATGTTCCCGACGGATTGAGTCGTTATATATCATCGACTTACTTTCATAACATGGTAATTAATTTTACACTTTTTTCCGAACGGTCGCCGAGCTGTCAAGTTGACTCTGTGACCAGCTGATTTCAAATATTGAAATTTAATTATATTTTTAGCTTTAAAGAGGACTTCTACTCATTGTTAGTTAATTTAAGTAGTAAAGTATTATCAGTGATACAGTTTTGGTGAAATTGACAACGTTACACCGAGTATTTATTGGACTTTGAGGCAGGACTACCCAACTGTCAACGAGTGATCGCAGCCGTTGGAATCTGCGTTTGAAACGGGGAGAGTATTCCGTTTTATTTATCATTTATTTCTACACTCAAACAAAGCTCATTGCTGCGGCCGTGAGCAACGTCAAACAAACAACATTGGCACCGTGCAGTTTCCCTTTGCTTGACGAACTAGTGGAAGCACAAGACGAGACAAGACACATTCGCCACAGACACTGCCGACTACTGACACACTGCACACTATTCATTCCTACAGCTCTCATCTCTGTCGTCATCTTGGCAAATCTTTCAATCTCTGTTGAGATAAGTACCTACTCATCCTTTTTTATTACATCTTTCAGAAAGCCAGACGAGTGACAATGGACACCAATATTGCGACCGAAACTCGCAAGGCAACGGCACGACAACTAGAGATGCAGCTAAAAACAACAGCACAGGACCTACAAGAGTCGAGGGCCTTGTCGAAGCAGTTGTTGGAGGAAAGGGAGGAAAGCGAAGTGGAGCTCCAGAAAGTAATCAACAAAAACTCAGAATTGAAAAGGGAGCTGGCGGACAATGATGTGCAGCTGACTGATGCCCGCGGAGAAGTGGACCGTTTGCAAGGCACAATAGACACCTTCAACCAGTGCGCTTCGACACATGAAGTGGCCTTGGCCCGCATCACACAGTTAGAAGAAGAACTGGGTGCGGCTAATGAGGAACTTAATTTGTTTAGGAAAGAGCGGGAGCACTATGATGCTTCGCAGTTACAGAATGTGTACCAAGAGTTGGTAAGCGGTGAAACACAATTGAGTAGGGACTCCAAACACATAGTATTCTTTAATAGTAGTAATAAGTTAAAAAAGTACATTAAGATTAATAGGTATATTAGGAGAACCCAAAAGCTGATCAAAGGCCAGGCATGTATTAAAAAATATAGTAAATTAAAACATACATTAACAGTTATGAAAAATAGGGTTCAAGACTGTCATTCAGAGCTGGAAGTCAAGGAATCAAATTTTCTGAAATTAAATGCCGACATTAACAGGCTGAATGATGAGCTTTTGGCAGTATCCACCATGTATGAGACTACTAAAAAACAAGTTGAGGAGCCTGTATGTGCGGCTTTTAATAAATTGCTGCTAGAAAATAGAGATTTGGAGGAGCGGTGTAAGGCATTATTAAATGGAAAACATTGTAATTGTGGCCAAATGCCACCAGCAAAGATTATTCAAGCCGATGTGGCCCACGACACAACTAGGCATGCGGCAGTAGTTAAACAGCCCCCTAGAGCAGTCAGTAAGACTGTTGTTTTTTCAGATCAGATTGGGTTAGGAATGGGCCCATTATTAAGCTACCAGTTAGAGCAACAAGTGACAAATTACTGTTATCAAAACATTACTTTGTCTCATTTATGTGACCTTATTTCAAAGGGATGTTATGATAGCAGTACTACATTAGTAATTTTATTAGGAAATAGTCTTAATGTAGATAAGCTTAGCATAGATAAATTGATGTCCACACTAAATGTTATTGAAAAATCTGGTGTGGGGAAAATTATATTATGTGCACTACCTTATGCAGAAAATGTATCATATGACTATAATTGTAAGATAGCTTACTATAATTCTTTAATGTACCATGCCATAGCTGTTAATAAAAAGTACCATTTCTTTGACTTAAATAAATTCATTGAGCGCTTCATGCTAGCTCCACGGAAGGTATTTTTGCCAAAGAAATTATTTGTATATTTAGTGGAGTTATTGGCCTTCAATATTGAGCCAAATAGATGTAATAGTGTTATATATAAGTCTCAGTCAGCTGACAAAGCCAAGGACCCCATGCCTCATTTAAACTAGATTGTAAGACAGCGGAAAAACACCTGAATATGAACGTTGTTCACCAGAATATTCAGGGTTTTTCCAGCAAAGAATTAGAAGTAGGATTATTTTTAGATAGTAATAATGTTGAAGTTATGTGTATTACTGAACATTGGTTGAAACAAGAACAGTTGATATTTGATTATGTTAATTTTAAATTAGCTAGTTTTTTTGCCAGAAAATCTGCTGCTCATGGTGGCTCCCTTATTATTGTTAAAAATTGTATGAAGTGTAAAGAGCGCAAAGATGTTGTAAAATATTCCATAGAAAGAACTATAGAAATTTCATGTGTTGAATTAGACAGATATATTATTGTATGTGTTTATAGACCACCATCAGCTGACTTCAGCATATTTGAATCTACAATGGAAAATGTTCTGAATTTAGTATGCAAGGGCCAAAAACATGTTATTGTATGTGGAGATTTTAATGTTAACTTGCTCGAGTCATCTAGTAATACTGTTAAAATGTTCTGTTTGTTTAAATCATTTAATTTATTTAATTTATTTCTTGAACCTACCCGGGTAGGTGTGACTAGTGCAACATGCCTAGATAATATTTTTGTAACTGTGAATGTATAGATAAGAAATTATTTAACTGTTTTCATTCCGATCACAGCGGCCAAAGGGCAGCTTTCTTAAACGTTATTCATGATACTCCACAAACAATAACATATAGACCCATTACTGGATCTCGCTTGGAATCATTCAAAAATGAAATTCTACATAGTTTGTCTATAATACCATTTTCGCATTATGACTGTAATCATTTGTATCAAGATGTTTTCAATGTAATTCTTAATCAATTTAATAACAATTTCAAAGTGAAATCTATTAGTGGGTCAAAAGTTAAAACAAAGTTTAGTGAATGGGCTACTGTAGGTATTCACAAAAGTAGAAAAAGACTTTATGAACTTTATGGTGAGAGAGAGCTGAACAAGAATTCAGAATTCCTGGACTATGTAAGAAACTACTCAAGAATCTTCAAGAAAGTGTGTTTAACTGCCAAGAAAAACTTTATTAGTTCTAAATTGAAAGTGTCGGACAACAAAGTGAAAACAACTTGGAGTATTATAAATAAAGAAGCTGGTAAATGTAAATCACGCGATTGTCAAGTCAACATTGTATCAGATAATCAACAAATAGTGTCGATCAGCGATGTTGCCTCGGCATTCGAAGATTATTTCTCAAATATAGCCGTTAACACCACAAAATGTTTACATTCTTCTGCGGCTCAAGCCCATTCATTACTTTGTGCTAATGTTAAGAAATGTAATAATTCATTTGAATTTAGTCAAGTAGACTCTGTAAATATTGTTAAAACATTCAAGTCACTCAATTTAAAGAAAACGGAAGACTTATGGGGAACATCAGTTAAAGTAATTAGTCATGTCATAGATATAATAGCACCTTACTTGGCCGTAATATATAATATTTCAATTTCACAAGGCACCTTTCCAGATCTTATGAAATGTAGCAAAGTCATACCGCTTTTTAAATCGGGTGATTCGAGTGATATAACCAATTTCCGTCCCATATCAATACTTCCTGTACTAAGTAAAGTCTTTGAGAAGCTAATGTTAAATGATCTACTGGGACACTTCAACAGACATAGATTACTTACAAGCAAACAGTTCGGTTTCACAAGGGGCCGTTCCACGACCGATGCTGCTTCGGTACTCATTAAACATATATATAATTTTTGGGAAAATTCTTGTGATGCAATTGGCATATTTTGTGATCTTTCAAAAGCCTTTGATTGTGTGGATCATGGAACGCTCATTTTGAAATTAGAACACTATGGTTTGTCTATAAATGCCCTAAACTTTATGTCTTCTTACCTTAGCAATAGAACACAAACAGTAGTTGTTAACAAAACTCGCTCTAGCGGGACTGTAGTCCAATTAGGAGTGCCACAAGGCTCAATTTTAGGTCCATTCCTGTTTTTGGTTTATATAAATGATTTGCCATGTATAGTGAAAAACTTTTGTGAAATAGTACTTTTTGCTGATGATACATCACTGCTTTTTAATGTTGACCGAAAATCTACGGATTACAATGTAATTAATAGCACGTTAGCTGATGTACTGCAGTGGTTTACTGTCAACAATTTACTTCTTAATTCTAAGAAAACCAAATGTATTCGATTTTCTCTGCCGAATGTTAAACCAATCGATACAAAAATACTTTTGAATGATGAATGCTTAGAGATGGTAGATACAACACTGTTTCTTGGTTTAACATTGGACAAAAATCTACAATGGAGTCCTCATATAAAGAAACTAGCAAGCAAATTAAGTTCAGCCGCATACGCCGTTAGGAGAATCAGGCAACTGACTAATGTTGAGACAGCTCGCCTAGTGTATCATAGTTATTTTCACAGTGTAATGTCATACGGTATTCTGGTTTGGGGCAAAGCAGCTGACATACAGACTATCTTTGTATTACAAAAGAGAGCCATTCGTTCTATTTACAACTTAGGAACACGTGAATCAGTAAGAGAACTCTTCAAAGAAATTAATATCTTAACTGTAGCTTCCCAATACATTTATGATAGTATAATTTATGTTGTTAAGAATTTAGACTGTTTCACTAAGAATTCTGATATCCATAATTATAACACTAGAAACAAAAATAAGCTTGCCATAAAGAAGTTTCGTGTCCGTAAAGTACAGAAGTCATTTGTTGGGCAATGCATTCATTTTTATAATAAGTTACCTGACACTGCTTTGAGATTACCCCTCCCAGCTCTTAAGAACTACTTAAAAAAATCATTGATGTTAAAGGCTTATTACAGAGTCGAGGACTATTTGACAGACAAACATGCATGGCCCGAACCAGAAACTACAAAAAACGAATAGCAATTAAAATAATTGTATTATGTATAGAGGACACAGTTCAGATAAGAAAGCACATCAAATATTTTATATTTTATGTTGTGTAGGTAAATTACATATTTAATGATATTGAGATTCATATTATCTTTTTCTTCTATGACAATTTGATATGTTTTCTCTGAAGAAGAACGACGTATTATTAAGCAATTATATAATTTATTGAAATTGATTTCCATAGAGTACCTAGTCTGTTCATATTCCTTGATGAATACTTTTGCATGTTAAATTGTATGTTGTTATTTAATGCATGTTAATTATAAGATGTAATGTTTTGAAAAGAAGTTGCCCGCCGAGTTTCTTGCCGGTCCCATAGTGGATACCCCCCTCCCAACTGAGGGGGGACTGAAATCTTCTCGAGGCTGAGGCGTAGGGTTAGAGCCGGCGTAGCTTTATTTGACGTTCATATGCGCATTGTAATATGCCTACTTGAAAAAATAAATATTTCATTTCATTTCATTTCATTTCATTTCATTTCATTTCATTTCATTTCATTTCATTTCATTTCATTTCATTTCATTTCATTTCATTTCATTACACTATGTTACATTCGCACTTCCAGCTGTCCCCTCCAGACGAAACGTCCAGTCCAGACACATATACAAACTTGCATATTCATGGTAGTATATGAGAGTAGCCGGATTCACAACGGCCGGGTCGAATCGTTCGGAACCATGACATCATCTGCTATGCTAATTCCTCTGCTATCATTTAGAGTTATAAATCTTCGAGAATCGCTCATTACGACCGTTTTATTTTAAATTCTTGAAGAATTTTTATGCGGCCGGTTGGAAAGGTGATAATTTTGTGTAATATTACTATTTTGGCCGAATGATGTATGGTGATTTCAGAATATATTTGATTCCAAAATTGAAATATTTAAAGACATGAGCCAGTATAACTCATATATGATTTACGGACTCCGTACTAAGGGATCATCCATAAATTACGTCACACTAAAAATCGTGATTTTTGACCCCTCCCCCCTCCTTGTCACAGCTGGTCACATTTGTTAGACTCCCCCCTCCCTAGTGTTACGTCACATATTTTGCAAATTTACACGTAGAAATTATTGAATGAAAACAGCGGGTAGAAATCAATCTTATTTCCATTTATGTACTTAAATTATTCTTCACTCCACCAACGGGTAAAGGCTCTCTTGATACTTGATGAAGTCGAGAATAGGTGAGCTTTGTCTGTTCCGGTTTTAAAGCCTCATTAGAATCGATAGCTAGAGATCAAATTTAAGTATTTACTATTTTAATGTAGCCACTAGCCACCTGACAGTAATCCCGTACTTTTTTTTTAACAGCGCCCTCCTGACAATAGTCATATAGGCTTTATAGAGATACCTATATTCAGGATATATATACTAATTTACTTCTGATGTAAATTAAATTTTGGTTGATAGAGTCAAACCAAATGATTAGTTGGCAGCAATTATGATAGCACAGACTGTAAAAGAGAATATAAATTCCCGTTTACATCTGATAACGATATTCGATTTTGATTTTAACCATAAATGGGAACTTTTTGACTAAATTACTAGTTATCACTGAAGAAACTACTATATTTTGTTGCATGCTTAAATCAAAAAACATGTTACACAGCACTTAAAGTTGTAACAGAACAAGCGTCTATGACGAGGAAATGGACTCGTTATTACATATAAAACTTACGGCGAATCAACTTTTCCTTGACCAACTTTTTGGTGCATATTTCCTTCGGGATTTCATTGAATATTTTAACAAATAATATCTTTGATGGTTAATCACATGTTTAGTTACGTCATCACTGATAAAATTCACTATTATTAAATGTAAAACAGGTTGGAAAAACGTATTTATCAACAAACTACATTCACATGGACGGAATACTGACACTGACAGTTGTCAGCTGCGTAACGTTCCGATATTATGTCTGGATTTCATTTACAAGTCAAAGAAATAATAATGACTAATATTGGTTATTATGCTTCCTGAGTATATCATTCAATGTAACATTTAGTAACAGATAAAATATTTCATTGCGAAATTACTTACAAAATAAATAAGAATGTTCCACAAAATAATATTTACGTAAAAATATTTGCGAATCGCTCCACTATTGGACTACATAGGTATCAATATCAATAGCTCTGTCTCTCTCTAAAACACGTGTACTCGGCACGTGTTGATAAGCAAACATCCGTGTGTTAATCGTGAACTCTAATGCATAGGGCATAAGACTTAGTAAACAAAGCACACGATTGAGTAGCCATCTTGTCGGAAGTCCGATGTCAGAAGTCGGAAGTCGAATGTCAGAAGTCGGAAGTCGGATGTCAGAAGTCGGAAGTCGAATGTCAGAAGTCGGAAGTCGGATGTCGGAAGTCGGAAGTCGGAGATAGAATCTATAAAAGGGTCGGAGCGAGCCGACGCGCGTCATTCTTAAAATATCTATAAGACTAACAGTGTCTCTGGCTTTCGTGTGTTATACTGGTGAGTGAAGTTGTTCTGCTATTATTTCTCTGTTTGTTTTTACTTGGAAATTATTCTAAGTGATTGTAAACTTTGAAATTATGTCTCTGTTTGATTGTGCGGGGACAATATCGTCGTACAGTTGAACTTAGACCTGTGGTGGAATTGCTTTACTGTCAGTTGTGGGGTTAATTTAGTGTTCTATTTATAGTGTAGTGTTATATTTAAATTGTTGTGTATAGTGAAGTTTTCTGTGCTTTGTTTCATGAGTGCCGTCAAGCAATACAAAGACTGGGTCGATGTATGGCTGGTGCTTGGAGATAAGTCTGTGTTTGGTTTTGTAGGGAGTAATTCTTGCAAAACTAAGCTTAGATTATAGCGCGCAAAGAAAACTTCACTCGTTTGTTTAGTTGGTCAGTAAAATTGAATTTAGTAATTTTCTATGGGGTTATTTTGTGAAAGTTATAAGCCAGATCATTGTTTGTGACAGACTGTTGTCCGGCTAGGCGCTTCTTCCCTTACGGTGTCAAATAAGAGGCGTTTAGGGGTCTTTTTGTTCCAAGTGGAGGGCTTGGACGCTTTTCTATACTTACAAAAGCGTATTTTCTCACCGGTTTCAAAGAGTCCAACTGTTAGATGGAAGTGAGGACTTTCACGATTGACGAAAGACATTAGGAGTAATCCTTGCTCACTGAAGTCGGCAGTATTTGAGGCTGGGGTCCTATATATATTTATATTTATTTACTCGGTGCTCTAGTCCATGCTGGCGTTGGTCGCTGGGGATTTCGGTTGTGATCGATCCACATCTAAGTAAAGTTGATCGCAGCTGGGTTTCCCATGTGGCTGGTACGGGTGTGTCCTAGAATACTGGATATATACACGGATAGGGCGATCTACTCTCTGCTACCCTAGCCCGCGGGCAAGAGCAGAGAGGGGGATCAGAACTCAAGCCTATAGGTTGCCTATCTCAGCTTCGCTGGCTGAACTGTACAGCTTATGGTAGGGATACACTTGTGCATATTTTGAACACAAGATCTATGGTAAGTGACGGTCTGTGTTTCAGATATGTTAGAGTAGGGAAAACGATAGGAATAGGGTAAAGTCACACACTATTTCTATGAAAGTAGAGTTTTTTTTTATGATTTTTCTTGGAATATAATTGGTCAACGTGTATTGTGGAGAAATAATTTAACTACTACTATTTATATGGTTTAAATGGACTTTAAATGTGGTGTTTATTATCTTAATATATGTGGTAAAACTGGTAATTTATAAAACCTCTTATTACTTAATTTATTTGAGTGAAATTAATAATTGTGGTAGCAATTTCTGATTCTTCGTGTAGCATCGAGCCAGTGAGTGTTGCTAACTAGTTTTTCAAGGTAAATTCTATCAAGTTGGTTAGGGAAACAAACTATACTTTGGAATAAAAAGCATAAGTTTGTTATAGGGCCCAGTGGCATGCGAGTGCCGTCCACTGATGACAAGTCAAAAGCTTCAAGGAGTTACTAGACTTACTTACTTCGTTCTCAGTGGTAGCAACTACTCGGAGCCTTGATGATACATTAGAAGGATCGAGAAGTTATGGTCTATTAGCAGTATTGGGGAAAAGGGGGATTTAGCTAGGGAAAAGAAACAAAACAAAAAGGGGGTTAGTTCGTAGATAGATAGCCCTTCAGGCTTACTTGCTTAGGATCCTGATAAAGTGGTTTGATCAGGTCAGGGGTCCCATACCGTATCGCAAGCCCTTGCCCAAGCCGGGACCACTAATAAGGCGTAGCGGATGATTACCAAAATATTTTTTAATATTTATTTCATGTATGTTTCACTTACTAACTTTTATTCTAAAATTTCTTCATCACGTCATTAATTTTCTCACATATAACTTTCTAGGCCTAAATCTGATAAAACACTCTTCTATAACACTATCTTATTATGCTACACCAACCTTTATTCTTCTTTAAAATATAATTAAATAAAATTTAAAAAATTAGTCAAAAATACAGCTGATACTCATTAAAGGATCTAGGTTATCGCGGTTCACATCGAAGGGTTCTACTTATTCACGCTAGACGATCACAAGGCCAAATTTACGGGGTATATTTAAAGGAGGGGGGTTAGCTATACTGTTGGTTAGTCAAGTAAGTAAATAAGTAAGGTGAGCGGAGATTTAGTTACAAAGTGCAGCACGTAAATTACAAAGTATATCCACATCGCAGGGTTCGTCAAAGAAACTTAAAAATTGACTTTGTTTCTTAAAATCAAGTTTATCGAATTTCTTAGGTGTAGACTTACAATAAGAGAATCCTCATTAGATGATGTTTTCAACGATATCGTATATTAATTAATAAACTGTCCTGTGATATTGAAAGTAACCAGTTATTTGATTTGGAATATGTTGTAACTTGTAACCGGCGGAAGGCCCGCTGCGGCTACGACCATCCTGCCCGTAGGTACCTACGTATACAAGTATACAAATAGTGTTGCCAGGTGATGGAAGGAAAAACGCGGGGAAAGCGCTATGGATGACCTTTCAAAATTCTAAAATTAATTGCAAGTAGACCTCAAGGACTCTTGTGAAAGTCAATAGGTCTCCAAATGTCAATAATGCTGATCGAATGCCAATAACAAATATATCTGTACAGACTACAGTCCCACGCCAAAGATTAAGCTGTTACAGCTTGATCAGAAATATATGACTACTGTCAAGAGGGCACCGTTATTCTGATGTATGCGGTGACAGTTCAGTACTTTTTTTTTTAATTAAATAGCTTCAATCCATTATTGGGACTATTTCGCCAGTGTCAAGGTGATATGAGCTAATATTAATTTGTGATTTTGGTACGGTAGTATGACAGTGTACGGTGAGTTAGCACTTGTAAATTGATAGCTAGATTTTACAAGAGCACGTGGACTACCGGCCTTTGACGACAAAAAAATGGCTAAACGCGTTTCGAGATTAATTCTTCTTCAGCTTCTCACTACAACATTAGTTTACTGCATAATATTTAAGCTATCGATGGTACACTTTAAACAACATTAATGAGCAAAAGAAAATTAAATTATTCACGACACGAGACCGCTTAAGATGGCGCTCGAACCGGAAGTCAAGTTCAGTACTTTATAGTATGAAGAAATTTCCAATGAAATTTTGCATTATGGCGCGTAGTTATATATTTCTGGTCAATCTTTATAGACCATAGACCAAGATCATGACCGTGCTTATAGATAACGTTCAATTTCAGACTTGACATTTTGGTAATGTGGCATACTGGCGTCTGAGTGACTGGCAGCGGTTGAGGCATCTGAAGCTCGAAACATGGTGTCGAGTTGAAAAGGTTAATGAAATAATTAACTTTTTCAAAATTACAGGTGATCGAGTGATGTGATTTATGTGGTTGATGTTATGCTAAGTAGACGTGAATAAACTTATTCTTTCATTTCTGTTACAAACGTACACAGTTATCAAAACAACTAGTAATTATCTCAAAAAAGAAGAGTAGGTGGTCCTAGTTTGGTAACTAACTCGGAATTGCATTTGCAGTGACAAAGTAGGATAGAAGAGGCAATACGAGTGGTAGGTAGGTAGGTAGGTAATAGCTCTATACGTATTTTACTGTTGCTCTGCTGCTACGTCTGTGCGGAGGAAATTCTGTGTTTTTTTTTTAACTTGACCAGTTATTGTCAGGAGAAACTTCTTATTAACTAAAACGTGACTAGAAATATATGTCGGTCCTCGCTAGGAGTACGGGCGGCCGATTGCCATTAGATAGGTACGAAGTGTGCGTTTTGTTTAGGTTTGGGCCAGGTCAATATTTGTAAAGAATATTGTCATGTCGCCTAAACTGGCAACACTGTATAGAAAGCAAATAAGCAAGACGGAGCAGCCACTGCCCCGGGCAGTGAAAAAACAGGTAGCACCGTTCCACCGTATCGATCTTTATGTTATTTTTCTTATTTATCTTTTTTTATCTGGCTGGCGGCCGAACGGAAGTTGGAACGATTTTTAATCGTGGCCAGTATCTTGCCCGGTGCTTTTGGTCAAGATGCGTTCAAATATTATTTTTATTTGACTTGGTTTGATAATAAAATTATTTAAAAGTATTCTCATGTCATACAACCTTATGTAAAAATTACTGTTTGTCTCTACAAATACAAATAGGGATGAACAAATAGGTACTTTATGTTACTTGCCTCAATGAAAGAAGACAGACACAAGGAATTTAAAAAATGGAGGTCTTATCGCTATAAAGACCTGTATTACCTTTCCTAGATCTACCTACTTTAATTTTGTTGTTTCATAATTTCACGGATTTAAATTAACTTTTTTTAACCAAAAGCGTTATGTTTCACATAGACAGATCACATCCGCAACGAGTCCAGATGAAGTACATAAACCTGTTTATTACAATCAGAATACTCCTCTCGGACGAGTGTTTTTTTGTTTGCCGGAAACTTTTAGTCTGCTACAGATATCTTCCATTAGGGCTCTGTTCTCAGAAATGTTGATAAAATAGTGATAAAGGAAGGTACTTACATAGTATCGTTGAGAGTCACACCAACTGTCCGATAAAAAGCAGTTTCCATACATTAGCAATGTGGAAATTTTTTGGAAACGCAAATTTTACGAGTACAAGAGCTTATAAAGTTCCCTTCCAGGTCGATGGTGAACACAATAAGTATATTTATGATGACCACAGGAAATTCGCATAACTTTAACTCACAGTACTCACACTGAAATGTTATTGAACAGCAACAAGTAGCAATGCTGCAGCGGAAATCGTAGTCACTCGAAAGATCCGACATAAAGCCGTTGCCAATGTTAAAATTGAAAAACTTTACATATTACATTTAAAAAAAATAAGGTAGAAGTTTGAAGATTTCCTTCCAAGACGAGGATGGGCACAAGACATAAGAATATCAGGATTTAAAGTCCAACTCTTTTATGATGACCACAGGAAATTCGCATAACTTTAACTGGCACTAAAATGTTATTGACCAGTAGCAATGCTCCAGCGGAAATCGCTTGCACCAAGACGGGCGGAATTGCGTTTTATTTTTATAACATTTTTCTGCCAATCCGAGAAGCACGTGACGGAGTCAGAAATACGCGACGCCCACCTACGCCGAGAATATTACACTCCAAATAATACACTAGTACACAAATGTGTCGAGCTCAGTGTGGAAATGGGTATACTGACTATCAGTTATCCGGGTCATCATCCTCCTTGCGTTATACCGGCATTTGCCATGGCTCATGGGAGCCTGGGATGCGCTTTGACAACTACGAAAGCGACTGCCATCTGACCTTCCAACTCGAAGGGTAACTAGACCTTATTGGAATTAGTCCGGTTTCCTCAGATGTTTTCCTTCACCAAAAAGCGACTGGCAAATATCAAATGACATTTCGCACATAAATTCCGAAAAACTCATTGGTGCGAGCCGGGGTTCGAACCCGCGACCTCCGGAACGAAAATCGCACGTACTTACCGGTAGGCTACCAGCGCGCTTCGTCAGTTATCCGGGTATCGTCCGGCAAATTGATAGTCAGTGGGCTCCTTAACCTTTGGACTATTAAGACTTGTCAAAAATTAACTGTTACTTCTCCAAAAACATTCATATTGTTCCTTGTAGGAAGTTCTAGTCTACCTTCCTAAGTCTTTGTTATCTATGATTGGCTAATTATTCTCTTAAAATTCCAGGTTTAGGTATGCCCTCGGGTATTAGTATTAGTTAGTTAGGAACCGCCGGTCTAATGTTACTTATTTGCCTGCGTCTTTCTGTATGTTGGTAAGTTAGAGGCAATTTTCGGATGGGCTCTACTGCAGTTAGATTCGGAGTCACATCCGCGATATATTGGTACGTTCAATAAGTTTACTACTATATTGACTATATTCTGAATAGGGGTAAGCAGAACATATGAAACTGTTCAAATTTTAGTGCCACTTTTAGAAATTAAGTGGTTTAAAGAAAACGAAAATGTATAGCCAGTCCATCGCCAACACCACAATTTTATTGAATCCGTGTCACACCGTCCACTTCCACTACACCCACGCGAAGAGAGGGGTGGTGAAATTCTATCCCACACCATGCACACAATTATTAATCTTTATAATATTTCAATCAAAATAGTGGAATGCTCCATACCAACTTCTACCCACCCCTCCCCCTCCTCCCATTTTAGAAAAGTTGTGGGTTAATAAAAAGCGTCAAAAAGTAACCTAAGCCTATGTCACCCTTTATCCTTTTCAACTATCTCCTCTTAAAATTAAAAACCACGTGAATTCGTCGCTCTGTTTTGCCATGAAAGACGGACAAACAAACATACACACATACTTTCCCATTTATAATATTAGTAAGTACTAAGTACCTAAGTATGTATAGTAACCGATCCTGTCAATATCAACAGCAATATCATAGCTACAATATGAGAACAATTTCTCACGGGTCTGATATTCAAATTGGGAATAACGTTCGAACCGGTATTGCTAATCACGATGCGTTTAACTCGTTACAGGGAACCACCTATAATCATGGGCAGTGCCAGAGACCAGTTATTGGTCAAGACTGCCAAGACAAGTGCCAATCGAACTATAGAACAAATCAAATTATTTTATGAATATTTTTAGTATAATAATAGGGTGGTTTAGCACGTCAGCCACGATAGCTGGAGACCCGGGTTCGATTCCCGGCTTCGCCTCTAGTTGGCTTGATCTTTAGTGTATGGTAATGGTATCTATTTCAGTTTATAACAAGACTGCCAATCTCTACATAGATGCGTTACACATTGAATTTTTGAACGCCACACATTATGAATCTTGCAGAAGGTAGTGGGACTGGGATATGACTGCAAGTGTTATTTGATGTCTTTGGTCGCCAAAGAGTTGGTTTATCATAAATTAACGGGGTTTTACTCAGGTTATTGAGAGCAAAATACTACAGAGAGGTGTTTTTAGATATATGTACAGTGGATACCAATATATCATGGGGCGGAGTCCACTCCATGTAACTATACACGAAGCGAAGACAGATGGGAATGATTTGTTGCGTGGTAAATAAGAGATTCGTAATGAAAAGTGCTACTCGTTATAGCTCCAACTTTTATGCAATAGAGAGGACCATAGAAACCACGTTAAATAAAAAGATGAAAAACTAAAAAAGTTTGAATGCAAAAATGGTGCACCTACTATAATAATGATGTTTTTTATTATTTTTTCTGAATAAAAGGCTCATTAGGTATACACCACTTTAAGAAGGAAAACTGCCTTTGACGGTGATTGACGAACTTTATTTTGAACTTGTCTGTGTCTTGGGCCTAGCGGTGCCATTATGGCAGAACAACTTAAAGAATGTGTAACAACAGGGCATGTGTGTTGTGGAGAGTTGTGTGTATGTATGTACATAGTAGAATATGACAGCTAGGGAATAAATCAAATTACTTTAGTAAACACAGTGTTTTTAGTCGTCTGAGCCTCATTACTGTAAGACTGATTACTGTATGCTATTGATTTCGATCCAAGAAGGGTCCTTGTACCTAGCGGGCCTAGCGCCTACTCCTATTTGACTATTCAACAGAAGTCCTTATGCGCCACCTGCATTAGAGTTTTTAAGAAATGAATATACCTACATACATAAAACAAAGATCTCAAAGAAATTCTCCTGACCCTAGTAAACCCAGAAATTACAACAAATAAACAGGATCTGTCCTTAACCCGCTCACCGCTCCGTTCAACCGCGTTACCTAGCGGACGCCCTTACAGTGGCGCCAGAACGACACATCTCCTACAAACCACACGGCTAACCTTCAATAAACCTTGTATCTACAATATAAGGTATTTTTTCCGACTTGGTCGAGCAGCAAGAGAGAACTGGTTTCATTTAATCATCATAATTGCGTCCTCCGCTAAGCCGCGCGCGTCCGGGCATTTGGTCCATATAACATTTCTTCAATAGTGTCACTGGACTGTCTATAGCCTGCTTTATTACATTTAAACGGTTCTAGGAGTTTGAGGAAAATGTTATCAGGGGGCCGATTTTTTAATCTCGGCCATTCGATTTTGTGAAATTCGTTCAATAATATCTCCACTACTAGCGATTTAAATTCTACTAGCAGAATCGAAAACGAGTGGTCATTACCACTAGTTTTAAAATAACAAGCCGTCCTTTTCCAAAAATAGCATTACGTCGTTTTCCACAGAGTTTCGAACGGCGAATTTGTGCGTTCGAAATTCAAACATCGATCCCCTGAGTATGAAAAACTGCCCGCCAAAATATTGAATACTTCGTGCGTAGCCGAATGCACAAACGCTCACGAAACGCTCGTAGATATCTATCTCTATCGCTCTTGCGTATTGGCGCGACAGAGCCAGACTACCTTTCGCGGCGTTTAGTTTTCGTTTCGCGTCGTAGAAATTCCATTCGGCTACGGGGCCTGGCCCCGTAGCCGAATGGCATTTCTCCGACGCCAAACGAAAGCGATACGCCGCTGGCTCTGTCGCGCCAATACGCAAGCGCGATAGAGATAGATATCTACTAGCGCTTCGTTTCGTGAGCGTTTCGTGAGCGATTGTGCCATTCGGCTAGCCACCCTGATCTCGTAACTTTTCTCTTTACGAGTATCTCTACTTTACATATTAGTTTTAGTTGCAGAAGCAGTGTACTGCGTGGTGTGTAGCGAACTAACAATTTCATCCCTATTTTTAGGGTTCCGTAGTCAACTCAGAACCTAAGTACTGCATCGACTACTGCAACTGATGATTAAAAAGACTTTCATACTCTTGTAACAAATGGAGCCAATTCAAACTCGCTGAGTTATCATAGACAGACGGACTCTAGAAACATTGAGACATAAAAAAGGAAGCCCGCCATATGGTCAGACTCAGGCTCAACAAAAGGAACATGCGGTGCAGATGTGTCTGCCCCACATGAACAATGCGAGTGCAACTTTTCGTTTCATAATAAATACTTGGACCGAAAACAAATTCATTTTATAAGAACTAAAGCACATGAGAACTAGAGCTAAAGCAGTAGAGCTAAAGATTCTGGTGAAAAATTCACTTATGTTTCTTCTTTCAGGTATCGTGTGAGTAAATACTTTCATGTCGTACGTACCTATTTACGTCTGAGGCATCATGATGTATGGCTTTTTGTAAAACGCATATTCAAATTTTACTAATCTGTGAATAATGCAGCATTACCTGAACAAAAAACTAAAGAATAAATTTTGGATTAGTTAATCAAGTGGAAGCAATTTCAGTGATGATTAAACATATATTTATACCATTTTGACCGCTGAAGACGGCCGTCAAGTCAACGAATAGTCTTAATTCCCAAGGACATCAACATAGCTTCGCCAATGCATTAGAAACTTACGCCGCACTCCGTAAAGTTTAACTACCTACGCTTGAATAATCGCTTGGCGTCGGCTTTCGCCGTCTAGCTTCCAAAACGTTTCATCATAATCATCATCATTTCAGCCGTTAATCGCCCACTGCTGATATGCTCATGCTTCGTGCCACGCCACTTATTCCGGCCCTGGGCTAGTTTTAAAGGCAAGGTTTAACGTTTCATATTCAAAGTAAATAGTCGAATTCATATTCGAAGCCCTATTATTCTAGATTTCAAGTTTTCCCTAAACACATCCGCGTAACTGTTTCCATGCCTTCTCAGAAGGGTCCGGAATCCCAACATTCCCAACGAATAAGCGGTAGCGATCCCAGACGTACAGATAGCGGAGGCAAACAAACGGACAGGCAAACAGGAATACCCTCGAAATGACCTTACTGACATTGCTGACGGACAAAAAACTGTTAAGGCGACTTGCACTGTGAACGACCTGATAACTTGTGAGGTTTGCTAGCAAATGCAATTATTGCGTGGCAAACGCGTCGTCCTTCAGACGGGCTAAAAAGGACCTTGACTATGTTGCAAGGAGAAATGTGATTTTAAAAACTATCAATTACTATCATTAGCCAAAACGCGAAGCCGTTCGTCATGTTTATTATAATTTAGATTTTCAAATTTTTTAAAGTTTTGTACCAAGATGATTTTAGAATGTTTATGCATTATTTTCAACTGAGTACGTTATTGGACTAATCTCGCCCTGTTGTCGTCAGCTCGAAAGGTATAATTACCTGCAATGTCTAAATCAAAACTATCAAAGGATGGGGTTCCAAAAATATTAAAGTGATGCCTGAGAAACACACCAAGTTTTAATCAATTTTGACGATCAGGTTGTCCTGCCGACCTGGAAGAAGTGAAGACCGTTGACGCTACGTTGCGAATGTTGCGATCGTACGAGCCCCAATGCAAATGATATCGTCTAGTATGAAAAAAATATTATGTCCTAACTTCGACCTCAAAATTCAGGATGAATTAGATGATTAGTAGAACATGTAACATAAAAACAAGAGAGCTTATAATGCATATTTTATTTATTCAAAACATAAATTAACAATTTTCCTCACTAGTAAACAAAAAAACATAATTTCACCAAATGTAACACTCGCAAAAATGTTCGTCTTCAGCGTAGCCGATGCAGAAAAGAACAACTACCACTTGGTGGCGTCACCTTTTGCATCTAAAACGGCCTTAATTCTGAGCGGCATTGTATCTACCAACTGTCTATACTCCTCAGGGGTTATTCCATTCCAGACACCCACAAGTTTCTCCTTAAAATCAGCTTTGGATTTAGAAGGATCTTTTCGCAACTTTTTCTTCATTTACCACTACAAAGTTTTTATGGGAGACAAGTCTGGACTGCTGGATGGCCATGATATGGTAGGAATTTGTTTTTGTTTCAGCCACTCCATCGTTGTCTTGCCAGTATGACATAAGGCACCATCTTGTTGAAAAGTAAATCCATTTATATACTTGAACTTTCTTATAGACGGTAGTGAACTCTATTCCAAGATGCTTTTGTATTTCTCTGCATTGACGGTTCCATCTATAAATTGCAGACATCCCACACCCTGTGCCGACATACAGCCCCAAATCATTTAAAGATGCTGGAAACTACACCTTGCGTTCAAGACAGTCTTTGTGAAATGCATCTCCTTTTTAGGGTTCCGTAGTCAACTAGGAACCCTTATAGTTTCGCCATGTCTGTCTGTCCGTCCGTCCGTCCGTCCGTCCGCGGATAATCTCAGTAACCGTTAGCACTAGAAAGCTGAAATTTGGTACCAATATGTAGATGAATCACGCCGACAAAGTGCAAAAATAAAAAATGGAAAAAAATGTTTTATTAGGGTACCCCCCCTTACATGTAAAGTGGGAGATGAATTTTTTTTTCATTCCAACCCTAACGTGTGATATATTGTTGGATAGGTATTTAAAAATGAATAAGGGTTTGCTAAGATAGTTTTTTGATAATATTTATATTTTCGGAAATAATCGCTCCTAAAGGAAAAAAAAGTGCGTCCCCCCCTCTAACTTTTGAACCATATGTTTAAAAAATATGAAAAAAATCACAAAAGTAGAACTTTATAAAAACTTTCTAGGAAAATTGTTTTGAACTTGATAGGTTCAGTAGTTTTTGAGAAAAATATGGAAAACTACGGAACCCTACACTGAGCGTGGCCCGACACGCTCTTGGCCGGTTTTTCTTGAATGACTTTACTTCGTTCATCGCCAACTATGACCTCAAATTTGGATTTGTCGCTCCATATTATTTTTCGCCACTGATCGGCAGTCCAGTTTCTGTACTTTTGTACAAATTTCAACCTGTTAGTTTTCTGCTTTTGAGTAAGTAATGGTTTCTGTTTAGCGGTGTGAAAACCGAAGCCCATTATTTTCATTACTGTCTTTCAGGTATCGACTGAAATGTTTATTTTGATCGCGTCATGCCATAGTTAGGTAAGTTCTCCTGCTCTTGCATGACGATTTTTCCTGATGATGCTCCTCAAAATCCTGTTTTCTCTTTGGCAGTTATTCTTCGACGGCCAGATTTATTTAAACAGGAGACGGTTCCGTGTTTTAGTTGATGCTGGATGATTGTATGCGCCGTAGATCTTGGCAAAAAAGGTCTTTGGATATTTTGGAACGTAGATTTGCCGCTATTGTTACTGGAAATTATAATTTTCCTCACTGATTCAGGCACCGACTTACCTCTTGCTATTTTGGTATAAAAATGTTGTAGAATAATTATATTTTTTACAGAATTTACCTTTTTATGTAGCCGTATATCATATCAGACGACTTATAATATTATTAATTCAATTTAAAATATTATTGTATAATATAAATCTTACTAAACTATTTTTATTTAAAATAGACGACCTATTATGCCTCAAATATGAACTAGGCGTATTTTTTTGCTTTAGATATGTTATTTTTATGATATGATTATATTTAAACATATGACATTAGGGCATTTTGTACGGCGCAAGATTAAACTAGTTTTAATGGCTTAGTGTGTCGTGTATTCCATTTATCATCAAAGTCAATCTGGGTTTAAACACCAGTTTCGGAAATAAATATCGCACGTTTAAGTTAAGAGCGTTATAACATTTCGGCGTCGGGCGAAATTAGGTATTTTACCCGCCGCGCGAGCCCAATATGCCGACCCTTTCTAGCACGTCTTATCACTCGCTCGCACTACAATAATGGACAAAACAATCTTGATCCTTTCTATGGAATTTTGATAACAACCACAATCTACTATCTCGATATAAACTTTTGGTTTCTAATAAACATTATTTTGTACGAAAATACGAGAATATAGCGCGAAATAATATCAATTATGTTAAAATTTATTTAAAAAATTAAAGTAATAATTATAAAAGTAGATCCCATCCCAAATATTTGCTTTTGTTATATGATAAGTATTAGAGTATTTAAAAGTATATATATTAATATGATGATAAAATAAGACAAATACAATTCTAATTACTTCAAGGTGGTGCTCAGGGTCTGATGATGGAGCCAGATGGTGGTCACCAATACCAATGAACAATATGACTATACAACTTCGTGGTTTACATGTCATTCTAGCATTTTCACTTTCACATTTCAAGTGCATATACCACGAGTATAGGTTTTCGGGTGTGCTGATTTAAAAATTAATGACCGATTTGGAATCTGACATTGCTGACTGTCACTTTGACACAAAAGTCGTCATGGGTGTCGTAAAATAGGTTTTAGGGGTGCTGATTCCAAAATTAATGACCAATGTGGAATCTGACATTGCTGACTGTCACTTTGACACAAAAGTCGTCATGGGTGTCGTCAAATAGGTTTGCGGGGGTGCTGATTCCAAAATTAATGAACAATGTGGAATCTGACATTGCTGACTGTCACTTTGACACAAAAGTCGTCATGGGTGTCGTAAAATTGGTTTTAGGGGGTGCTGATTCCAAAATTAATGACCAATGTGGAATCTGACATTGCTGACTGTCACTTTGACACAAAAGTCGTCATGGGTGTCGTCAAATAGGTTTGCGGGGGTGCTGATTCCAAAATTAATGAACAATGTGGAATCTGACATTGCTGACTGTCACTTTGACACAAAAGTCGTCATGGGTGTCGTAAAATTGGTTTTAGGGGGTGCTGATTCCAAAATTAATGACCAATGTGGAATCTGACATTGCTGACTGTCACTTTGACACAAAAGTCGTCATGGGTGTCGTCAAATAGGTTTGCGGGGGTGCTGATTCCAAAATTAATGACCAATGTGGAATCTAACATTGCTGACTGCCACTTTGACACAAAAGTCATCATGGGTGTCGTAAAATAGGTTTTAGGGGTGCTGATTCCAAAAATAATGACCAATGTGGAATCTAACATTGCTGACTGTCACTTTGACACAAAAGTCATCATGGGTGTCGTCAAATAGGTTTCCGGAGGTGCTGATTTGAAAATTAATGACCGATTTGGAATCTTGACATTGCTGACTGTCACTTTGACACAAAAGTCGTCATGGGTGTCGTCAAAAAGGTTTCCGGGGGTGCTGATTCCAAAATTAACGACTATTTTGGAATCTCACAGTGCTAATTGTCATTTTGACACAAAAGGAATCATGGGTGTAGTCAAATAGTTTTTAGGGGGTACTGATTCCAAAATTAATGAAATGATTTAAAAAGTAATGACCGATTTGGAACCTGACATTGCACAGTACCCCTGGAAACCTATTTGACGACACCCATAACGACTTTTATGTCAAAGTGACAGTCAGCAATGTCAGATTCCAAATTGATCATTAATATTGAGATCAGTACCCATGAAAACCTATTTGAAGACACCCATGATCACTTTTGTGTCAAAGTGACAGTCAACAGTGTCAGATTCCAAATTGGTCATTAGTTTTCAAACACCTCCGGATACCTATTTGACGACACCCATGACGACTTTTGTGTCAAAGTGACAGTCAGCAATGTCAGATTCCAAATTGGTCAGCACCCCCTAATTTTGGAATCACTTTTGTGCAGTCAGCAATGTCAGATTCCCCTAAAACCTAAAACCTATTTTACGACACCCATGACGACTTTTGTGTCAAAGTGACAGTCAGCAATGTCAGATTCCACATTGGTCATTAATTTTGGAATCAGCACCCCCTAAAACCTATTTTACGACACCCATGATGACTTTTGTGTCAAAGTGACAGTCAGCAATCTGAGGTACTACATATTCGTAATCTGAAAGTAATCAAGTCAATAATTTCAGTTATTTTGAATCGACTATGATTCCGAATTATTGGTAATAGTAATGATTGTATAGATGATTAGTGATTCCTTTACATGTAATGGTAATTTACCGTTTCACTTGATTACATTACAAGTAATCTGACACCCAGTAGTGTCAGATTACAAAGTAAAATCAAGTAATCGTGTAATCCGGAATCGATTACGATTTCCCCATCTCTGGGTTTAGTTATATGGTTCATTGGTACTGGTGACCACCATCTGGCTCCATCATCAGACCCTGAGTACCACCTCTTGTCAAAGGTCTTGTTGAGACGAACCCAACGAGCCTAAACACGAAGTCGTTTACTTACATGGTTCACTGGTACTGGTGACCACCTTCTGGCTCCATCATCAGATCCCGAGTACCATCTTGATGTGTCTTATCATCTTGACCGTATTGTAATTTTCACATTTTTATCATCACAACGTTGTAATACTTTAACATTCAAACATAACAAAGTATTACAAAAGCAAATATTTACGGATCTAGGATCAAATTCGTTGGTCGCTGTTTACACACACACAATGCGAGGATAGCCCGTGTAGAAACAAGGCGTCCGACCCACACAACAATAAATATTCTCGACGTTTGCGATGAAAACTCGGAGACCAAAGCGACATACGTCTTACCTGCTCGAGCTCCGGCGCGGCACTGAAATCGCAGGCGTCCGTCGCCGGTAAAATAGCGACAGGAAGGCTAGTTTTCAAAAAATTGGCAAAAAATCATGATAAAATATTATAACGACAAATGGATAACAGCAGTTTAAGCACATTGTGCAGATTATTTATATACTAAAATAACTTCGATAACATGTAGATTTTCGGAGAAATGATCACTTGTTTCGATGTATTTTCAAGACAAAATTGAGTTCGTTTTACTTTCAATTTCTCAATTTCAAAGGATTAAATGATAAATATTGTTTAATGGGCCTTAAGTACAAGATATTTGGAACTTAAATTTACCTCATTTATGAGAGTGATCTTATCAAATTGTACATAATAAGAGCTCCGAATTCTGTGCTTCACGCGGTTTTTCCTAAACGAGCATCAGAAAAACAATCATTACTAATTGAAAAAGCTTTTTTTTTCATATGTTTTTTATTTAACCGACAGTTAATAAGATGTTCTAACTGAAACAAGTACTTTCACTGTCTTTTAGTATGAGTAAAGTGTACAATTTTGTCGATAAATATTGTGCATTTTACAATATATCGCCTTTTTTTGTCATAGCGCTCTTAAAGATTTCTATGGCACATGAAAAACACGCAAACAAGTTACGTTAATTTTAGATGAATAAGAAGTCAACAGAAAATAATTACCGACATCGAATTTTCTCGAGAGTCCAAAATTTTATATATAGAGGTACCCACTACCCACTTAATCTAATTATAGAATTACCTACCTAATACTTAGTGCCTTAGGCACTGGTCCCACCGCGAGCTAGTAAGCTATGAGCTATCGGCTATAAAAACGAACAAAAGATAAGCACTCCCGTGCGAATAAAAGAGACACAGCTACTTTGATGGCTGGGCGAGTAACTATAATCATCGCCGTGTCTCTTTTATTTACACGGGAGTGATTATCTTTTGTTCGTTTTTATAGCCGACAGCTCATAGCTTACTAGCTCGCGGTGGGACCAGTGCCTAAAGCCGGTGTCCGTAGCCGAATGCACAAACACTCATGATAATATCTCTTTTGTAGCTATCTTTCTCTATCGCTCTTGCGTATTGGCGCGACAGAGCCAGACTACATTTCCGCAGCGTTTCGGTGGCGTTTTGCGTCGCAGTAATGCCAATCGGCGACCAGAAATTGAAGACTAGGTGCGAAATGTTGCGGAATTTCATTAGGACTATTTTCTTCATACTAAACTGAACTGTCACCGCATAATTACATCAGAATAACAGCGCCCTCCTGACAATATAGTCATATTAATATTTCCGGTCAGTCTTCAATAAAAACCTGAGGTTTATACCTCTGCCACACACTCGACGAGCGGCGTGGGAAGTAGCGAGGGAAGTAGGCGAGGCATAGTGTGGCCGCGCTACTCGTCATGCCCACCGCTCCCTATTTTGTCGGTTTTTTGGCGCGAGTCAAAGGGCCGGCAACAATCTAGTGCGATAATCGCGCGAGTAGGGCAGTGTGTGGCCGGCAAGGGCAACATCGCGGCAACGCGAGGAGCATAATGTGGCAGAGATATTATTCTTAGTTCAGTGAGTTCAGTCCTCATAGGGAAGTCCGTTTATGCGTAGTAGTCAGGTTACATAAGTAGGTATGTATAGTAGGCAGTTGATTATTTCTAATCAGCAAGTAGGCATGTCATTTTAAATTAACAAAAGCATACTTTTGTTACGTCGGATTTTCCAAAACATCCGGTACAAAGTACGAGAATATGTTTACCTAAGACGGTGTTCATATTGGATTCTGATCGTCGCTCTGAGTGCGAACAAAAGGTTGTTAAAATAGTATCTTGCTCACAGACGCAAATTTTTATTTTGTGTATCTATTTATTTATCTTACATTATGATAACGTTTTGTAAATGGCAGACTAGGTAGTAGGTATAATAATATATACTCTGTCAAACAAGTCTGTCAGTAAATAAGAACAAAGAAAACTATATGCGTCCTTTTCTTTAGGGTGCTAGAGAAAAGGATACCTATAGTTTTCTTTGTTCTTATTTACTGACAGACTTGTTGGACAGAATATTGTTCTGTAGCAAGGATTACTTATATAGGATTTACAGTATTCGTACCTAATTTTTTTAGCGCCACCTATTAAATACTATCATAACTACACTGATTATGCCTACGGATTTTTTTTAATGTGTACTGACGTGATATCATGGTATTAAAATAAAGAAGCATGTCATTTGTTCTTATAAGAAATGAAACACGCAAAAATATTTCGGGAAATTATGATTTTGGCCACTTTCCGGCTGTGAACAGCGGAGTACGCTTTTTTGTATGTCTGTCCCGTATCATTTTTGGTCCTTGTTCTGTAGGTACAACGTAAATCAAACTACGAAAACGTAAGGGATTTTCAATAACTGGCTGAAACTTTTAATATTGTTTTTGGCCAATTTAGATTTCGTGCTAATTTTAAAGGGTGAAGGAGCTTACCAAAGTCGAATATAGGCTCATGTTTCGATATATTCGAAAGTCTTCCTCATTAGCCTTCACTGGTCAAGCACAAGACGACGTCAATTTTTCGTATACCTAATACACCCCGTCGTTTTTGCGTCGGGGGTTAAGAGGATACGGTAGCGAAAATGCTAAAATGGAAAGGAGCCCCCCTTTCAACTTGGGAATTTTAGTTAAATAATATACAAGTATAATTAACTAGATTTATCGAAAAAAAATTGTCCATTAAGAACAACTCAGTCAAAAGATATTTCAAAAAAATCTTTAAAATCGAGGTTCCGCTCTCGACTCTTTCCTCCTTCAAAACTTAATCAATCGGAACGAAATTTGAGAATCTGAATAACAATGAAATAATCTATGTCGAACCGTTTAGCTTTTTTGGTTAATTGTTACCAATCTTGAGTAGGTATCACACCTTTTTTTGCGCCACAATGAAAAAGGCCGTTTTTGGAAATTTTTCATTGGCTCTAGAGTCTATAAGATAAAAATAATAACAATCTGTGTTGAAAAAATCATTGCTCTATCTTCAAAAACCAGGGAGGAAATAGTCGAGAGCGTTTGTATGGAGAATTGACCCCTACCGTATTGTCTTAATAAAAATCAATATCAGTCAATAATATGCACATCACTGTGATTTCCGCGCACTTCGCTTACTTATTATTTATGAATCAATGACATCATAAAAATACTCATGATTCTCATGAATGAGGAAACTCACTACCATTCTTTTGGAAACCAACTATTAAAATGAACGCCACAGACTTTGCAGCGTTAAAATAAAGTTGATTTTCAAATAGCAGTCGGCCACATGTTTTGATATTATACTTTGGTTTGTTTCTTGGGATTCCCTATTCATCTATTGCGACTTGCGATAACGAGGTATCATTAATAAAACTTGTCATTGGTCCAAAACAGGACGGTATACTCTGGCACAGCGACCTTTGTTACTGGAAAAAGGTGGCAAATAAAAAAAATATTGGTGCGTGCAAAGAGTTCCCACCCCACAGAGACATAAATTAAATTAAATATTTTCATACAAATTTCTGATTATACGAAATGCTATTCTTTTAATAAGTACGTACTTCTAAAAAAGCCAAGAAAGGTATTTTGTGTCTTTCAATGCTTCATGACTTGCCTGTCAAATTACCTTATCAATATTTTAGAGCTTTACTTATTATGTAGAAGGAGTAGTTGTCAATACAAGACTTATTTTACCTTCCAGATGAATTCACTCTCTCATTAAATATTTACCCCCTTATACGAGAGTACGTCTATACGTACTCTAAAGTTATCAAGCCGATAACGTTCGTTTGTCTTTTGCGACGTATTGGTGTGATAGAAAAGGACAAACGAACTTTATCGGCTTGATAAATTTAGAGTACGTTTATGAATAAGGGGGTTACTATGTATGTCACACTAACTTGGTATATCTCTAACTTTTTAAATCTTTCAAATAGCACTCATTCACCCACGGACGCGGGACGGTAAACAGGAAGCCCGTGATCGCAGTTGGCACCTTTTCAACGGACACGGCTCCGTCTATTCCCAGATATGAACTTTATTAGAATAGGATAAAGTAGCTTATGCGTTGCTGGTGGACAGGTAAGTAAATTGAGAGAATGTCGGGGCCTACCCAAGTTCGCGAATCACGGGAATCTTTCTCTGTCGCACTTGTTAGTCTTTAATTGGAGTAAAAGAGAAAGGAACTCCCAATATGCGGAGTTTTGTGTTCGCGGTAAGCCCCCTGTTTTGATTTTAGAATCTGTCGCGATTAGGTAGTAGGTGGGACATTTTTGATTGGATCATGTGATTCCTAAGTACTTGCGCAGACAAAATAGTACATTACATCAGAGGCCGGGAAAATGAGGATTTCCGGCCAAGTGGGTATATACGGCCGAGCGAGCGTGCGAGCGAGGCCGGATAGGGATACGAGGCCGGGAATCCGTTTTCACGCCGAGGCATGTATAGTGCTTTTCTCAAACATACAATGAAATAAAAAAAAAATGCTCTAAAGGACAATATTTTATAAAAAAAAGTTACTTTGCAGGCCTAGGCCTAAAAAATAATATGAAATCCCTTTACAGTCCTCTCGAGTTGTTGCGCACAAAAAGCGATACTTCCCAGCCCATTTTAAGGAACGTAAAGACAATATTTCATTGCATGTTTGAGAAAATATTTTTTCTCAAACATGGTATGAAATATTGATGTTATGTGCCTTATAATTAATTGGCAGCGAAGTATGACGTTGCAGGTGCGGCTAGGACGATTGATAGATAATGGAATTTCATACAAACCTTGCAGGCCAAGGCCGGCAAAGTCTTCTTTTTAGGGTTCCGTAGTCAACTAGGAACCCTTATAATTTCGCCATGTCTGTCTGTCCGTCCGTCCGTCCGTCCGTCCGTCCGTCCGTCCGTCCGTCCGTCCGTCCGTCCGTCCGTCCGCGGATAATCTCAGTAACCGTTAGCACTAGAAAGCTGAAATTTGGTACCAATATGTATATCAATCACGCCAACAAAGTGCAAAAATAAAAAATGGAAAAAAATGTTTTATTAGGGTACCCCCCTACATGTAAAGTGGGGGCTGATTTTTTTTTCATTCCAACCCCAACGTGTGATATATTGTTGGATAGGTATTTAAAAATGAATAAGGGTTTACTAAGATCGTTTTTTGATAATATTAATATTTTCGGAAATAATCGCTCCTAAAGGAAAAAAAAGTGCGTCCCCCCCCCTCTAACTTTTGAACCATATGTTTAAAAAATATGAAAAAAATCATAAAAGTAGAACTTTATAAAGACTTTCTAGGAAAATTGTTTTGAACTTGATAGGTTCAGTAGTTTTTGAGAAAAATACGGAAAACTACGGAACCCTACACTGAGCGTGGCCCGACACGCTCTTGGCCGGTTTTTTTAATTTCCAAACACAGATAATTGTGACATAACATCCAGGTATTTAGCCAATTAAAAAAAACTATAAGGGGCTTTATAGACGTGCCGACTGCAACTGGTACGGGCCCTAGACAATATTTGATTTTGGGTGCGTTTTCATACAAAAAAAAAATTTTCGTTTTTTTTTTTAATTTTTTTTAAACTTTTTGTTTTTTTATAAGCGTATACGGGGTATCAAAGGGGAACGAAAATTCGATTATTTTTGCGCTACGACGCACCGTTTAGGAGATACAATACAGCCATCCAAAGTTACTATTTTCAGTAGACTTTATTTATTTCATACCATGTTTGAGAAAAGCACTATACATACCTCGGCGGGAAATGGGGTTGCCCGCCTCAGACCTATCCGGCCTCGCTTCGCTCGGCCGTCTATATGTCTTCGGCCGGCAACCCCCTTTGTCCCGGCCTCTGTAGTAATGTACTATTTGACCGCAGAGACAGCGTAGTAGTTCTATATGGTTTGACTCGATTTGCTTTTGTATATCCGTATGTTATGTTCTCCTCTACAGGGGGCCGATTTTTGAGTCTCACTGTCACTAAAATACCGGTTGAAAACGGTGAATTGCCTAATTTGCCTATTATTTTCAGTGACAATTTTCTGAATTCGAACGCCGTGAGACTTAAAAATCGGCCCCCAGGTCGCAATTCTCAAGCGATTCTCATGATATTTTGTAGTTCTATTATTTATCTTTTTTAGGGTTCCGTAGTCAACTAGGAACCCTTATAGTTTCGCCATGTCTGTCTGTCCGTCCGTCCGTCCGCGGATAATCTCAGTAACCGTTAGCACTAGAAAGCTGAAATTTGGTACCAATATGTATATCAATCACTCCGACAAAGTTGGTAAAATAAAAAGTGAAAAAAAAATGTTTTTTTTAGGGTACCCCCATACATGTAAAGTGGAGACTTTTTTTTTTCATTCCAACCCCAACGTGTGATATATCGTTGGATAGGTATTTAAAAATGAATAGGGGTTTACTAAAATCGTTTTTTGATAATATTAATATTTTCGGAAATAATCGCTCCTAAAGGGAAAAAAAGTGTGTGTCTCCCCCCCCTCTAACTTTTGAACCATATGTATAAAAAATATGAAAAAAATCACAAAAGTAGAACTTTATAAAGACTTTCTAGGAAAATTGTTTTGAACTTGATAGGTTCAGTAGTTTTTGAAAAAAAAATCGGAAAACTTCGGAACCCTACACTGAGCGTGGCCCGACACGTTCTTGGCCGGTATTTTGTCGATAGGCACAGTTTTTGGAAATGTTGTAACGTGTGAAAATTATCATAAAAGGCACACTTAGGTGTCAATAGCGGGTATGGCGCTTAAGACTAAATAGTTTTCAATTTTGCCTTTTCTAAGCATTTAACGAAGATCTAATAGTTCCCAGAGCCACTAGTTCGATACTTGAGTATTTTTTACCTTAAAAAAGAGAGAAACATCGTCGAACTATGTGAAATGTAAGGAAATGAAGGTATTAAAATTCCCAAAGAAACACAATAAAAAGCTGAATGAAATCGATTGGACGCGTGATAAAATACTTAACACGTTCGCGGCGGGGGGGACACGAACTGTCCCCTGGCGTGACTTTAACCGACACATTTGAAACTTAAACATTTTACTGTCAAAAATGCCTTTGTGTGCGACACTTTTATTGCTGACTGTACTACCTGTAATTTGTATGATTATTTAGAAGGTCCCTACATAGTGGCAGACGGGGCAACTATTTTTTTTACAAATTAGTAGACCTCGAAAAGTTTGTACAAAAATTAAGGAAAAAGTAAAATTTGTTTTTTTTTTATTATTCCTTTTATGTTACCAAGATTTATTTCATGAAAGTCATGAATTGAGATTTTAGTAAGGTTCTCTAGTATCTATATTTAATTATAACAATTGTCCTGTATATATCTTACGAAAGTCGACTTATATCACTAAATGTTGATAACAAAATAGGATCAATAAAAATTTGCTGACGTGGCTATGTACAAACTTTTTGAGAAGTGCTGAAATATTTAAACGTATTCGTACTATTCGTTCTATAATAGGTACGATGCTGATGCGACTCTAAAATATGGACAGTAATTATACTGGAAAAAAGGAAAAAAAAGGAAAATTACAAGATTTATGATAGGTAACCTATCCAATTATTAGTGCTGCATCCACCATATTCGCCTAAAAGGGCTGAGCTTACACTGGCTACCTACAATACACTACTAGATAACAAAAATACTGCTACTGTATTACGACAAACGTACAGCCATATTCCGTAAGTCGTTACGCAACCGACATAATATTTATCACTCCTGCTTTCTATCCGACGGGTCAAAGTCACATGGGTAAATATAATTAGAAGCATAATGGCTAATGGCACTGATACACAATGCCTAAATATAACGTGCCCTTGACTTAAATATCTGCAATTAGCTCCGAGTACTTTGGGGAGTGACCTTTATCGTGGAAGCTCTAAACTAGGAATTTATACTAGAGTTCTATAATAGGTAGCAGAAGGTAACTTAGTTAAGTATATGACATTTTAAATTAATTCTTTACTTTTAGTATCTATTAGGTAGCCGTACCTACTATTTAAGGATAACAGAATAATGTACAAAAGCTCTTCATCCTTTTGTCTTATAATTTCCAGAATATCCTGGCTAAAAAACATACCTACATGTAACTATTAGGGGCTCCTATACAATATGTCATATGTATAAAAAAAAAAAAAAAAACACACTCGGCTGACTGAATGCGCCAGGAGCGCGATGCTATTAAAAAAAAATCACGACTCACGAATGCATCTATATCGGTCGAAAAAAAATGGAACCCTCGAATCGCAATTTAAAGTCGCACTTGTTTCACCAACGATTATGCAATTTAAGCAGCGTAGTTGGCAGATATTGAGTCGAATTGTCAATACAATCGTTCATGAATGAATGAATGACAGCGGCCAAGCCGCCATGTTTGTTTACGGAGCCGGGCGCGGGCTTGAAATAGACCGGAGTCGAGGCGGCCGATGACCTGCGCCGCACCGAAATATTGGAACTTGCTATCAATCCTTTCTCTGGAGCCCTTTTGGGTAAGAAGACGCCGTTGACTTTTATTTTATGCACTTCTAATTTTAATGTGTGTAATTTTGAAGTTTATATTCACTATATGTATATTATGTTTTCAATAAATAAATAGGTAATAAATATAGACGTTAAACTTTCGTGAGACATATTCAAATAATTAATGAATTAGTTATTATATCGCTTATTGAGTTCTCGGAGTTTAGCCGTCGCGTGAACTCCTATCCAATATGACTGAAGAGCGCACAGAAGAACAGCAGTAGCGGTATAATAACGTGAGTACAACCGTAGATTCATTAATTATAAGGTAATAAATAAGTAATATGTACGGATTGTTGTACATATTACCAAATACTTATACTTGCTTATACTATGTTTTCTAATATATAGAGCCAAATGTTCGTGAGGTGTAGTGTAGTTGTCGTGAATAATAGACGTCCCATTTTTGATTTTTTTGTAATTATACATCATGGGTTTGCGTCGCACCGAAATATTGGCACTTGGTATCAATCATTTCTCCTCGAAAGGCTGTCTATGGTCCTTTTGAATCGGTGTAGGACGGTGTTGGTTGACTAAAAGTAAAATAAAATTTTATGCAATTATAATTTTATTATAAATTGAAATAGATATCATACACGAAAGAAAAAACGACAAGGCCCGCTGGTGGCCGAGCCGAGAATCGAACCCGGGTCCTCAGCTTACGCGGCTAAGAAGACCTGGGTTTGATTCCCGGCTATTCGTGTATGATATCTATTTCAATTTATCCATAATTACTAATAAATGGGAAAGTGTGTGTGTCTGTTTGTTTGTCCGTCTTTCACGGCAAAACGGAGCGACGAATTGACGTGATTATTTAAGGAGAGTTAGTTGAAGGGATGGAGTTGGAGACTGACATATGCTACTTTTTGTCTTTTTCTAACGCAAGCGAATCCGCGGGCAAAAGCTAGTAATTTATATACTTATAGTAGTGTGACTACTTGAAAAAAAAAACAAATCAAAAAATATTCAATAAATTTATTTGATTTGTTCCCTAGTTGTATAATTTTATCATAAACTTATTTTAAACTTCTTATTGGCTTCATGATGGTTTTCAAATTTTATAGGAGTTAAAGTCCGTGATTACGAGGTGGTAATGGAGTAGGTAGTTTTTTTTAAATTCTGAGTGCGATCTTGACGTTTCTATTAATTGAAAAATACATTTGAAAAACAATATTCACAGTGCAAATCCACACTTCATATTATTTGTAAGAAAGAGGTCATTACAATTTGGTAACCGACAGCCATTGGTTCCCAATTAACCATTAGCTATTAAGAACACGTGGTGTAACGACGTTTCGTCACCGGCGTGGCGTTGGATAATCGCTGTTGCAATTTCATGCATTTGTCGAAGAAAATAATTTTAAACCGACTTCATATTGAATTAAAATAAGACTTATTAACGATTATAACGACCATCCGGACGACGGCGTAACTCCTGACTCAAAAATCTATATACGAACATGGTTTAATCAAAGCACTCTCTCATTATTCCGCGCGGCTCCGGCTGTATCGTATCTCAAGGCCGTATAGCCCTTATGATAGCCAACCTCCGGTAGGAGATGGCACTGGAAGAAGAAGACTTATTACTCTTAGGGCCGGTTGCATCAATCAAACCGTCTGTAGCCGTTAAAGCGTTCGTTAAATTTTATTGTATGAGAAGTTCCATAGACGTCTGCTGCGTGACGATGATGTGTCTGTCGAATGTGGTTGAAGCAACTGCCCCTTAGTAGAATCTTCGGAAATCTATGGGGTCCAATACATTCCACGAGTCTTCTCTTTCGGAACGGACTATGAGTTTACATAGAAATGTATATGTGGGTTAAAAAATACTTTAAATTTAACAAAAATAACACTTACCACACCCTTCACGGGGTGTTCATAGGTTGCTACGAGTATTCACTAGATTTTTAACATTCTGACAATTATGTCAAATTCAAATTGATAATGCTGCGGCGCCGGCGGGACAGTGCCAGATGCCAAGATTTGCCGTAGGCACTAGTTTTAACGAAAGCGACTGCCATCTGACCTTCCAACCCGAAGGGTAAATTAAACCTTATTGGAATTGGTCCGGTTTCCTCATGACCTTTTCCTTCACCGAAAAGCGACTGGCAAATATCAAATGACATTTCGCACAGAAATTCCGAAAAACTCATTAGTGCGAGCCGGGGTTCAAACCCGCTACCTCCGGAACGGAATATTTCCATAAAATAAGCACTGGGTGCCTACGCTAACATTGACATGTGTAGGTTAATACTTCATATATTACGTTAGGCCTTAGTGTGTTATGTCACCATGAGCGTAGGCGACGACGCCTTATTAAGGCAGACCTAAGTCATCAAACGACAAACGCTTATACGCAAACACATCGTTAGTATCAGGGTTCTCTAATCAATCGGGAACCTTTGTATAGTTACGCAAGCGCAACAGTTTTCTGTATCCATTCATCCTAGATTGTGGTCTGCCCTTTAGCTAAGAATTAACCTTTTACCGGTTATACAAATTACATTACACCCAGTATAGATAATACTATTTTACGATCTTTCCAAAACCACAAAGATCTAATGAAATTTTCTCTGCATATATTTATTGACATTCCTATTCCCCTGTTTGATTTGTAGTTTCAGAGTTCACAGTAAAAATATTCTATTCTATTCAGAACGGTCACGCCTTGTTTTCGAGTAACTATTTTATTGCATGTTCATAACGTACTAAGGACTTTTTAGGTATCCGTGGGAACACCACATTTAGATATTCTAAACTATTTTGCCAAGATACTTAAAACCATCAGATCACCCACAAATCGGTAGATAGAGGTAGCACATGCAAAACCTCTAGCGACCCACCATACAAAAAATTTGCCAATGTTTCAATCAACGGATCGAAACGGAATCGAAAATCGAACGAATCAAAACAAAAGCAACTCAATTATACTTAACGTAGATTCTAATTTCATCGTAGGTATTTTGTCCTAGTATTAGGACATTGAATCCCAGGAGGATAAGATAGAAAAATTAGAAGCAGATCCATTGTCGTGCAAGTCCGACTCGCACTTGTCGGGTTTTTAATTCATCTATGGTTGTCGCATGGTAGTGTAACAGAACAAGCGTCTATGACGAGGAAATGGACTCGTTATTACATATAAAACTTACGGCGAATCAATTTTTCCTTGACCAACTTTTTGGTGCATATTTCCTTCGGGATTTCATTGAATATTTTAACAAATAATATCTTTGATGGTTAATCACATGTTTAGTTACGTCATCACTGATAAAATTCACTATTATGAAATGTAAAACAGGTTGGAAAAACGTATTTATCAACAAACTACGTTCACATGGACGAAATACTGACACTGACAGTTGTCAACTGCATAGCGTTCCGATATTATGTCTTGGTTCCAATTACGAGTCAGAGAGGTAATAATGACTAATATTGATTATTACTATTGATTATTATTATTGATTATTATACTTCCTGAATATATCATTCAATGTAACATTTAGTAACAGATAAAATATTTCATTGCGAAATTACTTACAAAATAAATAAGAATGTTCCACAAAATAATATTTACGTAAAAATATTTGCGAATCGCTCCACTATTGGACTACATAGGTATCAATATCAATAGCTCTGTCTCTCTCTAAAACACGTGTACTCGGCACGTGTTGATAAGCAAACATCCGTGTGTTAATCGTGAACTCTAATGCATAGGGCATAAGACTTAGTAAACAAAGCACACGATTGAGTAGCCATCTTGTCGGAAGTCCGATGTCAGAAGTCGGAAGTCGAATGTCAGAAGTCGGAAGTCGGATGTCAGAAGTCGGAAGTCGAATGTCAGAAGTCGGAAGTCGGATGTCGGAAGTCGGAAGTCGGAGATAGAATCTATAAAAGGGTCGGAGCGAGCCGACGCGCGTCATTCTTAAAATATCTACAAGACTAACAGTGTCTCTGGCTTTCGTGTGTTATACTGGTGAGTGAAGTTGTTCTGCTATTATTTCTCTGTTTGTTTTTACTTGGAAATTATTCTAAGTGATTGTAAACTTTGAAATTGTGTCTCTGTTTGATTGTGCGGGGACAATATCGTCGTACAGTTGAACTTAGACCTGTGGTGGAATTGCTTTATTGTCAGTTGTGGGGTTAATTTAGTGTTCTATTTATAGTGTAGTGTTATATTTAAATTGTTGTGTATAGTGAAGTTTTCTGTGCTTTGTTTCATGAGTGCCGTTAAGCAATACAAAGACTGGGTCGATGTATGGCTGGTGCTTGGAGATAAGTCTGTGTTTGGTTTTGTAGGGAGTAATTCTTGCAAAACTAAGCTTAGATTATAGCACGTAAAGGAAACTTCATTCGTTTGTTTAGTTGGTCAGTAAAATTGAATTTAATAATTTTCTATGGGGTTATTTTGTGAAAGTTATAAGCCAGATCATTGTTTGTGACAGACTGTTGTCCGGCTAAGCGCTTTATACCTTGCGGCTGTTAAACATAAGGCGTTTAGGGGTCTTTTTGTTCCAAGTGGAGGGCTTGGACGCTTTTCTATACTTACAAAAGCGTATTTTCTCACCGGTCTCAAAGAGTCCAACTGTTAGATGGAAGTGAGGACTTTCACGATTGACGAAAGGCATTAGGAGTAATCCTTGCTCACTGAAGTCGGCAGTATTTGAGGCTGGGGTCCTATATATATTTATATTTATTTACTCGGTGCTCTAGTCCATGCTGGCGTTGGTCGCTGGGGATTTCGGTTGTGATCGATCCACATCTAAGTAAAGTTGATCGCAGCTGGGTCTCTCATGTGGCTGGTACTGGTGTGTCCTGGAATACTGGATATATACACGGATAGGGCGATCTACTCTCTGCTACCCTAGCCCGCGGGCAAAAGCAGAGGGGGGGATCAGAACTCAAGCCTATAGGTTGCCTATCTCAGCTTCGCTGGCTGAACTGTACAGCTTATGGTAGGGATACACTTGTGCATATTCTGAACATTAGATCTATGGTAAGTGATGGTCTGTGTTTCAGATATGCTAGAATAGGGAAAACGATAGGAATAGGGTAGAGTCACACACTATTTCTATAAAAGTAGAGTTCTTTTATGATTGGTCTTGGAATATAATTGGTCAACGTGTATTGTGGAGAGATAATTTAACTACTACTATTTATATGGTTTAAATGGACTTTAAATGTGGTGTTTACTATCTTAAAATATGTGGTAAAACTGGTAATTTATAAAATCTCTTATTACTTAATTTATTTGAGTGAAATTAATAATTGTGGTAGCAATTTCTGATTTTTCGGTGTGGCTGCGGGACACTTAGTGTTGCTAACTGGTTTTTCAAGGTAAATTCTATCAAGTTGGTTAGAGAAACAAACTATTCTTTGGAATAAAAAGCATAGGTTTGTTATAGGGCCCAGTGGCATGCGAGCGCCGTCCACTGATGGAAAGTCTAAAGCTTAGAAAAGTTTGACTTACTTATTTCTTATAAAAGTTAGCAACTGCTCGGTGTTTCGATAAAACATTAGAAAGATCGAGAAGTTATGGTCTATTAGCAGTATTGGGGAAAAGGGGGTTTAGCTAGGGAAAAGAAACAAAATAAAAAAGGGGTTAGTTTGTAGATAGATAGCCCTTCAGGCTTACTTGCTTAGGATGCCCGATAATGTGGTTTGATTGGGCCTAAGGATTCCAGACGGTATCGCAAGTTCTCACCCCAAACCGGAATCGAAAATAGAGCGTAGCCGATGTTTTCCAAAATAATTTTAAATATTTATTTCATGTATGTTTCACTCACTAACTTTTATTCTAAAATTTCTTCATCACGTCATTAATTTTCTCACATATAACTTTCTAGGCCTAAATCTGATAAAATACTCTTCTATAACACTATATTATTATGCTACAATAACCTTTATTCTTCTTTAAAATATAAATAAATAAAATTTTAAAAAAATTAGTCAAAAATACAGCTGATACTCATTAAAGGATCTAGGTTATCGCGGTTCACATCGAAGGGTTCTACTTATTCACGCTAGACGATCACAAGGCCAAATTACGGGGTATATTTAAAGGGGGGTTAGCTATACTGTTGGTTAGTCAAGCAAGTAAGTAAACAAGTAAGGTGAGCGGAGATTTAGTTACATTTGGTTCCGTGCCCAAGGGATCTAAGATGTGCTCTGTAGAACACATCTTGGATACCAAGGTTTATAAATAAATAATAGGAATTAGCCTTACCAGGCTACATTTGTTGTTGTGAAGATGAGTGGGTGTGCTGTATTTCCTGACTTATTTCATCTCTAAATAAAACTCATATACCTAATATTTTTATTCAATCGCTATTTCATAAAAACAAAAATAACTTTATTGTTAATAAACACGTCTGTAGTTTTTCTTCCATTGTTGGTTCTTGCCGCGTTCCGGGCGAAGTCATGCATCGATGCGGAGTCAATTGTATGTTCATCTCCTTCCACTGGTATCTAAAAAAAAAACAAAATAATAAAATTAAAGTAGCGTAGTAAACTAAGACAAAATCGATTTCTAGGAAGTTAGCTCATAATCGTAGTGGTTGAATTAAACATCGTCCCCAATAGGCGATTCGGGTTGCATTGCTACGTAGCAATTGTTGGCATTGGCACATCTTGACGTTCCTTTGCGCCTGTGCGTAGTACTATTATTTATTCTGTGTCTTAATGTATGTTTTATGGCTGTTGTATAGGCAGAGCAAGTACTGGAAATACTAGGTACTTATATAGAAAATACCCATGTATCTAAAATAATAGGAGGCGCGGAACTGTAACACTTTAGAAGAGTTTGCCACCTAGTGACCGGAATTGGAAACATAAGTGTGTGAACTATGTACAATAGCAATAGAATTTCATGTTAAAACAAATTGTGCTCTATCGGCCTAGTACATTTTCATAGCAGGTTCTGCCATCTTCAGGGCTATTTTGAAAGCTTTACATCACGTTTGCGCTTTACATTGGAGATCGGATAGCTTCGATGCTGTCTTATATAGTCCATGAACACTCTCTGATGTTATGTATGTTCCTGGAAGACGTCTGTTATACAGAATTTCATTTATAGGCAGGATAACTACTAGTTAGGACAGTAAGTAGGTCGTTATCATAGTCTAGATGTAAGATGATTTTCCTAAAATAACCTAGGATACCTAAGCCCTAGATTTAAGACCTAGTAATACAAGAAGATAGGCTTTAGTCTAATGGCTATGGGGGCGCGATTATTCATTGTCGCGCTGAAATACAATATTATATGGGGCGTCCCGCCATTTTTCTATGAATGCTGAATAGCTACACGCATGTGGTACTATGACAAGTACATCCTTCGATGGATGGTTTATTTGCATTTCAGTTGTAACTCTATAATCTACAAATTGGCTCACAGGATTTCATACATCATACAATAATTTGGCATATTGTTTGTACGGTTTGTACCAAATATTGTCACTGTAGTGCAGCCGTGAGAAGAACAGGTTTCTGTCTGTTAAGATATAGGTATAAATCATATTAGGACTAATTTTAGTTCATTAGCTTATAAGTCATCATATATTTTCATATTACATCCGTGGTAAACAAGCATACGTCCCTCTTGATGGTGAGAGGTCACTGTAGCCTATATCTGCCAATTATTTCAATAAATTAAATCCACTGTACGAATTTCAACTTTCTATAGGTATACATTTTTACTGTAGTAATACAAATAAGTATGTATGTATAAACAAGATTTTCAATAGCTTCATATGACATGAGTTCGTTATCTCACATGATAAGCTGTAGGCTAGTCTAAAATAGTAAGTGTAAAACCATACAATTATTATGTTCGGTAGATTGTGTACACAGCTTTTATACGGAACGTTACACTGTCACGGATCAGGCATATGCCAACATACATATTTTATTAGTTATGTTAAATAGCTACACAATCGTTACCAGATTTCCTATGAAATTACCAGCATCTGGGAGGTCGTACCTCGCCATACCCTAACTCCACCACTGCTTGATCATTGGCACAATTGCTTAATGAATTTCAGGAAAATTGATTGAAATTTGTAATATTCCTGTTAAGTAGGCATAGATAATAAGCACTATTATCATTATAAAACCATATTTTACTGAGGTTCAGAAAAAGTATGTAGTATGTGGTACGCATTAAGTATGTAAACTTACCTAACATGACCGGGTCCAGTCTGATTGTCGGATTACTTTGTTGTTCAGTAACGTTGAACATGAGCTGGTAGTGCAGATCAGCGAGACTGAAAGGAAACGTCAGAGATTAGAAATGTTCATGTAGATAGCGTAAGAAAAGGGTTTAGTTTTAGAGTAAGGTTCTGCCAAATAGGGTTCAATATTATTTCATTTATCTATTCACGGGGGCGCGTCGCTTAATTTTTGGAACTAAGACACGCCCGTGAGAAATATTGTGTCAGAAAAAACAATGCATACAACAAAATTTACAAAAGAAAAAAAAAAATATATTAAAAAGTTTGAGAACCCCTGCCTAGCAGTTCATATCTACATGAGCTAGGACATAAATTAGTAATAAGTTTGCTTAGCCAATAAAATGATGATGAGTCAGTTAAGTTTGATTTTTATCCGGTCGCTCATGCCTCGCCGTTTTGCTTTTACGCTTCACTTCAATTTTCTAGATAATGATGCCATGAGCTGTTCACTTTTAAATTTAATAATTAGAACGTGTTATTATAATAAAACATAAGTACCTTTCATTTATATGAAGTCAGTAGATATATGGAAGACGGTCCAACCTGAAGCGTGGCCTCTCGGGTAAAACCTGAAATTGTACATATTGAAAGATTAGTTAAAAAAGGGTGTATGTATGTTTAAGGAATCTTATTTATAAATACGTATCATTAAGATTGTTTATATTTATCTAGGCCATTCATGGTTAAAAAAAAAAAAAAGAAGAAGAACAACCATATCCATGTTTCTATGTAAAATTTCCTGTCGAGTCGTTTTACTCACTAAGTAGAGTTAATTAAGTTAAAAAGTAGCTGTTTAGTGGCAATGATTTTTTGTACTTACTTGAGGATAGTGCCAAAACGGAGTACAGTCCATAAAGGATACACTGGAAAATTCCTCAGTCCACCTGCACATTGTCGACAGCTGGTTGATATTTTTCGAGGATGGTTACACATTTCATATACTGAAAATTAATACATAAACTATTTAAACTCATTGTAACACAAACAAAATTTATGCTAAGTCTGGATTTTTAGTCTACATAATTTTATTTAAGTATCAAAAATAAAAAAATTAAAGTTTGGACAAGTTTCAATGCCTATTTTTAAATGCCATAACATTAATTTGAGGTCCTACAAATATTGCTTTCCATAATCCATAAGCTTGAGAAATTTTATTGGTTGGAACGGAAACAACATTACAAGTTCCAAGTACAGTTAGGTAGCCTAGATCAAATAAATTAGTCAAAGATATAATTTTAATGCTTACCGTTTAACCAAGGTATGTTCAGTTTCTATAAATATTGAATTCCATAAATTTGTGGCAGATGTGTAGAAATATCGGACATTGTAAACTTTCCAGAGAAATTCCAATTAGATGTTGAAACTGAAAAATCGAACAACCATGTAAACCTCATTGAAAGTAACAAATGTATTTTGTTAGTTAGGCCTATTTCACGTACATTTAGATCCTCTTAGGGAATGTGAAAGTCAGAAAGTAACGTGGGAGATTTACTAATCATTAATTTATCTGACGATAAAACAACGAAATAAGCAACATTTCACCATATAAATTTGGTCTATTTATTGTAGTTCGCAAGTATGTTCTGCTGGGTTTCGAAAACAACGACTTGTTTGAAAACACATCAAATAATAAAACAAGGACTTACCTTTCTTGAAAAGCTGCGTTGAAGTAGGTAACTTAATAATTTTATCAGTGGAGACATGGCCCGTTAAGACATCCTTTGCATGGGCTGTTTGCTCATTAGATCATGAGTATGAGCACTAGATTCTTCTATTATCTTGATGAGAAAAACAACAAAACACATGTCCATTGCATTGCATTCACTAAATGTCATGTCAATTTCATAACCTCACTTTCGCTATCGGAAAATTACATTGCAATTGCAGTTCGGAGTTCAGTTTGATAAAACAAGATCACTTTGTCGGCATTCGGCAATATTATTTGAGAGTAACGCGTGTTTAGGGCAAATAATGTTTTGTTTGCATTTTCTTACTTAAAGGACAAATGACAAAATGGCGAATATGGACGGCACATGACCGGCGTCGGCGCCGAATTGCCTGTCGTTTGTTTAAGCCGATTAAAATAAAACAAATATTTAAATAATTCTAATTGTAGATCGCGTAATTAATGACGAGCTTATAGAAAACAAAAACGGATCTGCCATTCTTTCGCGAACAGAGCGGTTTAGCGGTAAATATGACATAGATTAGAGAAAATAATTTAACCACAGATATCATATATCTCCGCCAAAAGGTGTTCTATCGGTGACATTACACAAACTATCATTGTTTTTAAGTTGGTACGCTTGATCGGTCATACAATTTTCGACAAAAAATATTCAGTAATTCAGTAATTTATTGTCCGGTGTTGTCATTTACAAAACTTTACTTCATTTTTCTCTACTTCATTATAGTAAAATTAATACAATAGATGTATTTAAATACAAAAGATTTTGTTAATTTAATTTTCTATTGCTTAAATCACATCAAACTATTCAAGTTGTGTAGATTTTGAACGGTATTTTGTAAATAGGGCCTAACACATGTCCCCTTACAAGTGCGGTCCGACCGTCTGTTAGATCCTTAAAGAATCTCACAATATATTTTTAATGTGGTCACACTTTTGTAAACTGATGCGCACACGCGATTTCCTACGCATTGACAAATTTACACGATAGTTTTCGTTCGATTTCATTAAATTATGAAAAAAAATAAATCAATTATATATTTCTAATAACTAGTCAAATATTTGAACATTATGATAGGCTAAATTTATGATATCAAATAATTGTTTTGTTGATTTAATGTTTGTGACTACTAAAAACACATTAGTGTGTTTACAATGAAAATACGCCCATGAGGACAATTGTAAAAAAAAAAAACTGTTGAGGATGACAGTTCTTTACGAAACTCGAAGCGCGAGATTATTAAAAATTTTTAGAAAACCGATTTTACTGAAATTATAGTGTTATGTAGCTTCAAATAATTAGTGTAATTGATAGTGTAGGAGCATGTGTGATTTTTAGTGACGTCTTATTATCACACGTAGAGAAATGTGAGAGTTAATTACGTTTTGAAACGAAGAGCTCTGTTAGTGAAAACATAGTAATTTCAATTAGTTTTAGGCTATAATTAGTCAGTTAAAAAAGGTGTTAGTGCAACAGTGCATGACTTGAGTACATGGAAATAGAGTTAACAACAAATTGGACGCGACAAACATGAAGTGAACATTGAAATATTTCGTGCGACGTTAGAGTTGACGTATCCGACTTGTTTGATGTAAATGAACGGAGAGGCAAGAGTTTTTGAGCCTGGTCTCACACCTGCTCATAGGACCAACGTGTTACTGAAGATTTTCAATATGATTATGTTGTTTTTGGTGCCATATTATGCCACACTACGCAGAAGAATGGAACAGAAAATGAGGATCAAGAAAAATACATATATGTAAGTGTTCAAAACCCCAGTTAATTTACCCTATACTAGTTTTATTGAGCAAACAAGACGGAGTTTTATAGTCTGCAGTAATTTTTGAGTTAGAAAAATTAAAGTCACTTAGCGATCAGACATCATACTTGAGAAAAAAAAAAATAATAATAATAATTGTAGGTGAACGTAAATGAGACGTACGTCTCATATGGTTAAAGTACCTAGATGGTCCTGCAACCTTAGTTGGCATATTTTTTTGGAAAATATTTTAACGCTTGTGATTTTTATTTTATCCTTCCCTCTGTTTATTGGAAGTCTTTAACTTAACTTTAGTTTTAACCTAAGATAGATTCTTACCACAGCAGTGTTCTGTCATTGAACATAGTGGATCAGCGAGGACGGTGGAAACATGCGGTGAAAACTTCAGTGTGTGTTTAAGTGCATGCTTAGTAACGCTAGTGAAATAACAAGTGTTTATGATATTCGATTTATGCAATATTTTATTTTTTGACCAATGATTGGACAAATAAGGACTAGCCAACTTTAGAGATGAAGAAATATTCATTGGTTTCAAGTTACTTGCTGTGTTCAAAAATAAGTAACTGGATCTTTTGCGGTTATGCTGATTGTGATCAAGTGTGCAACGTGTCTTCGGAAGAGGTTTCATGGTGTCCTGGGTTATGACACCGACTGAGAAGAGAATAGTTTGGAAAATTTTGAAATATTACCAGGAGGCCAGCAGGATCTAATCATCATCATTAGCTACTCAAGAACCCATCATAGAACTAGCCAAGTATGAAGGAGAAAAAAAGGAAGAGAGACAGCTTTGACCAAGTTCCTCAACCCATTGTCGTGTTTGTTAACAATTTGCTAAGTTTGCTGCAACTGCAAATGCCATGAAGAAGGAATAATTTGTCTGAGGTTACAAAACTTTCGGGGCATGTTATACAATATTGAAGACATAGAATAGGACAATACAAGTTTTAAGCTCGTTTCAAGAAAAAATCATTATTTTGTTATATTATTATCCAATCAAATAAAAGTATTTTGAACCTACTTATGACATCATTTTGTATTTTATCATAAGGCAATTAAAACCAAAATAAAATTTTGCAGATAGTTTGAAAAAAAAAAAGAGGGAATATATTTTATCAAAATCACATCAAATTTGATGTTACATTATATTTTACAAAAAAATATCAAAACCAAATCAAAATTGATGATACATCATATTTTGCGGGAAAAAATTGAAAATATGAAAACCACTTCAAAACTGCAATTACTTTTTTTTGCAAAATTGTATTATGCATTTATTATGAACATTACATGATGTGTAATGTAAATTCTATGAGTTCATTGGTTACAAGTCAATGACTTCTTAGTAAAGAATGTTTATTTATTGCGACATACTTATGTGGAACATTATTATTTTTCTTTCTTATCATCATCATCATTATCATTATTTTAAACGTGTCATGAGTTCTTCAAAATTTTATTGAGATGCAGTGTTATTATTATAGGGGTGGTAGAAGTCAAAATTTTGACTAAAATTAATTTTATTTCTATAGTGATCTGTGTGATAAAGGGCCTTATTGGCTAGCCCATCGTAAAGTTTCACTGTCATTTAGTAGTTTCATTCCTAGGATTATAAAGTGGTGTATGGTAGATGTAAATCTATAATACGGATTTTTTTTATTATCTAGATAAAGAAGTCGGTTCATTATATGGACAACAATTTTTTTTTTAATCTTTATTTTGTAAGAAGAATGTATTGGATATACATTGTATGGTTAGATTATTTTAATATAACAATAACTGGACATCATAGTAGCTAGTCTGCCTGGGGTAGACGTTAGGAAAATCGAGATCGGTGGATAAGCTATTTTTCATTTTAGTTATTACAGTTAGCAGTGATATTTATTATTTAAGCGTTATCATTTTTTTACATTATATAGGGTGGTATACTGTACGATGTCGGCAGGCATCAGTGCAAATCCTCGTTTCTAAGCATAACGATTTTATCAGACAAAGGTTAGAGTAGGGAGGGCCACTATTTTTTTTTTTTGCTTACTGTACTTTATTAAATTTTTGCATTTTGTGCTATCAATGTTGCATTTTGAACTGAAAAAAAAAAAAAAAAAAAAACAGGGAAATTGAAAGTAGGGTAGTGTCCTTACAGTAATTGACTCTAATTAAAATGTGAACATAAAATGTAACATTTTCTTCGTACGAACATTTTATTTTTAGTATGTGCATCAAACAATTTTCACACATTGTCAAATTTCTTGCGGTTAATAAATACTTTGTAAAAATGAAATATAGACGTATAAAATGAAACCTATCATAAATAAATTGAAATTTTCTTTGCCTTCGAGTCAGGGTAGAGTGGAGTAAAATGGGATACGTAAATTTTTGAAGTTATTATAGAATTTTATTTTCATTTTTATTATTTATTTTGATTACTTTTAAAAGCGTTGGCTTTCTGTAAACAATCGAATGAAAGCGAAATTGAGGAGGAATGAACGAGTGTATGTGTATTGTGTATAAGTTAGAGGTGATGAATGCTTATAGATGTATGTTTGATAGATTGAATGGCTGGATATGACGGATGTAAGATATGAAGTGTGTCTCGAATGTTTTATTTTATGGAATGAGTGGATTGATACAGACAGACAGCGCTGGAAAGTAGTCAAAACTAGTTTGGTCGGAATTGCGGGGAACAAACAAGGGGGGGAATTTTGGGAACACATTAGTCATAAAATTCTTATTGGTTAGGTTAAAATCCAATGGATTCGACCCATTTCAAGGGTAGATTTTTGTGACTACCACTACACAAGGTAATGAGACCCATACGAAAACCACACACCTCATCTTGAATGGGATGTATTTGACAATCGACATAAATAAAAGGGCCAAAATCGTCTAGTGAGAACGAGGCTCTTATCAATATTTGTTTCCTTGTTATGTGTTCAAATATGTGAAGTTTAGTATCATCAAATAATTTCTACATTTGATCAAATAATGATATGGTACCGAGTTGAGGTACATGCCTATGTCATTTAAGGTTTGTTTTATAAAAAAAAAACACCCCAGCAAACTTTAAGTTGATATATTTTATTCAAGTATGAGACATGCGCCAAAACATGTGGCTGGAGTGATTAGGTAGAGAAATTGGTTTGAGTTCCGACAATGGAGATTGAAGGCTCTGGACTTATAATGAGAGCTCTAAAGGTTTCTTCGTAATTGCGTGGGAAGTTATTGTGAACTCGTTGAAATTATTACGGTAATTATTCCGGTCCAACAGTGTGGATGGAATGAATATTCGCCGCGACCGGGGAACGAGCTAGCAAGAACGGGTTAGTAGGACCTATCAGATTCACAACCTGATATCCCTGGCGGTGCGTGGACTCTGGAGTTGTAACAGAACAAGCGTCTATGACGAGGAAATGGACTCGTTATTACATATAAAACTTACGGCGAATCAATTTTTCCTTGACCAACTTTTTGGTGCATATTTCCTTCGGGATTTCATTGAATATTTTAACAAATAATATCTTTGATGGTTAATCACATGTTTAGTTACGTCATCACTGATAAAATTCACTATTATTAAATGTAAAACAGGTTGGAAAAACGTATTTATCAACAAACTACGTTCACATGGACGAAATACTGACACTGACAGTTGTCAACTGCATAGCGTTCCGATATTATGTCTTGGTTCCAATTACGAGTCAGAGAGGTAATAATGACTAATATTGATTATTACTATTGATTATTATTATTGATTATTATACTTCCTGAATATATCATTCAATGTAACATTTAGTAACAGATAAAATATTTCATTGCGAAATTACTTACAAAATAAATAAGAATGTTCCACAAAATAATATTTACGTAAAAATATTTGCGAATCGCTCCACTATTGGACTACATAGGTATCAATATCAATAGCTCTGTCTCTCTCTAAAACACGTGTACTCGGCACGTGTTGATAAGCAAACATCCGTGTGTTAATCGTGAACTCTAATGCATAGGGCATAAGACTTAGTAAACAAAGCACACGATTGAGTAGCCATCTTGTCGGAAGTCCGATGTCAGAAGTCGGAAGTCGAATGTCAGAAGTCGGAAGTCGGATGTCAGAAGTCGGAAGTCGAATGTCAGAAGTCGGAAGTCGGATGTCGGAAGTCGGAAGTCGGAGATAGAATCTATAAAAGGGTCGGAGCGAGCCGACGCGCGTCATTCTTAAAATATCCACAAGACTAACAGTGTCTCTGGCTTTCGTGTGTTATACTGGTGAGTGAAGTTGTTCTGCTATTATTTCTCTGTTTGTTTTTACTTGGAAATTATTCTAAGTGATGTAAACTTTGAAATTGTGTCTCTGTTTGATTGTGCGGGGACAATATCGTCGTACAGTTGAACTTAGACCTGTGGTGGAATTGCTTTATTGTCAGTTGTGGGGTTAATTTAGTGTTCTATTTATAGTGTAGTGTTGCATTTAAATTGTTGTGTATAGTGAAGTTTTCTGTGCTTTGTTTCATGAGTGCCGTTAAGCAATACAAAGACTGGGTCGATGTATGGCTGGTGCTTGGAGATAAGTCTGTGTTTGGTTTTGTAGGGAGTAATTCTTGCAAAACTAAGCTTAGATTATAGCACGTAAAGGAAACTTCATTCGTTTGTTTAGTTGGTCAGTAAAATTGAATTTAGTAATTTTCTATGGGGTTATTTTGTGAAAGTTATAAGCCAGATCATTGTTTGTGACAGACTGTTGTCCGGCTAAGCGCTTTATACCTTGCGGCTGTTAAACATAAGGCGTTTAGGGGTCTTTTTGTTCCAAGTGGAGGGCTTGGACGCTTTTCTATACTTACAAAAGCGTATTTTCTCACCGGTCTCAAAGAGTCCAACTGTTAGATGGAAGTGAGGACTTTCACGATTGACGAAAGGCATTAGGAGTAATCCTTGCTCACTGAAGTCGGCAGTATTTGAGGCTGGGGTCCTATATATATTTATATTTATTTACTCGGTGCTCTAGTCCATGCTGGCGTTGGTCGCTGGGGATTTCGGTTGTGATCGATCCACATCTAAGTAAAGTTGATCGCAGCTGGGTCTCTCATGTGGCTGGTACTGGTGTGTCCTGGAATACTGGATATATACACGGATAGGGCGATCTACTCTCTGCTACCCTAGCCCGCGGGCAAAAGCAGAGGGGGGGATCAGAACTCAAGCCTATAGGTTGCCTATCTCAGCTTCGCTGGCTGAACTGTACAGCTTATGATAGGGATACACTTGTGCATATTCTGAACATTAGATCTATGGTAAGTGATGGTCTGTGTTTCAGATATGCTAGAATAGGGAAAACGATAGGAATAGGGTAGAGTCACACACTATTTCTATAAAAGTAGAGTTCTTTTATGATTGGTCTTGGAATATAATTGGTCAACGTGTATTGTGGAGAGATAATTTAACTACTACTATTTATATGGTTTAAATGGACTTTAAATGTGGTGTTTACTATCTTAAAATATGTGGTAAAACTGGTAATTTATAAAATCTCTTATTACTTAATTTATTTGAGTGAAATTAATAATTGTGGTAGCAATTTCTGATTTTTCGGTGTGGCTGCGGGACACTTAGTGTTGCTAACTGGTTTTTCAAGGTAAATTCTATCAAGTTGGTTAGAGAAACAAACTATTCTTTGGAATAAAAAGCATAGGTTTGTTATAGGGCCCAGTGGCATGCGAGCGCCGTCCACTGATGGAAAGTCTAAAGCTTAGAAAAGTTTGACTTACTTATTTCTTATAAAAGTTAGCAACTGCTCGGTGTTTCGATAAAACATTAGAAAGATCGAGAAGTTATGGTCTATTAGCAGTATTGGGGAAAAGGGGGGTTTAGCTAGGGAAAAGAAACAAAATAAAAAAGGGGTTAGTTTGTAGATAGATAGCCCTTCAGGCTTACTTGCTTAGGATGCCCGATAATGTGGTTTGATTGGGCCTAAGGATTCCAGACGGTATCGCAAGTTCTCACCCCAAACCGGAATCGAAAATAGAGCGTAGCCGATGTTTTCCAAAATAATTTTAAATATTTATTTCATGTATGTTTCACTCACTAACTTTTATTCTAAAATTTCTTCATCACGTCATTAATTTTCTCACATATAACTTTCTAGGCCTAAATCTGATAAAATACTCTTCTATAACACTATATTATTATGCTACAATAACCTTTATTCTTCTTTAAAATATAAATAAATAAAATTTTAAAAAAATTAGTCAAAAATACAGCTGATACTCATTAAAGGATCTAGGTTATCGCGGTTCACATCGAAGGGTTCTACTTATTCACGCTAGACGATCACAAGGCCAAATTACGGGGTATATTTAAAGGGGGGTTAGCTATACTGTTGGTTAGTCAAGCAAGTAAGTAAACAAGTAAGGTGAGCGGAGATTTAGTTACAGTAGGCGTTATCAAGTGGATGTACGAAGGACACTTGCTCCAATATTTAAAAAGCTCTATATCACCTACTTTTGAGGCTACTTACAACATTTTGATTCCGAGTAGAACTACCTTTTTGCAAACATGACACACATTAATGTCGACTTTTAAGGATTCTCTTGTTTTGTACTGCATAAGGCCACAATGAACTAATTCGGTTTTATTAGGTCAGAATGCCTACTTTGTAAGTTTGTAGCATTGAGTTAACTTTATGACTCTTGAACTGGATTTGAGCTGTGATGACTGCGTCATAACGAGTATTGTAGTAGAATTTATTGAATGTAAACCTCAAAATCAGTTACATTATGTTCTTATAAAATGACCTTTGAACTAATTCAACGCAATTTGAGGTTTGTGAGATGTTCCTGTTTACCTGCACATAACGAACACTGATTTATAAGAAAACTTTTATAAAAAAATTCTGAATGCTTTTATTTCAAACGATTGACATTTAGGTACAACAGCTGCAGAAGAAAGTAGACCCCCTGGCATCTACTCTTGTATGCTAGGGGGTCTAGTTTTCTCTGTAGCTGACTGTACCTAGCTAATATTTACATCAGTTCTTGTAGAAAACGAAAGTGACTGTCAAGGGTTGTCAATAAATATGCAGAGAAAATTCTTCTTCTTAATTCTTTATAATTTTTAAAAGTTCTCTTTGGCACATTGCTAATCGTGCGTACCTTCACGACGAATGAGTTTATACATAACCTAAGCACAAAATTAAAATTTTGAAACAACCTCTGACATAATGGGCCGATTTTCATGAAACATGGCAAAGAACACTCCCGACTAATTCAGCTTTCAAACAAAAAAAAACTAAATCGAAATCGGTTCATCCGTTCGGGAGCTACGATGCCACAGATAGACACACAAGACAGACAGACACGTCAAACTTATAACACCCCGTCGTTTTTGCGTTGGGAGTTAAAAACAAAAGTATGGCACTCTGCATCCGATGTTCACGTGTTTCAGAAGTTTGAGCGGGATGCATCTGTAAAACCGAACGTCATTGGAATCGGATGAAGTGTGCCATGCTTTACGCCGTGTCTTGCGTCGCGACCGTCGCGTGACCGTCGCCGTCGCGTCTCATACTTCCATATCGATAAGGTTTCATTTCGTATGCGTCGCATCGCCGTCGCCTAAGCCACGGCGTTAGACTTTGCAATCGCCGTTCGAGTGTAGATAAGTAACTGTCTACTTGCATCGCGCGTAGCCTATTTTCACAACACCAAATACCAACAGGATGTAACTAGAGTTTGCATTATCCGACGGATTTTTAATATTCGAATAATTCGGATAATACAATTTTTATTATTCGAATATTCGAATAATTCGGATAATTTCGGATAATTTATTAAATGGAACAAAATTAATGTTACAGGTGCGTATAAGCGTGGAATTGATAACGGCTGAGATAGATGAGCGCCATAATGCAAAATTTACCTACATTTTTATTTATTTTTTGCGTAAATCAGCAAACTGTAGAAATTAAAACACACCTAGCTCTCTATCTTTAGTTCTATGACTAGAATCTTGCAATCAGATAGTGAGCTGTCGATATAAGACAGTTAGTAGTAGTGATTAGTTAGGTGTTAGGTATAACGAGAAGTTTTTCTGACAACACCTTTACCTTGGAAATGGATGGTAGAGAGGATGGCTTGTGTAGAGTGGAACGTGAGACAACATCATTGGATATGATGATGGTTATAGGCGATACAGCGTTGTCATATTATCCGTTCCGATATCGGATATAGGATAGGAAGGATGTCAAAGGCAAAAATCAAAGATGGCGCCTTGAATGATTTCGAGAATGTATAGGAGTCGGTCCTTCGCTCGATCGGATCGGATACTCATCTTATCTTAAATCTGCGGGGCCCTTCCGGATACACTTCGACCCATCGGGATCTTTTGTACAATTACCCCCTTAGATCTTAAGATCCTTCAGCTATTCAGGAGCTTCTCGACCATCCCCACGTATCGGATGATGAGGCTCATGGGTAGCTCTCTGATGTCCTTTGGTACTAGGTAGCCTGCTCCAAAGTTCTTCATTCTTTGTCTGGCGAGGGCGTGACATTCACACATTAGATGTCTGACGGTCTCTTCCTCTTCGCCGCACATGCGACAATCTGTGTAGTCAGGGTGTCCCATCTTGGCCAACATTCCTTTGATCCCGTAATGGCCTGTGAACACCCCCGTTATAATTTGGAGTTGTCTTTTGCCTAGCTTTCCTAGCTTTTTGCTCCATCCAGATTCTACCCTCCGCATAAAGAGCTTTAATGCTTCAGACCTACCCTTTTCCCACTCTTTTTGGTGATAAGCCTTTGTATGGTCCTTCATAGCCGTTTTAATGGTTCCTTGTGACGTTGTCTTCAGACCTGGCCTTGGCAAGTTCATCAGCATTTTCATTGCCAATGAAGCCTTCGTGCCCCGGTATCCATACCAGTTGCATCTTGTTTTGCCTTCCAAGCTTGTTAAGAGCTTGGATGCCGTTTAATACCAGTCAAGAGTCACCTCTGGGCGATGTGAAGGCTTTGAGTGCCGCCTGACTGTCGCTGAGTATATAGATATTCTTTCCTTGGGTTTGTCTAACTATATTCTTATGTACACAGGTAATTATTGCGTATGTCTCGGCTTAAAAGACAGTGGCATAATTGCCCATGCTTAGAGATGGGTAGTGAGTAAATACTCAAGAGTAAATATCGAGTAAATACTCAGTATTTACTCAAAATACCCGTATTTACTCGTTTTTACTCAAATTGGTGGGTATAAACTATTTAGCGTGCTGAAATGGAAATACAAATTAGAAATATTGGTGTATTTTGTTATCGGCTACTAAGTTAAGTAATCAAATTTATATGAATTTTATTTTAAAGATGTGCTCTCCATACATGTAACTATTTTTTACAAAAATAAAATTCAGAAATTACCAGTATGTTATACATCATCTGATAGGTCTTTAAAAATAAATAGAATGTTTCTAAAAAAGTTTTTTAATAATATGAACAGTTTTGGAATAAAACGATAATTAAGGCCAAAATAATGTTTATACCTTTATAACTTTCGAATTCGTTGTTGGAAAAATATCCAGAAACCGTCAAATTATTGCCCATATAATACAAAATACAAAACTAGTACTTTAAACGTCATCAGCAGAGCCATTTTTGAGTGTTCTTTAGAAAACCCTTAATAAAAGGTCGTAAGTGCCACATTAACAATCACTTCCGAACGTCATGCCGTTATAAAGAACATCAATTTAATTTAAGTCTCATACTTTTACTGTAAATACCTGCTTTTTTAAAACGAAACTGCTAGCTAAACATTATCACTATTTTTTCTCACAATGATTACCTCTTTTTCGACAAACTAAGACTCCCATAAGCTTCTAATAATATAAATATCATTTAAACATGTCCACACAGTTAAAATAAACACGACTAAGTACTTAAATCTCATTTTTTATATTATTTTTAAGTAACAGTTTCTACTCACCCAAATGAGTAAATACGAGTATTTACTCGGTGCTTTGAGTAAATTACGGGTAAATACTCAGTATTTACTCACCCCTACCCATCTCTACCCATGCTGATACTACCACTGTAGTCACTAGTCATTTGCATAAATGCCTACGCCCATACCAGATGCCATCTTGGACCGGATCGGATACTTAATATAAAAAGTTGAAAACTCTTTTCGTAGGCTCTAAACAAAAGCGTCCTGGTTAGGGTCTTAGAACAGGAATAAGCAACAGCATAGGTACTCCTTCAAAACAGAATAACCAAAAAAAGGGAAGACCAATTAGTCGAAGATACTTCCTATCCAGGTGTGGATCATTTTAGACCTTAGTTGCACAGTGGCTGGTACCAAAGTACCAATGGAAGGGGAGAGGCGATAAATAAGTATTGTACCACCAACATAAAATATACAAGACATAAAATTTTAAAAAATGAAGAAGGAGGAGGTACAAAGGCGAACTTATTTAAATATTCAAATCCAAAACGCCTCAAATTGCTCGGCAGCAATTTGATGGGTTTTAGTTTCCAAGCTGATCAGTAGATCGACTAAGATTTCAAAGTATAAGTAGTAATTAGACCGATTTTTGTGTATGAATGTAACTAAGGACTTAAAAGGAAAATGCCTTATATTTCTTAGTGAAGTGGAGGGAATTCTGGCGTACTAAATTGCCATGGAACTGATAACAGCTAAATTCGGAGTGAGGCGCTAAATTTTAATTTCAAAAAAACAAGGGACCAGGAAATCTAGGTATAATATAAATCTCCCTTATTAAGTACGGTTTTACAGATAACTTCACGTTACACTGATTTAAACTTTCACGATTATTACACATAATTATTTTTTAAAACCGGGACTTAATCGCGTATAACTACATATTAAACTGACCTCCAACGTTTCAAGGACGGCGTTGTCCCCGTGGTCTCGGAGAAGACTGGCTTGAAATGACATCAACACCTTCTGACAGCCGCGCGAGTTTTTCGAGCTACCCGCACTTGGTTTTGATTATCAACTTGAACTGTTTGCGCACTAGGGATGTTACTCTGTCGACATATAACACTGACGATATTCGATTTAACGACTGTCGATATTATTTTCGGCTTACACTTATTAATGACAGGATTCCATGTGGATGAGATCCTAAAACCTTCGTCCCGATTGAAATTGCGATGTTTTTTGATTTCAATGGCTTCACGCACTTTTCTACTGTAGAAATGGCGTTCCGTGGAAAGGACTTTAGGGTCATGTAGTTCGATCCAGTGGTTTGGCCCTGACTCTAACAAATGTTCAGCCACGGCAGACTTGTTGACCTGACGATTTTTCACAGCCGCGATGTGCTCCTTTACCCTTTCTTCTATGGTGCGCTTAGTTTCTCCAATGTAGGAGCTACCACAACTGCAATCAATTTTATAAACGCCAGGTGATTGAAACGGTATAACGTCCTTAGGTGATCTTAGGCTTCCTGCAACTTTGGATAATGGCGTGTACACCATCTTTATAGAGTACTTTCCAAGTACTGTACCAATGTTCCCGTTAAAGAATGTCTAGAAGTTGTCAGAAGGAAACTGAGCGATAGTGGCATGTCGGAGACAATAATGGTGCTGCTGAGGAACTGCTTGGAAGGGAGCTACTTTTTGTATCGCGGAAAACATTACCTCCAGATTGATGGGGTTGCCATGGGTAGTCCTGTGGCACCGGTTCTGGCAAACATCTGGATGGAGCATATCGAGGCCAGTGTAGATCTGCAGCCTTGGGCAGTGAAGTTGTGGAAGCGATATGTGGATGATGTTTTCTGTATTATGAAGGGTGGTAAGCAGGAGGTGGAGCAACTTCTCCAATATCTTAATTCTATTCATCCAAGGACTAAGTTTACGTACGAATTAGAATCACAGCGCAGTTTGCCATTCTTAGACGTGAAAGTGATTGGTCGAATGGACGGAACCCTAACTCACACTGTTTACAGAAAGCCTACGCACACTGACAGGTATTTGAATGCCCTTTCTCACCACCACCCGCGCCACCTGCAGTTGTCTCATCGCTGGTGAATAGAGCGTATGATCTGTGTGACCCTGAATATTTGAAGGATGAGTTGTCACATATTCAGGGGGTGCTTAGAAGGAACGGGTACAAGAATAAAAAGTGGCAACCTAGACGGAAGGCAAGGGGGAAACGTCCTGAGGTGTCCAGACAACCGGCATTTCTGCCGTATGTTAAAGGTGTGACGGATAAGGTTGGTACAGTACTTGGAAAGTACTCTATAAAGACGGTGTACACGCCATTATCCAAAGTTGCAGGAAGCCTAAGATCACCTAAGGACGTTATACCGTTTCAATCACCTGGCGTTTATAAAACTGATTGCAGTTGTGGTAGCTCCTAAATTGGAGAAACTAAGCGCACCATAGAAGAAAGAGTAAAGGAGCACATCGCGGCTGTGAAAAATCGTCAGGTCAACAAGTCTGCCGTGGCTGAACATTTGTTAGAGTCAGGGCCAAACCACTGGATCGAACTACATGACCCTAAAGTCCTTTCCACGGAACGCCATTTCTACAGTAGAAAAGTGCGTGAAGCCATTGAAATCAAAAAACATCGCAATTTCAATCGGGACGAAGGTTTTAGGATCTCATCCACATGGAATCCTGTCATTAATAAGTGTAAGCCGAAAATAATATCGACAGTCGTTAAATCGAATATCGTCAGTGTTGTATGTCGACAGAGTAACATCCCTAGTGCGCAAACAGTTCAAGTTGATAATCAAAACCAAGTGCGGGTAGTTCGAAAAACTCGCGCGGCTGTCAGAAGGTGTTGATGTCATTTCAAGCCAGTCTTCTCCGAGACCACGGGGACAACGCCGTCCTTGAAACGTTGGAGGTCAGTTTAATATGTAGTTATACGCGATTAAACTTCACGTTAGCTATTAGCAGTAATGAAAGTAGGTTGGGGTAACGTTTTCATATTAAAAATAATACTTGAACGTTTTTCTGTTTTTTTAAATCATCCAATTAATCGAATATTTGATAAGAACTGAGTGCGTGGGGTGAGGCATTCTGCTTACTTCTTGTCCACGAATGCTTTCTTTGTTTTGTAAATATTAGTTTGATTTTGAAGATAAATAGGTGTTGACTTGTTAGCAATAACATTGTCCGTATTAAGAATTGATCGAAATTGGTTTCAGTGACGTCTATCTATTAAATATATTACTTATAAATAAAAAATAATGTTTATAGAAATTATCCGTTTATCCGGATAATTTCACTTGGATTATTCGAATATTTTCGGATAAAAATATTGGCGGATATTCGAATAATTCGGATATTCGAATATCCGGATTGCAAACCCTAGATGTAACGCACATATCGAAGGGCGTACGTCAACTTTCGCATCCAATAAGGCCCGTGCCATATTCCGAAGTTGCATAACTTGGCTTTCCACCTGCCCACGCCGTGGGCTGAACATTTGGACCCAGAGGCGAACGACTATGGGTACAGAGTTACGAAACTTAGGGACGTAGGCGATGGCATACTTCATTCGGATTATTGCCAACGTTATAGTATTATTGGAAAGTTTATAGAACTAGAATGGAAATAGTATGCTGGTTATTAGCAAATAATCGTAAAAATAGTGTATACCTATATTGATTTAAATGAAATAAATTAAACATTGTGGGTGTGTTCCTTATTATTATCACATTCTGGTATCTGACCCGGGTTATCAAATTCTGGTATCAGGCCGCATTAAAAAAGCCTAGGTTTTGTCGACTTTTTCGTTAGTCATAATTTGAGCTTTCAGTAGTAAGGTGCATTAGGGTAATTCCAAATGACAGAAATGCTCTGGTAATTCAGAAAGGGGAATCTTGATATGAGGGAAATAATGGTGATTCTTGTACAACTTTCGAAATTAGACGACTTTCGGAATTACTCTAATGCAGTAAGGTACATTAAGATTAGTTTGACACTAACACTAGAAAATGTACTTAACACAGCAAAAAGGAGTGTACAAGTTTCTAACGGGTTGGCAACGCGCATGTGACACTCCTTGAGTTGCAGGCGTCCATAGGTTGCGGTGACCGCTTTCCACCTTGCGGACCGTATGCTTGTTTGCCACCGACGTAGTATTTTAAAAAAATGCGTAAAAAGAAATTGATACAATGAATACCTTAGAACATATATATGCTTCTCCGTCGTACTGTTTTGTACGTTGTACCAAGATGAATATGAATATACAAATAACTCGCATTTACTGATGTATGGAGTTACAACTCTTCCATTACTTATTCCTCTATGGTTGCACCGTACACTAGTGCAAGTTGCAATACAGTATTGACGTTGAAACTGTTACATGCTCCGAAACACCATATACATAACAGTAGCACTTGGGAATATTGCGGCGAACAATAGTTTTTGGTGCCTATCACAGTCCGTATAACGTTTTGCGTCTAGTGGTACTAAAGGTAGAAAAAGACATAAGTAAATACTGATATTATATGAATACTAGCTTTTTCCCGTGGCTTTGCAAGCGTTAAATTTCCCTACACACTTCCACCCCCAATTTTAGGGAAGGGGGGGGGGGTTAGAAAGAGACCAATAGTAGCCTAATATGTCACTCTCCATCCCTTCCACTAACTCCACTTAAAAAATCACGTCAATTCGTCGATCCGTTTTGCCGTGAAAGACGGACAAACAAACAGACATACACTTTCCCATTTATAATATTAAGTGTAATATGGATGTTTACATTAGCATTTTTTTTCATATTTTATTTGTTTTGGTTTTACTGTTGGAATTGTAGCAGCGCTCACAATCTTTCTGATTACAGTCGAGGTTAACTGATAGAGAATACATTAACATTAGTCCGCTTTTTGGCACAGTAAGATTTTTCTTGTATGTAATAATGATTAAGTAAATGAATATTTTTTTTTATGTCGAAGATCTGCTAAACGTGCACCGCCTCCTTTTTTTGTGTAGATTGCTAATTGCAATTGTCATCTCAACGCGAACGTTGCAAAACGGTTCGTCTGCAGTCGCAATTAGCCATGAATCGAATTACTAATGCTTATGCAAGCGTTCGTGGGCCGGACGGCATTCTGCGCCTTCGTGTGGGCACCTCCAGTATTGTCGACTTAGCAGTGTTTGAGTCAAATGTTCAGTCTGGCCAGCTTAACTGGCACCTCATTGTGTGTAGACAAGATGCCAATCGTTAATGATTCGTTAATAAACGAAACTCAACTGTCTCTGTTGCATTACCATACAGAAGTGGGATAGAGAGCTCAAAAGAACAATTTTTAAGAAGAAACCACTGCTTTTGTTGTTCTGGTGAAAGGTAATTGCGAATGTTCTGTGAATTGAATGCGCGAAACCCCAACATACTACAACACATATAACGTATATGAACATAACGAAGAAAAAAAATCTCCTAACATGAGCTGTGCGTCGTTGAGAAGTTCCGTTCTGATGATCATCCACTGCACCAAATGTTACTGTTCTGAACCACAGAATATATAATAGTACAAGTACAGAAGGCTCACTCCTTTGATGTTCACAAAACGCCGCCATTCTAAATTCTTACCTACATTAACAAACGGACCGCACGCGTGCAGACGACATTGAATTCTATTGCGCCGCGCGAAGGTCGTCGCCACTGAATGGGCCGCGAACTCGCGGCCGCCGGCATGTACTTGTAGCGCGGCGAAAGGATCGCGGAGTGAGCCGCCCCTGTCTGAACGTAAATGCACGCTGTTCTTACAAAAATACCAAAGTCACTACAAGTGTGCCGTTCAGATTTGGGGAGTTCTGTTCTGGTCATCATCATCCATCACCATCACTAAATGTCACTCTTCTGAACGTAAATGCATGCTGTTCTTATAAAAATACCAAAGTCACTATAAGCGTACCGTTCAGATTTGAGGAGTTCCGTTCTAATCATCATCAGCACTTCCACTGTACCAAATGTCACTGTTCTGAACGTAAATGCATGCTGTTCTTATAAAAACACAAAAATCACCATAATATATGCCTTTAAGATTTGAGGAGTTACCTCGATTTCTTCAGGATTCCATCATCAGAACTGGGTTCTGGTAAAAATGGGACTAATCTATATTCAGAGTGGCGTGACAGAGCCAGACTGTAGCGTCAACGATAGTCATTGTCGATTGTCTTCGGCGTCAGGAGCGCGCTTTGGGTACCCTGAATAGTCTTAATATCGAGCATCGTTCGACTATTATTCCGACCGTTATTACTTTGATCTTCTTCAGTCCAGAGGTATGCCACACGGGAGTACGGTATCTGCTATTTGACCATGGTTCGTGGTTGTATGGTAATCATCGTTATTTTCAAAAACCCACCAAAATAACGATCGTAACCATCTTATTGCTTTGCCGCGATCCTCGGGCGCATGCCCAATCGGTATCTGATAAAAAATCAGTTTTTTTCGTGAGCTTCGGAGCGTAAGCGATTGCCATTCTTGTCACTACTGCTGTAAAACTAAGCTCCAATAAGTATATCAACACACATATATATACATCGTTTTATGGTTTCTTCTTCTTCATTGTCATCTGTCTCTTGTCAGAGTAGTTGTGGTCATCGTTGGGCTGCCTTTTTAATGGTTTCCCGCCATATTGCTCTATTTGTACTGTTCCGCACGCACAGATTTAAGACGATACAGGAGGGGTCAATTTTCCATACAAACGCTCTCGACTATTTCCTCCCAGGTTTTTGAAGATTTTTTGAACACAGATTATTATTATTTTTATCTTTGTCGGACCGTTTTGATTTTTTTATTTTTAAAGACGCTAGAGCCAATCAAAATTTTCCATAACTACCTTTTTGATTATGGCGTAAAAAAAGGTGTGATACTCAAGGTTGGTACCAATTAGCAAAAAAACTAAACGGTCCGACACAGATTATTTCATTGTTATTCAGATTCTCAAATTTCGTTCCGATCGATTCAGTTTTGAAGGAGGAAACAGTCGAGATCGGAACCTCGATTTTAAAGATTTTTTCGCAATATCTTTTAACTGAGTTACTCTTAATGGACAATTTTTTTTCGATAAATCTAGTTAATAACACTAGTATATTTAACTAAAATTCCCAAATTGAAAGGGGGGCTCCTTTCCATCTTAGCATTTTCGCCCCTGTAGCGTCTTAAGGGAGACCTGGTGCGAGCCCTCACGTGGTCTGTCTATCGCATTGAGGGCCACAGTCTGGCTGGGTCTTGTACCGCCCACTTTTCCCTGAACAACTAGCCTCTCTAATGGCGGAGTCTCCTTTCCTTGCAACGGCCCAGCCACGACATTGGTCTAAGCGCGACAGCGGTGAGCGGCAGCCATACGTGCGAATGAAAAGTCCCATCGCTGTGTCTCGCTCCAATGTATATGTGCCGCTCACCGCTGTCGCGCTTAGACCAATGTCGTGGTTGAGCCGTAACATGTTTCATGGTTTAGGGTAGAGTTGTGCCTGCTCGTTCACTGAAAAGATCGCTCCCAACTAGTACGATCTCCGAAGTGTACTAGTTCGTTCTTTTAGGATATTTAGGACAGTAGTACACCGAGACAGCGAAAGACAAATTGTGCATATGACGTACAGTAACGCTCGCTCGTACTAGCCGAGAGCTGATCGGCCGTTTTCGCGCGCTCTCGATCGGTTTCGGTCGGATCGCTTTGCTGTCATTGTCACTCCTCGGCTCTTCGCTCCTTTCGCTCCTATTCTGTTGCGCGTGTGTGTGTACTAAATGTACTAGAGACCAGAATCATTTGGGAGTAGTTCGGTCTAGTACAGTGCAGGGAATCGTGTCTTTTGTACTATTAGTACATGTCCTACACAAGCCTAGTTTAGGGAGTCCCTAGTCTCGCCAGCGCTGGGCAATCGCAACAGTAGGATGCCACGTGGGCTCGCCTCCGCTTCCGCCCTACACAAGCTACGCTATCATTTATCCGTTTAATTCGTCGCATTTTATACGTTGACGATTCTGTGCGACCAATGCGACTAGCATGAAGATATAGTATTTTCTATAGATATGGGCGCCGTGAGGGACGCAACACAACACCTACGAGTATTTACATACACTCAATGGGATGAAATAAAAGGACTACATACTTAGTTCCTTTTAACGGTCCTGGTAATAACAAAAACTATCTATATTTAGTCGCGTTCATCGTTATAGGTACTACTTGCTATCCGCCACAGGGAAACAATGGCAAGGTACCAGTGGCGGCGCGCTCATACAATCCAATTCCCACCGAGTTGCCCTAGATGTTCCGCAACAAATACCAAAGTTACAAACCACCATTGAAATAAAAAAATATACTTATAATAGTTAAAATTAAAACATTACGTATTGCCTCACAAATAATAACACCATTTGCTTAAATTCAAATATGTACCTAAAATTATCGGGCGCGCGAACGCGAAGTGAAGCTACTTATGCCTAAGCTTTCATATTCATTCATGGTCACTCCACACAGATACAAAAATCACGCACACGCTGATAAAGACAGCCCGCTCAACTAAACTCCAAAGCAACTCGGCTTCTTATCGAGTTATTCATTTGAATAAAAACCGTAAACAATGCGTTATAAGGTTTATATTTGAAAACACGCACATACACATTCACAAAGTCCGCGCGTGTGAGTGTTTGCCTATCGCGAACTCCTATGTACGTAATTTGGGCGCAACTATCTCTTTTACTCTACTCATAGCAGGATTGAGATGACAGAGAAGGGTGACCGCCATTTGCGAACACATAGACAGCCAAGCGCACAACATTCGATTGCTCGCACTTGTTCATTTGAATTTAAAGCTTCGAGTAAAACAAATAAGATTGATATTACAGTGTAATAATTGCATGCTAAATATTGCCATACTAAAATTATAAATGTATTAATGGGTAAAATTTGATTGTGTTTTGTAACTTATATTTATTTTCAATAAAAGCCTTTAAATATTGATAGTTTCTATTAAATAACCGAGAATTTTATTTAATTTAAGTTTAGTAATGTGATAATGAACGTTTTTTCAGATATACTTTGTTTGTATGAAAAGGTTTTTAAATTCGTGGGTGAAATTGGAATAATATCACTGCAAGACTTGCGTCCTGCTTGTTACCGAGGCTTCGTGTGCTTTCAAATGTTTTGTGTTATTCTCTCAGTTTTTTTTATTAACTTGCTCATTACGTGCAATATATCAGTGAAATTTAAATGATTTGGAGTGTTTCGGTGTCGTGTTTTAGTGACAGTGCAAGCCAGAGTTTCAAGGTTAGATACTACCTGTTTTTAAGAGATTGTTAGGACTTTCTTTGGTTTGTTTAGTAATGGCAGTGTTAATTCATTTTGACTGTTGTATAATAGATTACTTACTAAATGAATCAACACGTTTTTCGACGCAAACATTCGAAATAAAGAAATGTATTGTCACGCGAGGCCGTGATCGTCCAGAGTTAAAGATAAGTTATAAGCGGAGAGATGGCTTTTTAAGCGCTTTCATAGCGGACTGTATGATAAATGCACTTGGATGGGCGCCTAAAGTACCTAATATTAAGGTAGGTTGCGTTTTTTAGGGTTCCGTAGTCAACTAGGAACCCTTACAGTTTCGCCATGTCTGTCTGTCCGTCCGTCCGCGGATAATCTCAGTAACCGTTAGCACTAGAAAGCTGAAATTTGGTACCAATATGTATATCAATCACGCCGACAAAGTGGTAAAATAAAAAAAGGAAAAAAGGTTTTGTTAGGGTACCCCCCTTACATGTCAAGTGGGGACTGATTTTTTTTTTTCATTCCAACCCCAACGTGTAATATATTGTTGGATAGGTATTTAAAAATGAATAAGGGTTTACTAAGATCGTTTTTTGATAATATTAATATTTTCGGAAATAATCGCTCCTAAAGGAAAAAAAAGTGTGTCCCCCCCCCCTATAACTTTTGAACCATATGTTTAAAAAATATGATAAAAATCACAAAAGTAGAACTTTATAAAGACTTTCTAGGAAAATTGTTTTGAACTTGATAGGTTCAGTAGTTTTTGAGAAAAATACGGAAAACTACGGAACCCTACACTGAGCGTGGCCCGACACGCTCTTGGCCGATTTTTTTTTTTGCTCTGTGTTGCCTTCCAAATATATTCACGCGCCGCCACTGTGGTAAATCATCTTTATTACTAGATTCATCTACTTTTATCAATTTTAATTTGACTTTATTCAAGGTCAAATTACTTTACCCACTAGTGTATACAATGCGTTTTTACCCGCTGGTATTAAATGACAAAACACGTGTTTCCGAGCTAGTGAGGGGAAAAATATTTCCCTGCATTTGAAGTTATCCCAATGCATCGCATCGTACTTTATTTGTAGATAATACCTTCCCCGATAACACGTACTACAAGCTAATTTTAAGAGGTCATCTGTCCACTAAATTATATCTAGAAACAGCAATTACTTGTCACCTTTAACTTAATGGTTGATAACGTTATCAGTCCCCATTCAACTCACCACCAGTGGGGGCAGATGAACGACCTCGATAACTAAATATTTAGGACACGCTCTAGGCACTCTAGGTACAGATATAGTGATAGCATAGACTTAAGAAACAGAAATAGACATACTGTAGAACAAGTGTGAGCGTGAGGGACAAAACAGGCGCAATGCGCTGAAGTTAAAAACATGTTTGAAAATTCTTACCTATTACGTATAAATAAATAAATAAATAAATACTGGGGACACCTTACACAGATCAACTTAGGCCCAAACTAAGCAAAGCTTGTACTATGGGTGCTAAGCGACGATATACATACTTAAATAGATAAATACATACTTATATACATAGAAAACATCCATGACTCAGGAACAAATATCTGTGCTCATCACTTAAATAAATGCCCTTACCGGGATTCGAACCCGGGACCGCGGCTTAGCAGGCAGGGTCACTACCAACTAAGCCAGACCGGTCGTCTATATGTACTAAAACAACGTATTATTTGGTCAGGTTCATTTTAGCCATTAAAGTATTAAAACACGTCTACGCCACCTACGAATATGACTTTTTTGAAATAGGCAGAAACGAGAAGTGGGACATGGATACATATTAATAGCGCTTTCTCTGTTACACTCCTTTAAATGTACCCTTAAGTGTAGTGCACAATTATTTACCACAGAAACACAGAAACGTGTGAACGTGTCATGTTATTTAAGTCTAAAAGCGATATATTATGAATTGTATAGGTGTGTGAGTGCGTAAGTGACGTTTTTTCAAACAAAAACGCCACGTTTTATCCCCATCGTATTTAGAGCAAATTTTTGTTAAGTTCGAATCAGGTAGAAAGTCATAGCGGCTACGTTTATGTGAGTCCAAAGGTCCCAAACCGATGTTCTTAGCCGGATGCGTCGGCGCAGTTCCGGCGATAAGATCGAGGGCTACCAGTGCCATACGTTAAAAGAATAGCCCTTATCACCAAGAGGCGGTGAACCTTTTTAAAACTTTAGTATCTTGGCGCCGGCGGTTTTCGCCAAGATAACTAAAGTGAAACGGTAAGTGATCTGAGTCATTTTTAAAAGGTTCCGTAAAAAATAGAACGGTAAAGAATCCTGCTTTATTACTACTACTACTAATTTTAAATGTCGCCAAATGTTGGCGGGTTTGAGGAGAACAGTCTGCAGTTGAATTTATTTCTTCCACCTGTTACAGGAAAAACATGGTATAGGTAAGGGCTAGCATTTTTTCTCTATTAAAAATGAAAAAGATAGGTGTGCGTCTCTACATCTATGGTATTTTTGAAGATATATTCTAAATTGAATATTTTTTGAGATATAACTTTATTTGGAAAATATTTGAGGATGGCAATACTTTTCGGGCATTAAGTAATAGCAAAGACATCCGTAACTCCCTATAGACAGCTACAGTCTAAGAAAAAAAACGTACCTCAGAACCATATAGAAATAGGTACGGTGGCTTAGATGGCGTTACACCTTTGGGGGACGCTCGGCTAGATGGCGCTAAAGCTAAGAATATGGGCCAAATTGTCAAAACTGAGGTTTAAAAGTTTTAAGCTTGTGTCGAGAGATGGCACTCTAATGCACTGTGATTACATATTTTACTTTGACAGTAATCCATACTAATATTATAAATGCGAAAGTAACTCTGTCTGTCTGTCTGTCTGTCTGTCTGTCTGTCTGTCTGTCTGTTACGCTTTCCCGCTTAAACCACGCAACCGATTTTGATGAAATTTGGAACAGACAATCTTTAGACCCTGAGACAGAACATAGGCTACTTTTTATTTCGAAAAAAAGGGATTAAGGGGTTGAAAAAGAGGTTGAAAGTTTGTATGGGATTTCTTAATTTTAAATGATAAAACCATGAAACTTTATATTTTAGCACTTGATAAGAAATCATTAAACATATATTTAAAGTCACATACAGGTCGAACGCGATTAATTAACATTATTTTTACCTTTAAAATAAACATGGTGGGAAATAAACATTAACTAAAAGCGGGTAGATTATATTTATTTGTCTACCCCGAACATTTATATAAATTAATATCGGGTAGTTTTGTGTTGTTTACATCTCCGGTGACATTTTGCTGGGACGTCAGTCTTCCGCGACCACGGCCAGTGCAACCTGGCCGAAACGTTGGGAAAAAAGGTAAAAATAATGTTAATTAATCGCGTTCGACCTGTATGTGACTTTAAATATGTGTACAAAGCGCGAGAACTTAAAGTGTTATATCATTAAACATCTTTATAAGGGATAGGGATAGGGATAGGGATAGGGATAGGGATAGGGATAGGGATAGGGATAGCGATAGGGATAGCGATAGGGAACGTGGATAGGGATAGCGATAGGGATAGCGATAGGGATAGCGATAGGGATAGCGATAGCGATAGCGATAGCGATAGCGATAGCGATAGCGATAGCGATAGCGATACGGATACGGATACGGATAATATGGGTATCGTTAGAGGGATACGGATAATCGGTCGGCGGTCTCTTACAATCAATGTGCTCTAAGACGATCGTTGTTTGCTTGCTTGAAGATTACGTTTGCGATAAGTATAAGCAAAATGTAAAAAATTGTAAGGGATAATAGAAAAAAGTACTTTTTACCCACCGATCATAGTGTCGAAATACGGGCTATGTGGGATGTTTATAAAGGTTTCCCCAGCGTATATAGAATTACCTACGCTGTGGTCGATGTGTAATATTTCTACAATCATTGTATGCAAAAGTATTATGTGCAATCGAAATAATCGCAGATAAATATACCTACAGAGAAACCTACGGTCCCTACGGATCCAAATGAAAATCTTAATGAATACTTTTATTACGCGGGCGAAGCCGCGGGTAAAAGCTAGTTCTCTATAATACTTGATCCTCTTTGGAAATAGTTTATAATGATTCACGGCGATTCACACTTACCTACTTCTATTGCCCGGGATATATGTGGACCCTGATGTCCGTGATTGCCTTTTTGGTTTTTGTCGAGCTCCCGATATTTCTTAGCTTTTCTCGATCATCAAAATCAGAAAAGTTATCACGGTCTTTTAAGTATTCGGGCATTGTTTTATATTATAACTGTTGATGCTGACTGGACCTATTATTCAATTACTCATAACCTCACTTCAGCTGAAAAGATAATTTCAGTACCCACCAAAGGTCACAGCATCCGGTAACTCGTAACATTCCAGCATGAGTGGCTAATTGACACTATGACTGCCGAAACGTTCCATTCATCAACGTTCAATTAATGACTGAAACACGGACGAGGAACGTAGTGAGTTGTACGAAACTTTTAATTTACGAAATATCAAGGTCACTTGCAAATCGTATCGGTGTCGGATCGTGGGTTAGGAAGAGTGCTTAATCTCACAGAACAACATGAACACTTCAAGGTCACTTAAAATGATGCACTGAAGAGTTAAACCAATTGTAAAAAAAACTCATTTCTGTTTTTATATCCTAGATATTGAAATGATATTTCAAATGGCTGGTCTCTACCTAGTCACAGTTCTGCTAAAGTTACTCTAGCTAACTTAAGCTAACACTAACACAAGTGATAGTGTCATTAAACGATCTATTTCCATAAATAAGTAAATACATTATAGGTATAAATTAATGTCAAGACTAGCTCGTCTTGTCACTTGCAAATGCCTTGCATTGCAGCGTGATTAGAAACTGCCCAAACTAAGCTTTGTATTTGACTAAACTTACTAAACTTTGAACGAATAAATAGTTTGTAATATCCGGAATATAAAAACACAGATTTAGATAAATCAATATTAAGGATGGCTTAGGATTTGAAAACAGGATCTAATGTAAATAGCGAACATCCTTCATTGGTTGAACTCTATCATACACAACATATGTACAGTTTTTCTTAACACACTGATAGGTTTTGCACCGTTATCGTATCCGTGTCGTATCGTAGTCGTGTCGTGGGCGCAGGCGCCGGCGGCGGGCGCGACGAGCGGCGGCCTACTGTTGCGCGCGCACCCATTCATTCGCGAGCATGAATGGAACGCTCCGTCAAACTGAAATTGTGACGTGACGGGAAAACTTTATAGTATAATTTAAGGCCTTCAGTTGAATGATCAAAGTTATGAATGTTTATTGAGACTAAATTATTTGCGCCTTGATTGAATTGAAAGGCTAATTTTCATGTCACAGGAAATTGATTGAAGGGCCTAAAGTTTTAAACTTGGGTATGTTATGATGAGTATATTAAGTATTATATCTTCACTATATAATGGCATATACCTACAAATGTATGCGAAGCTTAGTTAGTGTACCCATAGTATTGTACAAAGCTATGCTTATAGTTTGAGCTACATACAGTGGTCGATTTATGTAAGACCTAATTACAGCATTATTTCTCTTAAGTAGTTACCTGTGTGGTGACGGGTTAATTTTACCACCCCCTTTCTTCCCTTGGGTGTCGTGTCGTAGAACGCGACTGTGGGATATGGGTTAAATTATGGCGTAGGCGAGAGGCTGGCAACCTGTCACTGCAATGTCACAAATTCGTTTTCTTTCAACCCCTTATTTGCCAAGAGTGGCACTGAAGCTTTAGTAGTTTCATGTGCTCTGCCTACTCTGCCTGCTCTGTATGTTCTCTTAGTTACATGCTCTCATAAGTACCGGCGTACCTACTTTTTTTTTAATTTAGTACTTGGTGAGGGTCAATCGGTCCTCGCTAGGAGTAGGTTCGGGCGGCGGTATACTTGTACAATATAAGGAAATTAAGGAGTAATTATAAGGAAATTCCTAATTCCAAATCGGAATGCCTATATATAGTCGTAAGTAGGGATAAAGATATGTCTCATATGTCTGACCATTTGTAATCTTTATTCCAATAATATTACGTCTAGATTTAGAAAGATAATGTACCTATGTCATCTGATGAATACCTCATACAGTCAACCAATTGGAACCCTAGGCCACTCTACAACCATGTCACAATGACAAGCAGTCAGAGATTTCTTACAATCAACGCAATGTGACTAGCATGTTCTAAGAATGGTTTGTGGCTCGCAATGTGGCGGAATTCTTTACGTTGTGAAAAACCCATGGTCGCATTTATAGCCCGGTTTTCCCGTGGCAAAACGTAGTGCCGGTGATATTTACCAAAACTATCTGAAATGACCTCTGTGTGTGTGTACACATCTAGCACTGCCAGAGTCGAACCAGATTAAGTTGACAGGGATTTCAGTAATTTTTGCTCGGGTTGTGGGTTGTCTTTGCCAACTTCCGCTTGGCCCGACTACCAAAGAGAATTGTCATAAATGGCAAAGCTCCCATAATTAAACTACAATATAATTATTAAACTACAATTAATTTATTGAAATTAATTTCCATAGAGTACCTACCTAGTCTGTTAATATTTTTTTGATGAATACTCTTGCATGTTAAATTTTATCTTGTTATTTAATGCGTGTTAATTAGGTATAAGATGTAATGTTTTGAAAAGAAGTGGCACGCCGAGTTTCTTGCCGGTCCCATAGTGGATACCCCCTCCCAACCGAGGGGGGACTGAAATCTTCTCGAGGCTGAGGCGTAGGGTTAGAGCCGGCGTAGCTTTATTTGACGTTCATATGTGCATCGTAATATGCCTACTTGAAAAATAAATATTTCATTTTCTTTTTTTTTTCAAAATGTCCTCGATCTTATTTCTGCATGTTTATTGATAATTCCTTCTCCTGTTTATTGCTTCTTACCTACTGTTATAACAAATACAGCAGTAATGTTATAACACGAAACGAAAATAATCCCTACATTGGACACGAACTTTCGCACTTGCAACTTGTAATAAGACGCTACAGGAGCGAATTATGCTAAAATGGAAAGGCCTTTCAATTTGGAACATCTAGTTAAATATACTAGTGTTATTAACTAGATTTATCGAAAAAAATTGTCCATTTAGAACAACTCAGTTAATGCAGATAATGCGAAAAAAATCTTTAAAATCGAGGTTCCTCTCTCAACTGTTTCCTCCTTCAAAACTTATTCAATCTTAACAAAATTTGAGAATATGAATAAGAATGAAATAATCTGTGTCGGACCGTTTAGTTTTGTTTGACTAATTGTCGTCAATTTTGAATACCACACCTTTTTTGCGCCATAATCAATAAGGCCGTTTTTGGAAGTTTTGATGGGCTTTAATAATAAGAATATCAAAAAAAAAAAAACGGTCCGATACAGATAAACCGATACAGACACAGATACAGGTCCGATACAGGTAGTTTATTTTAGGTATCTTAGATCTCAATTAATTTCGCTAAGCACCCTACGCCAATTACTTCGCTCAAGTATCTATTGAAGTTATTTGCAAAATAATGTAGTTAAGTAAGTACCTTATAATACCTGTAACAACTTTCATGGAACAGACCTATAACAGGATGTAATAATTTTACTTATTGGGCTACGTACTGTCGATAACAGTTTGAATTTTACTAATATCTGTTATTATTTATGAAACAATCGCCTCGCTACACTTAACGATTACATCCTGAAAGTACTTAATTATGTAGAAAACGAAGCACTTCAGATAGGAAAGTAAGAAGCAGATTATACAATAATTATGATATTTTAGGAATGGCAAAGAATCAAGTGTGAGACCTACTTGACATCTGTAAAATATGAATATGAATATTTTTTCGTACCAAGTGGATCTTCATTTATTTCACTAATCAGCATATAACGATCTCTTCAAATCAAATTTTATCTAAGTTAAGCGAAAAAAATTTGAATAAATAATACATACTTCGGCAGTTTTGGTCATTCAATCTAAAAACTTAGCGCATGATTTGTTTATTTGCTTGCTTTGCTTTTTTTTTGTTTATTTGCTAACAGGGCCCTACTATTTCTCGAAACTATTAGTTTACTAGTATATTAGTTATTAGCTACTAGTGAAAAATTTACAAGTCCTAATATTTTCTGTTTCTCAAAAATAATAAATTATTAGACTTGTTACTAATACTGCAACTGCAGTTAAGGCCGCTGTACACATGGGGCCAACGGTTGGACCAACCCTTCGACCAACCCCTTGGCCAAACGTGTAGAGGGCTACTTGGCCGTACGTTGGCAGTTGGCGCCAGCGCTGGCCGGCCAACCGACTGGTGTTGGTTTTTTGTCCACACATCAAAGGATCTTGGCGCCAATGGCCAACTGCGTTCACACGGCGCCTCATCCAGTTTGTCGTCAGCCGTTAGAGAGGACAGTAGTGAAAGATTTACGAAAATAATAAGTTTATTTATGCCAATAATAGTGTTGATTTTAGGAAGTACAATAAATACCCTTGCAAATGTTTAACGTATTGCCTAAAAAAGATAAATGTGCTTATCAGAATATTCAAAAAATTGTTAATATTTCAGATAATTTAATTTTATCACGAGGTTATTATTTATTAATTAAATTTAGCTGACAACGTGAATGACCTAGAATTACCTAGCCTTTTCCATTCTACGTCCATCTTTTATGAAGGGCCAATGCCAAGTGATTGGTTCACCAATGTGTAAAAAACAGCGACTCTCATCTTGGCCAAGGGGCTGCTCCAAGGGTTGGCCCAACCGTTGGCCCCATGTGTACAGCGGCCATTAAACTAATAAAAAATACTAGTCGGGCTTGGCTGAATGGTGCTATACCCATGTCTTCTTACCAATTAAAAAAAAAAACGGGAATAATACGGCCCATTTTTTTATTCGTTTTCCTTGCGCGGATTGTTTCTTTAATTGAAATATTTAATTAACTATGTAAGTATAGGTACCAAGTTGATGGTTTTGAAGAATATAATTATTTGAAGCCAGAGATTTTTTTTTGGAAGCTTTTCTGACATTTTAATAAAATTCTATTTAAGTTCAAAAAGTTTTGTCGCCGAAAAATTATTATTAGATCTTCTGCACTGTGGGAAGCAAACGAATCAGCAGGTACACATTTTATGACTTTGTTTAATAAAGTGCATACAATGTGACGCTAATACTTTCGACTAATATTTTTTACAAACCTTCCGACATTAATAGCTTTATTAGTGAATTAAACAAGTGTTTTTTAATTATTTTTATTATTCATGAAACAAAAATCCAAAAAGTTCTAATAATATTAGCTAATATTTATTAGCTAGTAACTAATAACTAATATTTTACTAGAGTAGCTTCGAGAAACGTACACTAGTAAACATGTAAAAAATATCAGTTCATGGACTAATATTATGTCTAATAAGTTTCGAGCAATAGGGCCCAGATATACATAATTTCCGCCCAAAATAAAACAGAAAGAGTATTACATTGTATAAAAAGCCAGTTGACATGTAGAAAAACAAAACAAATTGTTAATTTCTGGTTTTCTGTTTATGATATTTTCTAAAAAAATACGATGTTCGTATTTTACTATGCCGACGGATAACGTAACCACTGTAAAGAACAAATTCTATAAATAAACTTAATAAATAATATTTAGTCTTTAGTCTTATTTATTTCTCAGCTAGGTACTCACCGTAGTATATTCAATGCAATAAGTATATTATTGTATCTTTTTGCAATTATTAAATCAATATTTAAAAACAAACCACAAAACTTTTTAAACGTTGCACTAAAGCACTGGCACAAAACCGCAGATCACAACTTTGTTTTTTTTTCGAAGGACACTGGCACTCCACTCAAGTTTTTTTATCGTTACATTCTAGGTTGACTCCAACGGGAAGTCGGCCGGGCTTTGAGCAGTTCCTGAACGAACATTTCGCGCATGCGCCCTGCGCGCCGGGGCGTGACCTAGACCCTGAAAACCACCCCCTCACCCACGCAAACCAAGTTACCATGGATACACTAACAATTTTCACTCGAAAAAACAAACTTTCCCACCAAAACAAAAGAAGAAGCTATTCTAAAACGTATTTAAGGAAAAAATAAATACCACTTTTATACATGAAATTTGATTAATCAAGCGGAATCATGATGATTACATAATTTACGCCACAATTCACGGAAGTATTTTTAAGAGAGGAACCTACCTACTTTGTTTCGCTTCACCCAATCGGAAAGGCTGACGAACCGCATTGGTTCTTGAGCGAGATGACCCTGGTCTATTATTGATGAGATACAGGTAGCTGTTTGATGTATGTACAAGGTCATTAAGATAAGTGCATTTTGCACGTATATCGTATGACAGGGGTACAGTCACCAGAATAATAAGAACAACGAATATCGATAGTCATGGCACGACTTTATTTGTAGAGCAATAATATGATATACTTAAGCCCCATTTAGATGGTACGAGTTTCTCGCCCGTTTTGGTCGAGAAACTCGTATGACATTATCGTATGCGATAATCGCCTGGCGATTATCGTACGAAAACGTTTAAATTCGCACGAGAAATAAAAACTCGCATACGAGTATCGTATGCGAGACTCGCCAGGCGAGACTCGCCAGGCGATTATCGCCAGGCTAAATAGTTTAGACGGAGAGTTGAATTTTCGGGAGATATTTTCATAAAATTTCTCGACTCGTCTAAACCGGTTCTCGTATGACATTTCTTCTCGAACGTGCGATTATCGCACGAATCGGAGCGAACCGATTTTCATGCGAGTTTTGCCCGTCAACTTGCGTGCTTGGTTGCTAATTAATTAATTATAAACACATATATTATATGTTTTTTTTTATAATACTGGACATCATTTACTTTAGATTTATTTGAATTTAAGTTGAATAGTACCCAATAATATTAAAAACACTATAAACTATTTATGACGGTCTAAATAATAATTATATAATAGGGAAAATAATGAATTCGACCGTAGCGTTACCTAGCTAATAAAATATTAGTTGCGATACTTGCGATTAGGTTTAGGATATAATTGAGCATAGAATATAGATAAGATTTACACCCCATATGGGGTAAAATGCCAGTAAACATTAACTCTATAATATTGATAATGATAACCCTAATTATTTATTTTTGGTTTCAGCAGTTACTGAGAGTTAGCTATAAATATAAAAATACCATGATTTACATGATTTCTGTTTCTAGGTAAAGAGAATTCATTTCGACTGAGTAGCGCATAAACTCGTATACGATTCTCGCATACGGGTTTTGTTTACACGGAGACATACAAACATCAAAGGCGAGGCGATTATCGCCTCCTCCCGTGCGATATCGTACGCATAGTTTACATGATACGATATTTTTTCTCGTACTTCGATAATCGTACGTTCGAGGCCAGAAACTCGTACTATCTAAATGGGGCTTTATTGGTATTCTTGCCAATGACTGTATAGTTAACCAATTTGAACCCTAGGCCACTGTAGAACTATGTCATAGTGACGTTATAAATTAGTTTGTAAGAAATCGCTTACTGCTTGTCATTTTGACATGGTTGTAGAGTAGCCTAGGGTTCCAATTGATTGACTGTACATACAGTCGAAAATCGAAACTTTGAAAGGCTTAATCTCTACAACTAGGGAACAAATCAAATTATTTTATTGAATATTTTTTGATTTGTTCTTTTTCAAGTAGTCACACTACTATATATACATTATAAATTGAAATAGATATCATACACGAAAGAAAAAACGACAAGGCCCACTGGTGGCCGAGCCGGGAATCGAACCCGGGTCTTCAGCTTACGCGGCTAACGTCTTTACCACTAGACCACCCGCCCGCCGCGCCGCCGCCGGCGCCGGCCACCAGTGGGCCTTGTCGTTTTTTTCTTTCGTGTATGATATCTATTTCAATTTATAGGCTTAATCTCGTAAACTTTTGGGTCTAAAGAGACAATTTTAGTAACAGATTGTAGCAAATTTAGTCTTTTTTTTTTTAATTATAAATGGGCTTACTCTTGACCACAGACTAGCCAAAGGCAAAGACGTGGCCTACGATGGAGTGAGCTCGCCCAGAAGATGCCTGTTCACTCTTGATTTGAAGGTTGCCGGGTTATATGAGCTCGGAAATATAGCCGCCGGCAAGGAATTCCACTCCTTGGCAGTGCACATAAGAAAAGAAGAAGCAAAGCGCTTCGTGCGGATTCGTGGAATATCCACCAAGTAAGGGTGGAGACCTGCCGTGCATCTAAGAGTCCGATGGTACAATGGGGACGGTGGAATAAGCTCGTGTAGCTCTTGAGCACACTCCCCGAAGTGCAACCTGTAAAACACCGACTGACTAGCGACTTTCCGCCGATGGGCCAAAGATTGTAGCTTGGCCGTTAGCTTCTTGTCGCCAATCATCCTCCTGGCTCTGCGCTCCACTGAGTCCAAAACAGCGAGTTGGTATTTGGCTGAGCCGTCCCACAGGTGGCTGCAATACTCCATACAGGATCGGACTTGAGATTTATAGTGTTAGAAGCTGTCCAGGTGTGAAGTATCGCTTCACCTTATTTAGGATGCCCAGCTTTATGGCCGCAGTTTGTGCTTTAGACTCAATGAAGGTGCCAAAGTTGAGGACTGAACTCAACTCCACACCGAGGAGTTCTAGGCTGTCGGTAATAGGTACAGATGCACCCCGGAAAGTAGGAGTCAGATCGAACGGACTCCGTTTTGCCGAAAACAGACACGCCTGCGTTTTGGTGGCATTGAACTTGACCAGATTGTCGACCCCCCACTGGGAAACGCGACTAAGGGTCAAGTTCGCTCGCTCAACCATGGCCTCTCTCTGTGAATGTATGTCGTCCCTGCTGTCCCCTGCACTAGCTAAATATCTCTCAACAACCGTACTGTCGTCTGCATAGCCGACAATGCTGGGTTGCAGCATGTCGTTTATGTGAAGCAGGAAAAGGGTTGCGGAGAGAACAGACCCCTGAGGAACACCGGCGTCAATGGCCATGAGGTCCGAAGAGCAGCCATCAATGACCACTCTGTTCGACCGTTCACTCAGGAAGTCAGATAGCCAACTGCAAAGGTCAGCAGGGATGCCGTATGCAGGAAGCTTGCTAAGGACACTTGCGTGCCAAACCCTGTCAAAGGCCTTCGAGATGTCCAGTGAAACAGCAAGCGCTTCACCGTTCCTCTCGATGGCTTCGCCACAGCGGTGCGTGACATACGCTAGGAGATCTCCAGTAGACCGACCCCGGCGAAAGCCATATTGACGGTCACTGAGCAGATCGTTTGTCTCGAGGTAAGTCAGCAACTTGCCGTTAAGTACCCTTTCCATGACTTTACAGAGCACGGAGGTAATGGCGATTGGTCGGTAATTGCAGGGATCAGCACGACTACCCTTCTTGGGTACTGGCTGCACGTTTGCAAGCTTCCAGGATTTCGGAACCACTCTTGTTTGGAGAGAGAGGCGGTACAGGCGTGTCAGTACAGGAGACAACTCAGGCGCACACTGTTATAGAACACGTGCAGGTATACCGTCTGGACCATTAGCCTTATTCACGTCAAGAGTCTGCAGAGCTCGGCGTACCTCATTTTGCCGGATAGCAATTCCTTGCATAGAGGAGCTGCACTGAGCTAGCGTAGGTGGGAGTTTTGAGCCTGCATCTAGACGTGAATTGCTCGCAAACAGAGAAGCAAACAAGTTTGCTTTCTCCGCCGCGGAGTGGGCCAGCGTACCATCCGGTTTCTGCAGAGGTGGCAGTGTGGGACGGCAGAAGTTGGATTCGACCGCTTTCGACAGGGACCAGAACCGCTTACTACCGGGAGGGTAGGAGGCGAGCTTGGCCCCTATACGACTGACGTGGTCGAATCGAGCCTTTCGAAGCACCCGTTTGCAGGACTTGGCAGCAGAGTTAAAAGCTTTCTTCCTCGCGCGCACCCTCTGTGCTCCAGCTTTTGAGTCGCGGGCTAGTACCCAAGCCTGGTATGCAGACTGCTTAAGGGCCACCGCCCGAGCACAATCCGAACTGTACCATGCCTGGGCCCTCTGATCGAGCGATAGGTCGGAGAATGGAATAAAATATTCCATTCCCTGCCGAATCACATCCGCAACAGCCTCAGCAGAACACGAGGGGTCACCCGAGGAAAAACAGACCTGCTGCCAGGGGAAAGACGCATAGAAATGCCGCATCTCATCCCAGTCTGCTGACTCGTATCGCCATACCCTCCTCGTGCCCCTAGGGCAAAGATCAGGAGGAGAGTGGATCGACACGGATTTCACCAGACAGTGGTCGGAAGATCCCAGCGGAGCGGAGACCGAAACCGAGTGCCTGTCTGGATCAATTGTCAGCAGAAGGTCAAGGCAATTGGGTGTATGACCAGGAACATCCGGTACCCGCGTCGCAACATTTATTAGCTGGGTAAGGTTTAGCGACACAGCAAATTTACGTGCTTCCCTTCCAGCGTGGCAAGTTTTCTCGTACGGGAACAGCCACTGCTCGTGGTGGGCGTTAAAGTCCCCGAGAAATACGAGTTGAGCTGTAGGGTACCGTTGTTGGGCTTTATCTGCCATCTCAGTAAGGTGATCAAAGAGCCTGGTTGTCTCCTGGTTTCCGCTGTGCGATCGGTAAACACAGGCATACAGAGCTTTCTCTGAGCCTGTGTCAACCATAATCCTCAAAGTGGATAACCCGGAAACCTCAAAGCAACGGAGACGCTTGCAGCAAATGTCGTCGCGGACATACACACAGACCCCAGCATGTACTCTAAACTTATGTTCAAGTGAGTAGCCTGGGTAGTTGAGGTACGTCGCGTCAGCCGGGGTTTTTATTTGCGTCTCCGTCAAAAAGAAAAGGTGCGGCTTCTCGGTTTCAAGATGGTGGTGGACCGGGTCGATATTTGAGTGCAACCCCCTGATGTTAGTGAGGTGCACTTTCAAAGGGAGGAAGTGCCGCCGGTGTTTGAACCTATTCTTTTTTAAACTTTCATTTTTTTTTTGAGTCTGGGTTGGGAGAAAAATGGCTGTCGAGGTGTTGCGTTTACCAATTGGATCACTTGAGTTAATCCGGACAGTGAGGAGCTCACTTGGAGACTGCGGGGACGCCCGAGCCCCCCTGAAATAGCCCACCGGGTCCTCCCGTCCAGTCGCCAACTGGCACGGTGGAGCTATTCCAGGATTTTTCGCTAGGTGGCGGGGCAGCCTCTCGCACGTGGCTGTCGTACGATTGGGCCCCCAACTTCCACAACAAGTCTACTAAAAAGGTTCTTCAAAAACTGATCCTTTAAAGGTATACCTAATCGCCTAAATCATTTTCGTACAAAATCATACGTACTGGCAGTAAATGTGTTAGGTAATTAAGTACTCTAAATATGTGAAGTAAATTCCGTTAATTTAACCCCCGACGCAAAAACGACGGGGTGTTATAAGTTTGACGTGTCTGTCTGTGGCATCGTAGTTCCCGAACGGATGAACCGATTTAGATTTAGTTTTTTTTTTGTCTGAAAGCTGAGTTAGTCTAGTGTTTTCTTAGCCATGTTTCATGAAAATCAGTCTACTATGTCGCAGTCGGGGGTTTTTTCAAAATTTTAATTTTTTTTTTCTACCTACTTTAAGTACCTATGAGAGGGTAGGCGACATATTTTTCGATATTGATAAGTAAATTGTATGTTTGTTTTCGTGTCAGAGTAATTGTCTCGAATTTTAAGGTTCGATTGTTTTATTGAAATGGCTGTCAGAATGTGTAATAATTTACTGTGATGTCTTCAGTAATGGCATGTAGACTCTAGGTAGAGTCATGATGTAAGATACAATCGTATAATACTTACGCTTACTAGTTTTTTGTTCATCTTCTCTTCCACTCTACTTTTAATTAGTCTACAATAGACTTTAATAGTCGTTTCAGCGAACGGTCTTATAGCAAAGAGTCCCGACATACGTAGTATCTTCTTAGTAGTCTGTGGTCTCGACTCGACGAACATCTTGAGACTCACGCTAGGTGCCTGGATCAAGGGCCAGGACACGGCGCAGTTAGTCCGGCGGTTCCTTTCTGCAGCCCTAACCACCGGCAGCTTGGGCCCTGCCCCTCTGCTGGCGGCACCCTAGGTTAGGTTTTTTATACTGTGCTATTATTGTTTTGTATTCGTATCATAAATAGCCAGTTTGCGTAGCCGAATGGCACAAACGCTCACGAAACGAAACGCTAGTAGATATCTATCTCTAACGCTCTTGCGTTTTGGCGCGACGAGCCAGACTACCTTTCGCGGCGTTTCGTTTTCGTTTGGCGCCAGAGAAATGCCATTCGGCTACCGGCCTGGGATTATAAATAAATAATACAGGATTACTTAATAGAACCGGTAATTGGCTTTTAATTTCGAATGGGTTCAAAACTGGCATCCATTTTTATGATCATGTGTTATGTTTTTCTATCCGACCGAGCCAGAAAGTGCCAACCGCCTTTAGTACAACAGGCCGAAAGTTATTTCTGTTCGCCCAAATGCAGAAATAATAATCTTGAGCGATGAAAGCCTTGAAGTTGCCTTCATTGACGCCTAAGATACTGGTCCCACCGCGAGCTAGTAAACTATGAGCTATCGGCTATAAAAACGAACAAAAGATAAGCACTCCCGTGCAAATAAGAGACACGGCGATGTTTATAGTTACTCACCCAGCGGTGAGCTATCAATATCGCCGTGTATCTTTTATTTGCACGGGAGTGCTCATTTTTTTATAGCCGGTTTCGTTTTTATAGCCGATATCATAGCTTACTAGCTCGCGGTGGGACCAGTGCCTTAAGCCTGAGCAAAAATATAAAACTATTGTCAAGAAGGCTCTGTTATTCTGATGTAAAGGGCGACAGTTCAGTATCGCATCATGGCGCGTTGTCACATATGTCAGGTTTACTTTAATATTGTTATATGTATTAGGTGTGAAGTTAGGTAAATAAAACGTAGCATAATTTTCATAATTTAATATAATTTCTTCAATATAAGAATATGTCCGATTCCATCTATATAATACAAAGCATTTTAAAAAGGGAAATACCTACATGCTTAATACAACCTCTGTACCTCAGTTTTAGAGAGAACTAATTAAGTGGGACTAAGCTAACCCTTACCCCCTTATTCATAAATGTACTAAGTTATCAAGCCGATAAAGTTCGTTTGTCCCTTTCTGACGTATTGGTGTGATAGAAAAGGACAAACGAACTTTATCAGCTTGATAACTTTAGTGTACGTTTATGAATAAGGGGGTTAGACTTTTCCGTGATAAAATGTGAAAGTGTCGACGAAAAGACGACAAAAATAACGGATCAATCATGTATTGAAAGTCGAAGAGTGCACAAATTTGCATTTTTTGGTATTTATAAAAAGTAAACGAATTTGTAGATTGCAGGGTAGTTATAGACGGTCAACTGACCTTGGCAGTAAAATGGCGGCAAATTTGAAAAATGTAGGGCTCACTGGCCAATTGTCTTCATACAACACATGCCTTCTTAAACCTTGACGTTGGCGGAATCATCGACGAGCCATAACACTTAAAAATATTGAAAATGCAGGTGCAAAGGATAGAAAATTTTAATTTCGCGCAACTTTTTAGTGCTAAGATTTGGTTGATCGTCTAAATAACATTTTGTAGGTTAATCAACAGTACAAAACCACGCGGATCTGTCACTAAGCTAGCTACCTATTCTTAACCTCATCATTTGGTAGCATAACCTTTTCATATACCTACCCTCAATTTGTTTTTGTTACGAGCCAAGCCGTAAAAAATGCTGCATGACGAGCAATCTTCGAATTACAAACGGTAATTGTAGGATGTTGTGTTGCCTCACTTCAAAGTCTATGATAAGTTAGCTCAGACGGACTTTACCGCAATAGGCGACCTCTATACCTCCCATACATTTCATTCACAGCGCTCCCAGGGCGTTGAAAAACTCGAATTTATCTTTGAGACTCGAATTAATCCTGAAGAATTTAGTGACTTTATTTTAGTCTGATTCCCTTACTCTTTGAATGTTGCAAAACATTTCGATTTGATAGAAAGAGACAAACTATTTTGACGAACGAAGTTTTATAGCCGTTTGTTTTCAAATCCATTTGAAACTCGTATAATTTACCAACTACAACACCCCATCTACTTAATCATAGGTATATCTTTTTATATAGACATCGATTTACAAAACTGGCACTACGTTAGAATCAGAGGCACCATGTAAGGGTCATTTTTATGTCAAATTGTACACTTTTTTTTATCATTAGTAATATTTATGTTCATTCTATTCAGAGCTCCTTTAAAATTAATATAAAATAAATGTTTTCTAAAGAGTCTTAGGTACTATTCACGTTTTCTTTGCCACGAAAACTTTCTTTTGATTTAATGTGGAAATAAAAAAAAGATGAAAAAAAGTGTACAAGTTGAAATACATTATCGCCCAGAAAATTGAATACCAAACAAATACAATTTCACAATGAGATCGCATATTGCACTATTACTCAAATAAACTGTAATCATACATTTCATAACATCGCTTTTTATTTTATTGTAACATTTATATTGGATATATACAGGGGATTTCATAAAAACACACATGCAAAAAAAAAAAAAACTGGTGGAACAAAAGTGGGAGGGTATTTTTTAAGTATACTTCGTACTTATTTTTAGCGTTAGGAAGACAGCGTCCTAACGAGTCTTTTTATTGAATATTTCTGAAAAAAAATTTTTTTTTGTAACTTTCGTAGATGCTAAATATATTTTCAATAAAATGACACGTAAAACTGCAAGAGTTGTTCATCGGACTTCATTGTTAAAATACATTAAAATCAAAACGTATGCACGTACACAAATAAAGATACCAAATATTTCAAACGCGGCTAATAAATAAAATATGATGTATGTATCATAAATGTCTCATTTATATTTACATGTCCCTTATAACAAGATGGTTGAATGTTATTGTGTTAAATGGCGTTTAAATGGCAGTAGGTAAATAAATTATAAAACAATGTACATGTTATAATTTTGTACGACAAGCTTATTACGTAAACTAGGTATGTATTTTCATCTATTTATTCGAAAATGTTATTATTTCAGAACTTTTTTTATATATTTTCCGTATAGACAATTTTAACGCTTTCCATCTTAACAATACTATTGTCCCATACTGTTTTTTCCGTTTCGTTACGTATTGTATGATAATTAGTTTTTCATACAAAAATGGGACAAATATCTTTAATTGTCAAGATTTATAGCAATAAGAGTTTAATAAAGAAAATACCTAAAATGTTTAGCGGAAGAAAGAAATCGTTAAAATAGGTATCTGGATTTGTTGTTACATCGTAAGTTGAGATTCTATGATACATCGGATTCGGTGGAATAACTGAAACAATCTACGGGCAACATTTTTCTTATGACTCAAGCCGGTAGTCCTGGGGGGTTACCATGACGTACTAAAGACGTTCAGTTTAGGTTGAGAGAAAGGGACACAGCTATAGCAGTTACATAGCTCCGTCCCTCTCTCTCAACCTAAACTGAACGGCTTTAGCACGTCATGGTAACCCCCCTGAGGGCCTTATTGGACGCTCAGATGGCTTGGCGTGAAGCGGGGCGGGCTCGACCGCGTGCGCGCTATGCAGTATCGAATCAGGATACTTGTATGAGCTTCAATTGTTTGATATGCACGCCGCACGCCCGCCTCGCAACACACAACACTGTTTCTCTGGCTTATGAAGGTTTTATAGGTACAGTAGCACCCGCATAAGTTTGATCGGTTCAGTTAAGATTTTGTGGTGTAGATGGAACTGGCGGTCAACGTCCCTTTACTCCGAGAGCTCTGTTGTTTAAACCTTCTATAAACGGTCGAAGACCTGATTGTCACAGATCCTGATTTTGAGGTTTTTGAGCTCAGAATCACCAGTACATTTATATTCATAGCATTGTACCTACTTGTCCTTACTACGCGGTTTAGGACAACTTGCGCTGTCAAGCGCCTGATGCATTAAATGTTTCAAAAAAATTTGTGCAAATCGTAGTTTCCAGTTTCCACTACGTCACTAAACAAAAAAGATTGTTTTGAGACATAATTGAACGGATATTTTGAGGCATCTTTGTTTAACGATGGAAAATGCTGACGATTTTGAGTAGAATGACCCCAAGATCTGTAGAAATCAGGTTTTCAAAGTTAATTTTACACAACGCTGGTGTAGATGTACCGAGGGTGTGGGGGAGGGTCTACAGGATCTGGAAGAGCTTCTTGAGCTCCACCATGAGCTGCCAGTCGGTCTTGATCAGGTCGTCTCGGAAGTAATCCTTGCACGCGTCGATACTCGCGCGGGATATCTGGAACAACAAGAGTTATATAAAATATGCTTTTCTAAAAACTGTGGTTTTCACATACATACTACATACATATAATCACGCCTGGGTCCCATGAAGGGGTAGGCAGAGCACATGAAACTACTCGTTTCAGTGCCACTCTTGGCAAATAAGGGGTTGAAAGCAACCGAAACTGTGACATTGCAGTGACAGGTTTCCAGCCTCTCGCCTACGCCACAATTTAACCCACATAACCACATGTGGTTTTAACATTAGTCAAGTTATATATAAATTATACACTAAAATAGATGACATCTAAAGATATGGTTTACTTGTACCTATAAGAAACAAGCTTCGTTAAATATAGTACCAATTAACCGTAATGTCAACATGGATTCATGCAGCAAAATTCTCATCAGTGTTTTAAAGTTACGGATATGTTTCAGTATCTTGCGGCGATTAGAACTTTAAGACGTATCAGATATTGGCTTTAGATACGAATAGATCAGATAAAATATGTCTGTCAGTGTAAAAATCATGTTTCTTCAAACTAACTGACATATCCGATCCATGTCGTAACTAGAGCTAACATTTGACGAATTTTAAGCCTCGAATGAACCAATTGTAATAACGTGACTTCCCAAGGCCGACCCCTAAATTATCACATAGAAACGCAAACCAAAATCTGATCAGTTTATGACGTCCGTCTTGTGACAGTTAAACAAGATCATAGCGCTAAACACTAAACATCGTGTCCAGGAAAAAGCTCATTACAGGTTCATTGGCAGCTCGAATTGTCTTTTAATTCATGCCTTAATTGCGGCGACATCCGCCGAAACCGGTCCGGCCGTGGTACCGAATTGAGACGGCTACATATAGCCAGTGAAGATGTCCATTCACGATTCAGGGTACTTAGCCAAATGCACAAACTCTAGTATCTTTTTTTTTTAATTGAGCAAGCAATTCAGAGGTGTGCAAGTTCTTAGCTCTGGCTACTGGAAGCATGTGAGTGGACAAAAATAAGACTTATATTTTTAGTAAACTATTTCTCATGCATTAACTCTTCTAAATGAAATACTGGCCAGTGACAGCAATCTGGACATTTTTTCAGCACGGAATCTCAATTCCTTTCGATTAGTAGCCGATACCTGGAAGCTAATACGACTACTTAGCTACTGATTATTAATCAATCATAAGACCATAAATGTGTACCCTATTGTATGTGTCTCTAAAACTACCCTCCTATTAACATGTATAGCCTGTCTGTTAGTGTTAATTTTAAGGAATTTATAAATAAAGAAATAAATAAAGAAATTTCTCATTCTGATAAACTTTCAATGGCCGCCAGTTTCAATTCGACGTCTTTATTTCGGTCGGTTGAAAAATAGCTTCCATTCACGATCCAGGGCATCGATTGAGACGTCGGGGTGAATGGTATGACGTCATCGTCATAGGGAAGTAGGTCACTGCAGGTCAAACGAGGTCAACTAGGCACGGCAATGGTGGCTGAGGGCGTGCTTGGGTGGCGCAAGGCCCGGCCGGGATGCAAATCGTCTGCGCCGTAGCGAACGCCGTTTAGAACACACTTCGGGACATGAGGCTGCATAGCCAGAAAGAATATTGACATATTGGCTATGCACTCTGGCCGGGGCAGGTGGGGAAGTGTTTCTATAAATAAATAAATAAATATTATAGGACATTCTTACACAGATTGACTGAGGCCCACGGTAAACTCAAGAAGGCTTGTGTTGCAGGTACTCAGACTACGATATATATAATATGTAAATACTTATATACATAGAAAACATCCATGACTCAGAAACAAATATCTGTGCTCATCACACAAATATGCCCTTACCGGGATTCGAACCCGGGACCGCGGCGCAGCAGGCAGGGTCACTACCGACTGCGCCAGACCGGTCGTATCGGTCGCCGGTTCTATGCAGCCGTTGTTAGGGGATGCGCAAGAAAAGTTGCGCATGAAACATTTAATTCCCATATATTATTATTGCCTACAAAACTGATGGTCTTGGCAGGCAAGTATGGTCGATAAATGATAAATAGGGACGGTCTGATGTTTTATCATCTATCGCGCGACACGGTTTGCCTACCTGGCTTCGAATCGAGGTTATTTTGTATGATTTTATTGTATTTTTTCCTTCCTTTTTATTTCACCCGATATAAGAAAACAAATTCAGGAGTAAAATCCAAAAAACTCCATTAATACGAACAACAAAAGTCCTTATCTCGTTAGATTTGCATCCCATCCAAACCCCCGGTTCTAAAAATAGGCCGCACAATAAATTCATTCACGACCTGGCGGGGTGAATGGATGACGTCATTCAGAATTGGGGCGCTGCAACTAGGGCAGCCTTGCGAGCCTCCGGGCCTGGGAGTCACCTTGTTGCGAGAATGTGCAGACGGGAGAAATGGGATTTTAATTTAACATATTAGAGAGGGTAGGATCTAACAGCTAACAGAAAAAGGGAACTTGATTGTAGTTAAAATAAAATATTTTATACCATGCACGAAATAAAGATTCAGATAATTATAAGAAAAACGTGGACAGAAGTTATTATGAAATCAAATTTCTATTTAATAAGTCAGGTAGAAATATATAAAGTAACTGAGTTGACCGCGACGTCACTTAATTAGATTTCATAATAATTCCATAGCAAATCGTTCAAATTTGATTTGACAGTTCGTAAAAACAAGCTGATTTGACTAGGAGGCAAGTAGCCTCCTGATGAGTATATGAAATGGACGAATGTAATAATTTTACTGTGTTACCTTGATGCGAATTTAAGGCGACAATACTGTGGAGACGGTGGTAGAAACGGACACGACAGGGATGAGGTTCAGAAGGTCATAATATTATGTTCTGGACTGTCTCTCTTTAACCCCCGACGCAAAAACGACGGGGTGTTATAAGTTTGACGTGTCTGTCTGTGTGTGTGTCTGTCTGTCTGTTTGTTTGTCTGTGTGTCTGTCTGGGGCATCGTAGCTCCCGAACGGATGAACCGATTTAGATTTAGTTTTTTTTGTCCGAAAGCTGAGTTAGTCGGGAGTGTTCTTAGCCATGTTTCATGAAAATCGGTCTACTATGTCGCGGTCGGGGTTTTTTTTTCAAAATTTTAATTTTGTGGTTAAACATAGAAAGGCTACTAACGGCTAAAAAAAAAGAGTATAATTTTTCAGGCTAATAATTTAACCTTGACGCAAATTTAAGTCGATTATATTTACTGTGGAGATGCTGTCAGAAATCGCCCAGAAAAGAAAGGATAAGATTTGGAAAATTATACTACGGAGTCACAGTTCTGTTATAGTTTGACACAGGTCTGATAATTGCAAAAAGAGAAACTTCAAGCATTAGCTTTGCCAAACTATATCTGCTTTTCTACAAAATGATAACGCTGGGATGGCTAAAACACTTGCCATCATGAACAACAAAATAAAACCGTTGATAAGGCAAGAATACTATTCAGTTGCAGTTAGAAATCACCCTTATGGATCTATAGTCCATTTTGGTTGAAGACGTCATATTATGGTATATCACCTTGAATGTTTCACGGCCGAACCTCCCGCCCGGGGGTTGCCGAGGAAATCGTTACTTATGTCGGCCGAACGTTAAATCCGTCCGATTGAAAAGTTCCCATTTTAGGTAAAAATACTCTTTATTGCACACCTCAATATACAGCAATACAAAGTAGAAACACAAACAAAGGTAAACAATAGGCGGTCTTATCGCTAAAGAGCGATCTCTTACATTCATTATTACAACTAAATTTGTTAATTTTTAGTTACGTCCCTATAATAAGGTACTTTATACCATTGGTCACTCAACATGGGTAGCCAGAATTGTATCGGATATCCAATGACGTCACGCCGGCATTTGGGCCATGTCAGTTGTCACGGAGCTCCTCACCCGCGAGAGAGAACTCTATTTCGAGTTGGGACGGTCCGTTAATGCGTGAGCGCTGGAGCGAGCAGGATGTGCGGGGGATATTCCCATTGCTGAGTGAGCGTAAGCGAGGGTAAAGCTCATAGTGATTCTCACATTTTATCCGGGGCGGCTCACTATCCCTATCGCTGCGTTACAAGTACATGCCGGCGGCCGCGAGTTCGCGGCCCATTCAGTGGTGACGACCTTTGCGTGGCGCAATAGAATTCAATGTTGGCTGCTCGCGTGCGGTCCGTTTGTCCAGGTAGGTAAGAATTTAGAATGGCGGCATTTTGGCAACATCAAAGGAGTGAGCCTTCTATACTTTTACTATTATATGTTGTGTGATTGTGAATGCAATGAATTTATTTAATTACATGTTTGAAGTCGCGCTTGATGTATGGACTCGCGCGTGAAAACGCAAGTTGTGGTTTACCACTGGGGTAATTGGGTGACGACGTTTAGTTTATACAGTGTGAAACTCACATATTCGCTGAAATCTTCATATCTTCTCTTCTTCAAATACTGTAAGTACGACTGTCACATGTCAGTGTCAAACTTCTGATAGCTGCCGTACATGACGATACAGATGTTCGTTTTTAGGATTCCGTACCAAAAAGGTACAGTCAACCAATTGGAACCCTAGGCCACTCTACAACCATGTCAAAATGATAATCAGTAAGAGATTTCTTACAATCTGATTTATAACGTCACTAATGACATAGTTCTACAGTGGCCTAGGGTTCCAATTGGTTGACTGTACAAAAGGAACCCCTATGGCGCCGCTCTGTCCGTCTGTCTGTCTGTCTGTCACATTACTATTTTTTAATAAATGGGTTACTCGTGGCTACAGACTAGCCAAAGGCAAAGACGTGGCCTACGATGAAGTGAGCTCGCTCAGAAGATGCCTGTTCATCCTTGATTTGAAGGTTGCCGGGTTATATGAGCTCGGAAATATAGCCGCCGGCAAGGAATTCCACTCCTTGGCAGTGCGCATAAGAAAAGAAAAAGCAAAGCGCTTCGTGCGAATTCGCGGAATATGTAAGGATGGAAACCGGCCGTGCGTCTAAGAGTCCGATGGTAGAATGGGGACGGTGGAATAAGCCTTTTTATAAGCCTAATTATGTGTCCCACTGCTGGGTAAAGGCTTGTCTCTCCCTTTCTAGTCCTCTTGTGCTGGGTAAGTTCCACAGTCTCATTTATTCCACATTCACATCTCTTTAGATGGCTGGCACTCAACTGTGCGTTTCTCCAGAAACTTCCTGCCTCGCACAGCTTAAACTGTGGAATGAATTGTCGCCAGCGGTATTTCCGGACCGATACGACCTTCAAGAAAAGAGCGTACACCCATCTTAAAGGCCGGCAACGCACCTCCAACACTTCTGGTGTTTCGGGTGTCCATGGGCGGTAGTGATCGCTTACCATCAGGCGACCTGTCTGCTCGTTTGCCTTCTATCCCATAAAAGAAAACCTCGCTGTATTCCATTCAAAACTCTCAAAAAAATTCGGTAGGTAGGTAAAATGGTTGTCTCGCTAAGCGTTGCGAACGCAGCCTGCACACAGCTGCGCTGACCCGGTCAGACCCCATTCTAGCTCCATTGATATTTTGCAGCTATTTCATTCATGAAATTCGCTCGATAAAGACGTTGCGACACTGTTTGGTAACACAATTGACAATATTACCTTGAATTTTATTGCGTAAGTCAGTAGTTGTAAATTTTATTCGGAAATGACAAAACTCGTGGGTACAACTTTAAATAAGTAATCTCAAAACATAAAGATTGGTACTAAATATTAAACTTGTCATTTTATAAAGTAAACCATTTAGACGGTACAAGAACTCGCATACGAGTTTTATTACATTGCGGTAATTGATGGCGGTGCAAAATTGTATGTAATCTCAACAGCCCACAATGTAACTAAAATCGCATGCGAGTTCGCACGCCGTCTAAATCAGGCCTTAGCCTTAATATTTTAGGAAATTCACAGACTTTGTCTTGTTTAACAACTGCAAAAGGCAATCATTGGCTTTATATTATTAGGTATTGTTTATTCTACAATTCCACATCCTTATTTTCTACTTCTTCTGATAAAGTCGACCTTACTTTGACGACCGGTCTGGCCTAGCGCGTAGTGACCCTGGCTGCTACGCCGCGGTCCCGGGTTCGAATCCCGGTAAGGGCATTTATTTGTGTGATGAGCACAGATATTTGTTCCTGAGTCATGGATGTTTTCTATGTATATAAGTATTTGTATATTATGTATATCGTTGTCTGAGTACCTGCAACACAAGCCATCTTGAGCTTACCGTGGGACTGAATCAAACTGTGTGGTAATGTCCTATAATATATTTTTATTTATTTATTTTAAAGCTTCCGAAAATGCTCAGCGCTCTATATGTAATTAACAAACGCCGTAACAATTTATCATATTCATATATCAGACAATTCAGACATATGTAACTCCGTATAGACAGCTACAGTCTAAGAAAAAAAACGTACCTCAGAACCATATAGAAATAGGTACGGTGGCCTAGATGGCGTTACACATTTGGGGGACGCTCGGCTAGATGGCGCTAATATTAATATTTGACATTTTAACACATATTAAGCTAAGAATATGGGCCAAATAGTAAAAACTGAGGTTTAAAAGTTTTAAGCTTGTGTCGAGAGATGGCAGTCTATGAACTGTGATTACACATTTTACTTTGACAGTAACTCTATAATACTCGATCCTCTTAGCTATAATATTTGATCCTCTTTGCATGTATGTTCCCTGTATATTGATGGGAACAAACATTTTTCTATTATGTGATTTTCCCCTCTGGGCAAGACTATATTTTAAACATACCTACATATAGGTAATATCTAAAAATCTTTAAGCTTTGATATTTCCCATCAAAACCAATCCCTCTCACCTCGGACAGAAGCATGCATACTTCCAATACACCATTAACTGCGACCCCGAGCCCCTAACTCTCGTCCTTGGGCTATAAATACACCAGGGCGCTTACTACCATTGGCTACCGGAACAACCACACCCCTGGGCACATTTCCTACGCTTCCCAAGTGCAAACAAGATGTCCCGGGCACAAGGGAGGCGGCCGATTGTGAAATCCACAAGGTTATTAAATTAGGCATATCGTTAAACGTGAAAGTTTCGTTCCATGACTTTGCTTTTAGAACATCCATCTAAATAATTCTAATGGACTAAGGATACAATTTTTTTTTAATTCTGTTTATCCATACCAAAGAGGATAGAGTATTATAGAGAGTTACTGTCAAGGTAAAATGTGTAATCACAGTGCATATACTGCCATCTCTCGACACAAGCTTAAAACTTTTGAACCTCAGTTTTGACAATTTGGCCCATATTGTTAGCTTGATATGTGTTAAAATGTCAAATATCAATATAAGCGCCATCTAGCCGAGCGTTCCCCAAAGGTGTAACGTCATCTAGGCCACCGTACCTTTTTCTCTATGGCTGACGAATTGACGTGATTTTTTAAGTGGAGATAGTTGAATGGATGGAGAGTGACATAGGCTACTTTTTGTCTCTTTCTAACGCGAGCGAAGCTGCGGGCAAAAGCTAGTAGATCATACACCAAAATAAAAGAGCCGCGAATCGAACTCGGGTCTGCAGCTTACGCGGCTTATGTGATCTATTTTCTACTTCACTTGGTCTTTGATCATTTTTTCTTTACTCGTACAGCGACAAATACATACTCTTTCAATTTAATGTTACGGTAATGTCAAGTAATAGGTACAATGTTTTTAGTACCAATTTGAGGGGGTGAGACATAGAAAACTAAGCAACACCACACACACACAAATCCATACTAATATTATAAATGGGAAAGTGTGCGTGTCTCTTTGTTTGTCCGTCTTTCACGGCAAAACGGAGCGACGAATTGACGTGATTTTTTAAGTGGAGATAGTTGAAGGGATGGAGAGTGACATAGGCTACTTTTTGTCTCTTTCTAACGCGAGCGAAGCTGCGGGCAAAAGCTAGCACTTATATATGTTAAAGTGCACACCATACAAATACATAAATAATTTAACCTTACTGGGATTCGAACTCAAGACCGCGGCTTAGCAAGCAGGGTCACTAGTCTCACTATCGACTAGGCCTATTTCACTAATTTCACTTATTTCACTAATCCATACTTCCATACTAAAATTATAAATGGGCAAGTGTGTGTGTCTGTTTGTTTGTTCGTCTTTCACGGCAAAACGGAGCGAGGAATTGACGGGATATTTTATGTGGAGATAGTTGGATGGAGAGTGATATAGGCTATTTTCTCTTTCTAACCCCCCACTTCCCTAAAATGGGGGGTGGAGTTTGTATAGAGCATTCCGCAATTTTCGAATTTAACGCGAGCGAAGCCGCGGACAAAAGGTAGTTAAATAAATAACATGTAATAATATAAGACGTTATACATCTATTCTATTGACAGCTGCACGACGCACCACCCCCGACTCGACCCAGTGACCTCGCGCGGCGATCAATGGAGGGTGCGCCATTCAGGCCCGAGGCTCAATGAAACATTACCCAGCGTGCCATTCATGAAGGCGCATGCGAACTTCATAATGTCAAAGAGGATAAAGTATTATCAAAGAGGATCGAGTATTAAAGAGAGTTACTGTCAAAGTAAAATGTGTAATCACAGTGCATAGACTGCCATCTCTCGACACAGGCTTTAAACTTTTGAACCTCAGTTTTGACAATTTGGCCCATATTCTTAGCTTGATATGTTTTCAAATGTCAAATATTAATATTAGCGCCATCTAGCCGAGCGTACCCCAAAGGTGTATCGCCATCTAGCTCACCGTACCTTTTTCTGTATGGTTTTGTGGTACGTTTTTTTCTTAGACTTTATCGGTCTATATGAAGTTATATAGGTCTTTGGTATTATAGAGAATTACTGTCGAAGTAAAATGTGTAATCACAGTGCATAGACTGCCATCTCTTGACACAAGCTTAAAACTTTTGAACCTCAGTTTTGACAATTTGGCCCATATTCTTAGCCTGATATGTTTTAAAATGTCAAATATTAATATTAGCGCCATCTAGACGAGCGTACCCCAAAGGTGTATCGCCATCTAGCTCACCGTACCTTTTTCTGTATGGTTTTGGGGCACGTTTTTTTCTTAGACATTATCGGTCTTTACGAAGTTATATAGGTCTTTGATAATGCTTATGAGTAAGAGGCCTTATTCCCTAAATACCGGTCAAGAACACTGCACATACGTAGATATGACCGATTTAGGCGGCCAAAAACATTTTTGTTTCTTATCTTGTTTAAATAGAGCTATATAGTAAAAATACGATATATATTCATGAAAACATTTATTATTAACAAAAATCATCATCATCATCATCCAAAATAATACAATATAACATTTTTTTTCATAAAAAGGCAAGAAAATATAAGTATTTTATTAAAAAAAAACTTTTCTACATTACAAAAAAATGCATAAATAAACAAAAGCATACAATATAAAATGATATTAATACACATTTTCGTATATATGTCAAATACTGCCAGGCAGTAATAGTTCTATTGCTTCTCTTGAAAAAGCTTTGTGTGACTTTTTTTTATTAGTCCTCATGCTGCTCACAAGAGGATCTGAAGTAAGCAAGAGTCTGTTATATATGTCGAAATTGCACTCTTCTCTCGAAAACTTTCTTGCGTAGTTAAGTCTATATGATCGGAAATGCTTATTTCGAGCTTCTGCCGCCTCCTCAGACAGTTGTCCAATCGGCAATAATGCGTTTTCGATTATGGCTGCACCATGCAACAAAATCTTGTGCATTGTCGGAGTCATAGGGTGCCAACCATATTCCTAAACGTAGAGCTTTGCTGTGTCTAGGGCATATTCATTGTATTTTGGAACATCAATATTGTATCCACTTGAAATCACTTCCAAAATTACTTTGCACCTGAGAATTAATTCATGATTAATTCCTAAAATATCGGCAGCCAATTCGGTGTTTTCAAAAAATCGTCTACTTGTATTACCGTCGTTGGTATTGCCGAAGTTGGCTTTAGGCATATCTACTAACAGACCCGGTGTCCTAAATCTTTCTTGTATTTCCAATTTTTTGTGCTTTTGTCCATCTATCTTTTATTTGTGCTTTAAATTGTGAAAACTTATGCTTAAGAGGGGGTCGTACGAAATCCTCGAAAAGTGCATTCGGCGTTTAACAAATGCTGCTCACATTTCTAAATTAAATGAAATAAAATAAATGTAGTTATTATCTTAAAAAGTGTGTCTACAACTTTTGACTATTCACAATCTCCAATTATTAACGGTGTAATAACTAAACCCACACAAAGTTGACCTAAAATGAGAAAAACGTATGTCGCCGTTTAGTAAACTTTGTTAAAAAAATTCAATACTTTAGTTATAACATTAAGTGATTCTAAAAGCCAGATAAATGGACTACAGGTTTTGAGGTTTTTTATATTTTTCCTCTCAAAGGCAACAAAGAAATTTTACCTTAAATTTAAACTATCGTAAAATTTCCATACATTCGCCATTGCTGTCAGAAATTCTCCTTTCGATTAGACGCCCTGAGCGGCTCATCGGAGGCAGACGTGTCGCCGGTCGCTCCGCGTTGACGTTTAAATTTGACAAATATTTTGACAGAAAATAGTGTACGTACACGAAAAACCATACCAGTGTAAAACTGTGCTCAAAATAAATAGGGTAAATCAATAATGTCAGGTGGAGATCCAATCTCATTTAAAGTTTAAAGGTGCATGGCTTGTGCATAAAAAATAAATAAAAATATATCACATTATTAAAGAAAATAACGAACACAACCGAATGAGTATAAATGATTTCATTCTAGTTCGGTTAAATTGAAAAAAGTTTCATGTTTTCTTTTACTCATCGGAATACATTTTCATTACGCTGGTATTAACAGTACGTCATTTTAAAAATATATATGACAGCACCTACGTCAAATTTTGTCAACCAAACTTCACAGGTTGTATGTAAACAATTACAATTTAATTTATTCATAAATATATTCAGATACTTATTAATTGATTCTTACTTAGAAAAGAAAAAAGGGGAATGCGAGCGGGTATAGGTTTAGTGCTTCTAGTTCAAATTTAATTGTATATATAAAAAAATGTCTCAATTTCATTAAAGATTTACTCTGTGCATACCACGAACACGTAACCGTAAGTTGAAAACAATAATAATTATAAAGTACCAGCGGACCGCAAGGCGGTATGGGAGAGCAAGCAGCTACACGGGCGCTTCTACAAGGCCCTCACGGGACCCGATGTAGATCTGCTCGAATCGGTGAACTGGTTACGATTCGGGGACCTCTTCGGAGAAACCGAGGGTTTTGCCTGTGCAATTGCCGACGAAGTTATGATGACGAACAACTACCGGAAATATATCCTGAAGGACGGTACGGTCGACATTTGTCGGGCATGCCGCCGTCCCGGAGAGTCACTCAGGCATATCATCTCCGGTTGTTCTCATCTAGCTAACGGTGAGTACTTGCACAGGCATAATCTCGTAGCCAGGATCATTCACCAGCAGCTTGCTCTTCAATACGGCCTTGTGGACCGCGAAGTACCGTACTACAAGTACATACCTGCGCCAGTTCTCGAAAATGGTCGTGCCACGCTCTATTGGGATCGATCTATTATAACTGACAGGACTATTGTAGCCAATAAGCCTGACATTGTCATAATAGATCGATCGCAACGCCGGGCCGTACTCGTCGACATCACCATCCCCCATGATGAGAATCTCGTGAAAGCCGAGAAGGACAAGTCCAGTAAGTACCTAGACTTGGCTTACGAGATAACCGCCATGTGGGATGTTGATTCGACGATCATTGTCCCGATAGTCGTTTCAGCGAACGGTCTCATAGCGAAGAGTCTCGACCAACATCTAGAGAGACTCTCGCTAGGTGGTTGAATCAAGGGTCAGATACAGAAGGCGGTGATCTTGGACACGGCGCGGATAGTCCGACGGTTCCTCTCTCTGCAGCCCTAACCACCGGCAGCTTGGGCCCTGCCCCGCTGCTGGCGGCACCCTAGGTTAGGTTTTTTATAATGTGTTTATATATTTTTCCCCTCACTAGCTCGGAAACACGTGTTTTGTCCTTTAATACCAGCGGGTAAAAACGCATTTTATCCACTAGTGGGTAAAGTAATTTGACCTTGAATAAAGTCAAATTAACTGCTTTAAAATTTATAAAAGTAGGTGAATATAGTAATAAAGATGATTTACCACCTGCGGAACTACTGGAAGCAGTGATAAACGCATTTTTTGCGTTGTAGTTTCCTCGCTATAGTGAGGGGAAAAGTTTTGTGTTACACTCGGGTGCAAATTTATTTTACTTCTCGTGTGTTAAAAAACTCGCAAGTTCAGGATTCTATTCTCGAACCACTCGCTTCGCTCGTGGTTCAACTATAGAATCCTTTCACTTGCTCGTTTTTCAATTCCACACTCGGCGTTAAAATACAACTTTGCCCCCTTGTATAACAAATAACTATTGTATTGTTTTGTAAGTGGTTTTGTATTTTACTTTTATAATCATATTATAAAATAGCCTAGCCTGAGATTTAAAATGAATAAAGAGAATTATAAAGTACCTAAATATATATTTAGAAAGTTAACGCTCGTTTTGAATGGCACTTCTCCACTCAACTAGACTAGACCAAAAATTCATGGAACAGTCACCAGCATATATGACTATGAACGGCCGTGCAAAAATATCTAATTTTCTATAGGGGACCATGATGATGATGTCCTCCCAGACGTATCCGTCGACGGCGACACCTGGACAATTCAGGTATTTTATAAGTTCTGACGTGCATGGGCTCGAACGTGACTTGCGAAGCCGAGTTTTGTTTTAAACTTCCGGTCGCAAGTCATGCAGTAAAGCTCACCATTTGCGTCATAGGTGTATGTGTAGGAGGGCTTGGGCCGAGATTTTCGGATCTGGCGTTTAGCGTCAAGATCTTCGAGGCGTGCACTTTCGAAGTCGTTGAGACCACTGTTGATCGCAGTTCGCCAGTCCGATCTCTGAGTTGCAAGCTCCTCCCATGATTCACACGATATACCGATGGCCGACAGGTGGCGCTTTAGGACATCCTTGTACCTCAGATATTGCCCACCAGCCTTGCGTTTACCCGAAGCTAGTTCAGAGTAAAACACAATTTTGGGCAATCTTGATGGTGGCATGCGCACAAGGTGTCCACACCAACGCAGTTGACCTTTGATGAGTAGGCATTCCATACCCGTCATACCAGTACGACGCAGAACCTCCGAGTTTGGAACACGATCCTGCCATCTCACCCGAAGAATTGCTCGGAGACACTTTAGGTGGAAGGTGTCGAGACGTTTGATGTCTCCCTTGTACAGACACCAGGTCTCCGAAGCATAAAGCAACACAGGCAGAACTATTGCTTTGTAAACGGCGAGTTTAGTGTGAAGGCTGAGATCGTGTGATTTCCAAACTCGTTGGTTGAGTCCGCCAAAGGCTGCTGCAGCTTTTGCTATCCTGGAGGATATGTCAGACTCGAGGCGATTGTCTCTCCGCAATAGACTCCCAAGGTAACGAAAAGTTCCTACTTCCTCTAAAGCATTGCCTCTAAGGAGAACAACAGCATCGTTCACAGATTTCCCCCGTGCAGGTTGTTTAAGAATCTGGGTTTTCGACGCGCTGATCACCAAGCCGAACGTACGACACGAGTCGTCTAAATTGTCTAGATAACTTTGCAGGTCCTCCAAGCTGTCCGCCATAAGGCAAACGTCGTCAGCATAGAGAACTTCTGTGATTACAGTGGAGGTTACTTTTCGTTTAGCTCTGAGTCGCGCAAGATCGAATATACTTTTGTCCGTTCTAGAATTCACCATGATTTGATGGTTACACTTTCGAAGAGCATCGTTCATTACGACGGAAAAGTAAATAGCAAATAGGGTCGGGGCCATAACACAGCCCTGCTTAACGCCACTAGTGACCGGGAATTGTTCTGTGTATGTACTTTCGTGACGCACGCGGGCACTCATGCCTTCGTGAAATTGGCGCACCAAGTTGACAAATTTCACAGGACACCCACATTTCTCCAGGACGATCCACAGGGCTGACCTAGGTACACGGTCAAAGGCTTTTTCTAAGTCTACGAAGCACAAATAGAGGTCTCGGTGTTGCTCTAGGCTTTTCTCTTGCATCTGCTTAACAACAAAGATGGCATCCACCGTGCCCCTATTTGGCCGAAACCCACATTGGGATTCTGGAAGGAAGTTCTCGGCAAGTGTGTTAAGGCGCCTGTTTATAATATGGGCAAGAATTTTGCCAGCCACAGAAAGTAGGGCAATTCCTCTAAAAGAACTGCAGTCGGACAGGTCCCCTTTGCCTTTATATAGTTTGGTTATAGAAGCATCCTTCCAGTCTTGTGGTACGGTCCCAACGTCCCATATGCATTTTATAAGCTCAAACAACCTTGATCTAATGCTTGGTCCACCGTATTTGAAAATTTCAGATGGCAAGCTGTCTGAGCCCGGTGATTTGCCGTTTTTTAAACGACTTACCGCACTACTGAACTCCGCAAAAGATGGCGGATCATCCAAACTTGAGACAGATGGAAGGTTATCAAGCGAACTGAGATACGACAAGTCTGCTCCTTGACTTCCAGGATTAAGCACTTCATTGAAATGCTCAGTCCATCTAAGGAGAATTTGTTCTGGATCTGTTAATCTCGTGGTTTTTTCTTTTGAGTAAATTGGTGCCGACTTTTTGCAACGAGGCCCATACACCGCCTTCAGGCCCTCAAAGAACTTAGCAGTTTGACTGGTGTCAGCCAGCCATTGCAGCTCCTTAGCCTTGTGTTGCCACCAATTTTCTTTTAATTCGCGAATTTTCATTTTGAGTTCATGTTGTATACTATTGCGCTGTTCCATACCAACAACACCCCTCAGGGCCAGTCGCGATTTCTCTACAAGCTTCCTTATTTCCGTATCAGATTCATCGAACCAGTCCTGGTTTTTCTTTAACGGTTTGCCTAAAACTTGCAGAGATAAGCCGTACAGAGTCCTCGCGTAAGTACGCCATTTGACATCTACTGAGGGGATGTCAACGATATGAGACATTGCAGAATCGAACTCCACGTCAAGTTGGTGCCTCTTTTCTTCGTCTTGGACTAGTTTTGCAAAATCAGGTCGCGACGGGTATTTGTGATTTGCTCTTCGCGGTGGCTTGTAATTCAGTCTCATCCTGGATTTGATAAGTCGGTGGTCGGTCCAGCCCTGAGCACCACGCATCGCCCTTGTAATAAGTACATCCCTAAGGTCTTGCCTACGTACGATGATGTAATCAAGGAGATGCCAATGCCCAGAGCGTGGATGTTTCCAGGATGTTTTATATTTGTCTGGTTGCCTGAAGAAGGTGTTCGTTATACTGAGGTTGAATTCCGAACATAGGGTCAGAAGAGCTACACCATTGGAGTTGCACTTGCCAACGCCTTGTTTACCTATTACGTCCTTCCAAGCGATATATTCAGTTCCTACCCGCGCATTAAAGTCCCCGAGCAAGATCAGCTTGTCACAAGATGGAACGCTTTGCAAAACCATGCGCAAATCTTCGTAAAACGAAAGTTTGTCGTCATCAGAGGCTGTCATAGTGGGGGCATACACGCTTATAAGATGTAGATATTTTCCGGGTGCCATGTGGAGCCGTAGTGTCATGAGTCTATCGTTAATGCCTTTAGGAAGCTCTGACAGCGAACGGGCGATGTTGTTCCGAATCGCAAAACCGACACCACTGGCAGCTCGTTCATTTGCAGGTTTGCCTATCCAATAATACGTGTATCCACCCAGGTCCTCACAGAGCTCACCGCTGTCTGCTAAATGTGTCTCACTGATTGCGGCAATGTCGATATTGTATCGTGATAGTTCCCGAGCTATGAGCGCGGTTTTCCTTTCGGGGCACTGGTTTTTGTCATTGTCTAACAAGGTTCTTACGTTCCATGCTGCAATGTTAAGGAACTTGTTTTTATTATTCAGTTTCTTTCGACCGCTTTGGTTGGTGACCAAACGACCGCGGTTAGCCGTTTGGGACAAGATGAGGCGAGCTTTGTTTAGGCCACCTTTTCTAGGCCCCCCCTCTGATTGAGGAAAGCAGTGCTATCCCTAAATAGGGCTGCTTTGTCGTCTAGCGAGCTGCCGAACCAGAACTCTCGCCTCGTTTGAATTCTGGAGCGACCATCACCGCTCGACCGCCTACGTGCAGAGAGCCAGCTAAGGATCAAACTCACCAGTTCAACCCCCACCACCAGTCTCCATCGCCGCAGGACATGCACTCGTTGTTACAACTTATTGCCAGGGGTCATCAGCGCGTGAAAATATTAAAGTGACCAAGTGTTTGCGCAGGCACAGGCTCACTCTCTCGTCCTCTAGCCCTAGTTACTAGTGGAGCGGAGAGCCGCTACGACTAGTTAGTTCTGGAGGATGCAGTAACTGGCCGCATGCCTCTAAGAATCCCGACATGCGCCCTTTAAGACATGTTACAGATATCTTGCTACAGCGCCTCGGTTGCCGAATCATTTGCCATACTGGCGGTGACCGCCTCCCGAGCCGCTGCAGACTTGATGCACTGTTTGAGGGGATTAGCTCATTATACCGCACCCTATAGTAGGACGCAGCCCCTTCACTGAGTTTAGCCCGCGGATCGACGCGGTTTACCGGGATGTGGCCGCTGCGTGCATCACAACTACGTGGAGCCATCAGTGAAGAGATTTACAGGGCACTCTTGCAGCCCAGTCAAAGGATACCATCTACTTTCGTAGACCGATCGGTATTCTGACTGGCCTTCCTGTAAGGTGCCCTATATACACCCCCATACACATATAGGGGACCATAAGTATATGACGACATATTCCCGGCGTAAATTTGTGATGCTCCGTGACCGGCAAAAACATCGTCTCTCTTTCTAGCGTCTCGCGAGCGTAGCGTCGGGCCAACTGTATGGAAAAAGACGCCGCGTAGGCGCGGCTTAGCCATACAGTTGGCCCGACGCTACGATTGCTAGACGGCAGATGTGGGGAGTGTCCTTATCCGCAGAAATATCTGATCGGGTAGCTTAAAAATATTTGATTCCTTATAAATAAAAATCTAAATTACACTCTCACTCGCATAAATATCTATCCATTGTTAAAGCAAATATATATCTTACGGGCTAGAAATCATTAATATGTAATTAAAGTGCAATAACAAACCCTACTTTAGTTGCCTTAGAGCGGTAAATTGTATGAGGTGATTTGACATCAGACTCACGAAACACGTGCAGTATTGTCAGTGCATATGTCTGTCTCATCTGTTGTTAAACTATGACAAGTAAACTTATTACAAATCTGATATCAGGGGCCCGTTTCTCGAAAGGTACAAGCCTTGTATTACAAGTGTGTTTCCATGACAACCCATACGATTTGAGAGTTCGCGCACTTGTAATACAACGCTTGTACCTTTCGAGAAACGGGCCCCTGAAGCCTTTTTACAAGCTTTTATTCAACTTGCCTTGTTAGTATATCTTAGTTTGGGCCAAAACGTAGAAGCTAAATTTGACCCGCTTTCCGATTTGCGATTGAGCTGAAATTTTGCACACTTATGTAAATCACGTGACAATGCAATATTCTGGTATCATGGAGGTGATCTGATGATGGAGCAGAAAGGTGGTCAGAGGAACTCTGTTATGAAACGTCGTATCCCCATTGAGTAAGGGGTATTTAGAAACATCTCGGAGAGCAATAGATGATTTTTGAAAGAAAGGTACAGTCGGCTAAGGTAAAGCCTGTGCCAAAAATTATTTTTTTGCAAAAAAACTTATTATAAATTGGGAGGTGAATTTTTATATTATCTCTACATATCATTAAGAAGAAAAACCGGCCAAGAGCGCATCGGACCACGGTCAGTGTAGGGTTCCGTTCCGTAGTTTCCGAAATTTTACATATTGACAATTTAATAAATACCGTAATTTGGGGTGAATAGGGTTCCCGGGGTATATAATGCTATTATATTTAAATAATATATTTTATGATTTATGTAAATAATATATTTACAGACATGAAAATGTCTGTCAAAGTAGGCATTCAAATTTATTGGATTTTTTACTCATTTTAACGTTTATGTTTAACAGAAAATCATAAGACATATTTTCATTTTTATAATGGTTTTCATGAAGAAAGCGATGCAACTGTGTTGGGGAACTTTTACGGGATGAACAAATATCCGCGGCCTGAGGGGTGAATAGGATCAATAATGGGGGGAAACGGGTCGCAAAGGGGTGAATAGGTTTACGAAGGGGGTGATTAGGGTCGGAAGAGGGGTGAATTGGGATGTGTAGTCAATGGTTGTCAAATTGTATAAAAGATATATAACTTACCTACCTAAAGTGATGTTTTTATGAATGACCTCTCTGTATATGGACGCAATTTATACGTCAATGTATTGCTTCGTAGTTAGACTAGATACAATAAATTAACATTTAGAAATGTTAATCACACTTCTGTCAACCACAAGTCAACGTTTCTACTTAAGTCCACAAAAATCACCCATGGTTGCTATAATATAAACGGATTACTTTAAAATAAAAATCATAAGTATGAAACTATACATCTAGGGAAGAAATAAAATTATTTCATTGAATAATTTTTGATTTGTTATTTTCAAGTTTATATAAATTCTCAATTCGCTCAAAGGTTGGAAGAGATCCCTTATAGGTATAAGTTCGCCTTTGTACACCATAACTACATATACTGTATTTTTATGTCCTAACTTGTCTTATGTACAATAAAGTGTTCACATACATACAAACATAAATTGAAATAGATATCATACACGAAAGAAAAAACGACAAGGCCCACTGGTGGCCGAGCCGGGAATCGAACCCGCGTCTTCAGCTTACGCAGCTAACGTCATTACCACTAGGCCACCCGCCCGCCGTGTGGTACCCGACGAAATTTCTCTAGTGTATGTTATCTCTGATAGGCACATTTTGACCACCTCGTATATGAATCTTTAAGGCCCTTTTGCACCAACCACTTAACTCAGGGTTAGTGGGCTGTCAACTGTCAAATTCCATGTAAAATGGTGGGTTAACCCTCAGGTTAACCCTCCATATTCGTTGGTGCAAGTGGCACTTAGAGGATTAGGGTATAGCGAGAGAGATGGCGGGTTCGATTCCCGGCTCAGCCACCAGGAGGCCTTGTCGTTCTTACTTTCGTGCGTGATATCTATTTCAATGCATAAGTATGAAAACGGTTATGACTTTATTTTCAAGTAAGTAATTTTTGCTGATAAACTTTTTTTTCGGCATTCAATTTTGTAAGGTATGCTCCCAGCCGAAGATCAGCGCTGATGAAGAGGCACCAAAGAAAACACATCCGTTCCATACAAGATTTATTAGCAGAGAGCGAAAATATAACCTACCCACAATCAATCGGCGCCTAATTACTAAACTACCCACATTTGTCACAAAATTATTTCAAAAATACTTAAGTCATTATCAGTTTGCCGTTAATATTCGTGGGATATTAAATTGGACCAGGAGTGATATTTAAAAAAAACTATACATTTATAACCTTTTGAATTTTGGAATTCGGTTAAAAAATCCGGCCAAATGAGAATCTATTTTCGCACAATTGTAAAACTAAATTATTTTTACTAGTTACCTCCAAAATACTAAATGAAATGACATCTATTGCGACTTGTTTACATAAATTAGTAACCCAATTCACCTAGAGATGGCGCTGTACTTTGGGCTACTTAGTACATCGTTTTCTGAAGATTTTGGATTCATGGGGTCGGAACGGGTATGAACTAACTTAATTTGTGGTGAATAGGGCCAAAACCGACTTTTGAACGTCGATAGCAGTTTTTTTATATGTGCCATGCTAATTTTTTACACAAAAAATCTTCCAGCGGTGTGAACTTCGGGTTGTCTTTGAAAATATGTCGTTTTATTTAGTAATTTTCGCTCACCCTAACGTTGGGGTGAATAGGGTCGGGAAGGGGGTGAATAGAGAAAAGTGCTAGGGTTGATTTTTTTGGATTACGAACAAAACCTGACCTGTCACGAGCATATTATATTTATTTTATCAAAAAATAAGGAACTAATATAACGTGTCAAAATATAAGCATAGTTTGTTGCTATTTTTCATGTTTAAATAACTTCTTAACTAACGTAGTGGGTATTAAAGTAAAAGGTTCTCAGTGAATATTAGCTTGCCAGACATGTGTTTAGCTATACCATTGTATTGAGTGTTGTATCATAAAGTCAAACTAGGCATTTATTACTAATTATTTACTATGTGGGGTGTCTTTGATCACTTGCATGGGGTAACATTGACCATAATGACACATAGTTGATTATTGTCTGATTATGTCACGGTACTTGTTGAGACTGATAATTTGATCTCTTCTTGTGATAAATATTGAAACAATTGCAAATAAAGGTGGTTTTTCCAAGATGGTAATTTTTATTTTTAATCAAAGTAACCCCAAAATAGCGTTAAAGAGTTGTAATATTTGACTCTGCGAACCGTTTTTTATCTTTTCTTGAGATAAAATACTTTTGTAAGGGATTACATTCGATTACCATTAAAAAAATACATAGGGTATCAAAGTAACCCGTAATGTCAGTTTAAGTTTGATAACATCTTTTTTTTTGCGTACATTATTTTGTTACCTTTCTAGAGCAGGAAAAGACTAAAAAAGTTGATGGTCCCATTTTTTTCTTTCTTTGTTACGTTACATTGACCAATTATGGAATTTATACTTCTCTAACTTCTACATTTAATGGGTAAAAATACCCATTAAATGTAGAAGCTAGAGAAGTTTAAATTCCCAAATTGGTCAATGTAACCCCAGTTTACGGCAGACACCGTGAACCTTTTCTAATAATTCTCTTTTTATTTGAAAGAAAAATCGTTACGATACTAAAATATGCAATCTGAGATAAAAATGCTTTTCATATAGTTACAAACTTAGTTCAGAATTTTTTCTGTAAAACTTTTATAAATTGTTCTACCTATCAAGTTCAAAATAATTTTCCTAGAAAGTCTTAATAAAGTTCTGCTTTTGAGATTTTTTCATATTTGAGAAAACAGCCCTTATTGCCTGAAATACGGCGACATTGATATTTGCTTTTTCGTATTTTGATGGTATTTTGACTGCACTGTTGTATTTTTTGCCATGCTAATTTGAACCTTATCTCTGAGCGATGTTTTTTAATTTTCAGTCACGTCACAGATGTTTATGACATAACATCTAGGTATTTAGCCATTTAAAAGAAACTACAAGTGGCTTTACAGACGTGGCGACTGCAACTGGTACAGGGCCTAAGCCATTAATTTAAAATTATATTGTGATTTTTATATGTATTTGTGTTTTATTTAATGCTAAGTATGAGTTTCAACATTTTCAACTCAAGAAACTGAAATTAAGAGAAGAGACTAGGAAATTGGGTAAGATCAAGAGTCTGATGCAGATAGCGATGGCGGTATTGGATATGATAAGATATGCGTCGATATTCCCTGTCTTCCTTTGGGTCTCTGACTTGACTGCTGCTAGCTGTACTCTATTCATTAGGTTTTTATTTTATACACATGCTTTATTTTTGTATAAACGAAATGATAAAAAAACCTAACGACCAAAAAGAATAAAGAAAATATCTGATAGTCTTTAATACAACCCGCATATACGTAATGCACAGCTCAGGCCTCTGAAGACCTGCAGGGCAATCATGGTCGCGCGATAAATGATAAAACATCGGGCCGTCCCTATCGCACTTACAAATAAAGCGATAGGGCTGATGTTTTATCATTTAGCACGCGACCATAATTGTTTGCCTGGAGGTATCGGCCTTCACACACGTCTTTGAAAAATGTTTGCGGGGATAGGCGGGCTGACGATTTTTAATCTAAGTATAGAAAAGTAACGCAAAATGAAGTGCAAAGTAATTTGAAATACACCTAGGTAAACAATCAACTGAGTAAGGAACGTTATCTACATATTTAGGTAAATTAAAGTCACATGAGACATGGACAGAGAAGGAAAGCTAGATGACGCGTATTTTTTCTCTGTCTTCTTGTATGCTACCTTTTTACAGTTTTAATTTCTCAAAGGAGGTCAGTAGTTGACTACAAACTCAAAATAACACTCTTGAAAAAAATTAAGGGTCACTGACCTTTCACAGTAAATTGAGGTAGTGTGAGTGAAGGGTGTTTGTGTGTGTAATGGGGTAATTTGACAGATTCTGAAAATTCTCCCTGCTCTACCCCCTCTTAAGGCTTTTTTTAATCTCTTCGCTGTGCCTATAATACTCCACAAGGTAATTTTCTAAATGGTTAAGTTTTTCACTAAAACTTGGATAATTCTGGTCTTTCATCTTCTCATACAAATATTTGCGAGTCACTGCTTTCATACCAGAGGCATTGGAGGAACCTATAACAATAAAAAACAAAGAATTAGTACAAATAAAAATATGTACAGTTTTTTTCTGATTATACCCGAACAACTTCGATTGACTCTAATTTGGAAAGGCGCACGTTAGAGCAGAGGCAATTAATGTTTATATAGTGCTAAAGAGGTGCCCAAACTATTGTAATATCCATTTTTTCTTGGAAATGCTTGGAAATATTTCAAAATTGCTTTTGAAATTTAAAATGTAGGAAAATTCGCACGAAAAAGGTGTTCCGTTTGAATGCTAGTTAGTTACGGTAAAGTAATACAAAATATCATATTTTCATATAAAATTATTAGATTCTTACCTGAATTATCGAAATCCATTTTTTCACTGCACTACACCAAACCGTTTTTTTTTGTGCAACTTATAACACTGAGTAAATTGAAGGGATCGCGAACAGTTACGTATACTGCAAGTGACAACCTTACTTTGATGACCTGGTAATTAGCGCAAACCTTATCTAATGAGTCGAAAGTGGTGGGGATGGGTGCCCTGGAATGTCAGGAAGATAAGGAAGCCAGTTGTACATCCACGTGGTGTTTTTCAATATTTCGACTTATGGCCGCCTAAATCGGTCATATCTACGTATGTGCACTGATTTAAACTTTCACGATTATTACACATAATTATTTTCAGAATCGGGACTTAATCGCGTATAACTACATATTAAACTGACCTCCAACGTTTCAGGGACGGCGTTGTCCCCGTGGTCTCGGGGTCTTCTCCGAGATTAAGTCTCGATTTTAAAAATAATTACCGCTCAAGAATTTAGTCCTTTTTTAGTGTGATATAACGTAAATCATAATATTTTCTCCCTGTTACTTGCTTTAACAGGGCTATTGTAATCTAATAACATTCAATTTAGATGTTCCTTAGTGACTTTTTATGGAGAAATCTCAACTCAACAATCACTCGAAATTTACCAAATTATAGCAAAAAAAAAACGGTTTTTTCCACGCAATAAATTCAAGTTTTGGCTCTTTTACTCGCTCAAATTCAGATCAAAGTATTTTTAACCGACTTCAAAAAAGGAGGAGGTTCTCAATTCGACTGAATGTTTTTATATAATCAGCAGTTCCAGCAGCATTCCCCGTCGTGCCATTCATGAAGACGCTTGCGAACTGTTTTTTTTTTACGTTCGTTAATGAAATTTTAACATTATTCATGTTATTGTTTAAATTAAGCTAATCATGACTTGAAGAAACTCTTAGGGATTATAGTATCTTATAAATACGATCACATACCTATCATTTCGCTAAAAGACAGCTGAGGTGTGCGAAAGAGAAGCTGTACTTATATGAACATACCATGAGTGCAAGAGAGGCCGACTACAAATCAGAAAATGAGATCATTTTTGAGCTCGATAGCAACCGCTAGCGGCCTGCTCAATTTAAGTTAAAAGGAAAGGATCAATCGTACTTTTCAGTACAAAAAGTTCTATTTAGAGGACTTAGTAGGTGAGTTCCATTACGATTAGTTAGAAAAGCAAATTATTCACATAATCCTATATAATTTCTTAATTTAGTACACCCAATGATACTTAAAATTGTTCCAGTATTGGTCGCATTTTTAACATTTCATTCTTTAATATACTATGAGTAATAGGGTAGTCCCGTCAGTGTGGGTTTTACGTGCCTACCTATGCCCGCAGTTTCATCAGAACAATTTAGCAACCGACCTTATTTGCCGTTTTCATTTTTAAACTGTTTTAAAGCGAAAATAGCGAACGCGAGATGTTAAGTGATAAGTATCGCTCGGGCGTCCGTGCCACGAGCACTGAGAGGTTACTTATCGAGGAGTTCTTGCAAGATTTTAAATGTTTTCAATTTGCACTGAGAGAAATTTGCATTGTGAATTTAACAAGTTCGACTTGTTGCGGTTTATCCGTTTGAATCAGCCAAACGTATGTTTAAAACAATATGTGTCAGGTTGTTTTTATAAAATCGACTTGTTGATTCATATATAGTGCCGATTCAAATGACAAGTAGCTTGTTGTTTGAACCAAAGAGCACGTAGGTGCTATTTTAACCAAAAAACTTGTTGAACGAACATGAAAACTGGTTGTATTTTCTCTCAGTGTGTGCAGTATTTGCAAGGATAAAATATTTTCTGAATCAGTTACATTAACGTTTTTTTCTACTCCAGCACTTAAATCTGTCAATTAGATTATTGTCAGCGGTATCCAAATTAAGTTCATTTGAGTAACGATAAGAAAGTCTATTTGTCTATAGGTTCATATGATAACTGCTGAGCAGTATTCATATGAATATAGGAGTTCTGTTAATTTTTTTTTAAAAGCACAACTTCCATTTATCAGGTATGTTTTCATTTGCAGTAATAAGTAACTTTTAATAAATAATAAAATATTTAGGTTCATAATTTAAATCAAGATGAAAAAATAAACTGAAATGCGTTTTACATATTAGATATTGCAAAACAAAGGTAAAAATCATAAGTTTATCCAATAATGTTCCATTCCACATTTAAATATTCTTGAACGCAACCACATTTTTCGTAATTGAAAACCGGCTTATTTTCTATTTCTCTTGTCTATGGTATGTTTGACATTTGTAAACTTTTGACGGAAGTATTTGAACTATTTCGGTGTTGTGTAGTTTGTTTTAATTCGACGTTATTGTGCAAAAACTTAAGTAATTATGAGTGATTCTGGTGAACAATATACTTTCGAAGAAATCAAGGCTATGGCGCTCAAAGAGACTGACAATTTGTTACCTGAAAAGTCGATAAAGCGTACCAAAAATGTTATGAATTATGATTGTTTTGCAATGGAAATTGCAAAAATATGTTTCAACTTTCTCTGTTGTTGGCATATTTTGAATAATTGTGCAACAAGTTCTCGCCATCAACATTGTGGACAGAATATAATAGTTAAGATCCACACAAATATTCCCATTCATTATATGAAGTAGGTAAGCAACCCATTTTATTATTCTCGAATAGGTATGTATTTGGCTGTCGTAGAAAAAGTATAGTATACAATCGTAACATTATGAAGGCTATAAAAGTCTCGTACCTTACTTAGGCCACTCGGCAAGCCTCGTGACCTAACCGCGGTACTCAACTTTTATAGCCTTCATAACGTTACCGTTATATAATATACTATTAAAACTCAAGGACCGAAGTTATAAAATGAAATGAAGTTGAGTTTTTTAAAGACAATCCTACAATCCTAAGAATCGTAAGACCTATTTACGTACCGTTAAGGTGGTTTTCCACCGGCAGGGCGTGAATGGGTATTAGAGCGGGGAGGGAATTTAAATCGCCCTGACGCTTTTGCACTAAAAATTGGCATTAATAGCAATCGCGAGCATGCGCGTGCCTGCCGTAGATTGTAGGTTTCATAAGATACTCTATGATGAAAGCAATAAGGTAAATTTTTACACTAACAAATATCTCAATTTAAGTCCCGCAAATCCTAGTCAATCTTTACTATTTCCACCGAAGATGCGATGGGCGAAAATTGAAAATTTGCCATACAAATTTCAATTCCCTCCCCGTTCTGCCCATTCACGTCCTGCCGGTGGAAAACCAACTTTACACACATTTTTTTCTAAGACAGCAGAAAATTAGAAATAACAACTAAATATTGTGTTCTAGATCTTTGCGTAGCAGTTAGAATAAAAAACAACAGTAGGATTGTATAGACATTGAAAATCTTGTAGAACATTGCTATTAAATATGATTCTTTATAATCTTCTTTCGGGCCTTCCGCGACTTTTATATGATCTTGTTTTCCACAGTACTGCCAGTTAGTCCACAAATAAAAGTGATAGAGTAGATAAAACATACAAAACGGAAACTGCATTACGATGCAAGTGTGGAAAAAAAGGAAGCTCGAAATGAGTAGCGATAAATTAAAACACGACCGAAGGGAGTGTTTTGAATCAACACGAGTTACGAATTTCCTTTTCGCACGAGTATCGTACGACGTTTTACAGTACAGATGGCCCTCCAAAGTCGCCACTCGTTTCGAACTTCCTTTTTTACGCACTTGTATTTTGTACTATTTTATTATTTGCACAGACAGCTTATAGTTGATACCTGCACATTAATGTGAAATATTTATCGACTCTGTTTTTAAGAGTTTCACAGTGGGTGCACTGATTACGGTTTCGAGCAAACGCTACTAGTAAATAATGACAAATACATATTTCACGTTTTCGATAAGGAACCCTAAACGCTGTGCACATGTGACGTTAGAATGAATGAGGTGCATGTAGCTATCTATTTCCTGCGATTGCCGCTATAAATAGTGCGCGGACGCCGGTGCGCTGTCGCATGCGAAATGGTGCCGCATAACATCTACTACGGTACACTCAACGGCAATAATATTGTAGTAAAATCAGGCAAGCACAGTCGGTTGCATCGCTCAAGTCGAGATTGAAAAATCTGTGGCTATCTCATTGCTGATCTAAGCGATTAGCTCACTGTCAGTTTTGTGACGATAAATAAGCATGAAATTTCTATAAAATTATTGTTTTTGTGTTAATTACATAAACTTTAAGCGATAGTCTACATTCAGAATGTGAAAAAAGAAATTTTTTAGACAGATTTAATGATTAATTGTCGTCACAAAACTGGCAGCGAGTTCAATTTTGTTAACAACTTCTTTTTAGGGTTCCGTAGCCAAAATGGCAAAAACGGAACCCTTATAGTTTCGTCATGTCCGTCTGTCCGTCTGTCCGTCTGTCCGTCTGTCCGTCTGTCACAGCCGATTTACTCGGAAACTATAAGTACTACAGTGATGAAATTTGATGGGAATATGTGTTGTATGAACCGCTACAAAATTATGACACTAAATAGTAAAAAAAGAATTGGGGGTGGGGCCCCCATACATGTAACTGAGGGATGAAAATTTTTTTTTCGATGTACATACCCGTGTGGGGTATCAATGGAAAGGTCTTTTAAAATGATATAAAGTTTTCTAAAAACATTTTTCTTAAAGTGAACGGTTTTTGAGATATCAGCTCTCAAAGTCGTAAAAAGTATGTCCCCCCCTCTATTTTTATAACTACGGGGTATAAAATTCTAAAAAAAATAGAGGTGATGCATGCTAATTAACTCTTTCAACGATTTTTGGTTTGATCAAAGTATCTCTTATAGTTTTTGAGATAGGTTGATTTAACTGTAATTTTGGCAGGTGTATAAATTGACATAATAAGTTTATTATATTTGCTGCTACGGAACCCTTTGTGCGCGAGCCCGACTCGCACTTGGCCGGTTTTTTAAAGTTTGTCTTATATTATTACTTACTGTCCAATTAACCGAAAAAAAATATCACTATATTTTATTATGACTTATAAACCGCAAAAAATATTTTTAAAGAATACTTTTACGTAATCAGGCAAAAACAACATCAGCCATGTCATCTATAGATTTTCTGTGAATGAAGTCATTCAGTGCGAAAACAACACTTTCTGACACTTTAAGTACGAGGTTATCATGTCAGTGATTGATTTGACATGAATTCTATGACGTCACCAGACGGCCGACAGCGTTTTCCGTGGACAAAAAAAAATTACTCACATTTTTGAATTAAAAATACGTAGTCATCGTACATATTTAATACGCAAAATCATTAAATATTGGCTTCTTATGTCAAATATTACAGAAGACAATCATTTATTGTGCCAAATTAAATATGAGTCTAGTAGCCTATTGTATTTCCAGATGTACTTACTCCAAGTCGTTTTTGTGATCCATTTCGTCATGTTTTTATTTTTAAGCTTTTCGATAGGTCTACAGCTCACAGAGCCATTAGTTAAAAAGATATATTTATTGTGTTTTCAATCAGTTTACTGACGCCGACTGAGAATATTCGCGTACTGGCGTGCGCAGCGTAGACAATAATAATGAGCGTGTTTATTCATTTGACTGTACAGTCAACCAATTTGACATCTAGGCCACTGTGGAACCTTTTCACAGTCAACGTCAAAAGTGACTTCTATGGCCAATAATCCACGGTGTCAATACGACAGGGTTCTAGAGTGACCTATGATTCAAATTGGTTGACTGTAGGGTTGCAAAAAAAGGGTTTTTTTTCTGGCTTGAAAAAAAAACATGAAAAAAAAAACAGTTTTTTTTCTGGAGTATGTTTTTTTTTTCAAAAGTACGAAATCTGAAAATTTGCAAAGCAGTTAATACTTTTATACGGTTTTTTAGACTTATGTTAACTATTAAACTAATTTAATCTAATAACTTTAATTTCTGGTCTTATAAAAGTAACATTTTAAACATTTACGAAATCTGTAGTTGGTAGTTATCACTATTTACTGTTGGCAACACCACCGCCTCTCCACGCTGCACGCCGCATCGGGGATTCCCCAATAAACGTTTGTATACTGAATGTTAATCGAATTCAAATGTACTTTATTGTTATTGAAACACGTTACAACTCACGAATTGTCGATTTTTTTTTAATATTTGCAACCCCAGTTGACTGTACATTAAACCTAGTGTATATCGAATAGTATATGTAACTATTTTATGATAGATTCCAGATTAGACACAACGTTGTTTACATAGGTTCGTAAATAGTGCACAATATCGTCTAATAATAGAAGTGTTTGTTATCCTTGTTGAGATACTGCACACTCGGGACATGTAATTACTTATTAGGTATCATCTAAATTGATACTTGCAACAAGACGTGTATTGCATTTTAAAACACAACTGAAATAGACTATTTCAGTACAGATGGTGTTTTTTTTACGCACTAGCACAGTATAATAAATAGTACTACCGTACATTACGGCCACTCCCGCTCCCCGCTGAAAGTGTCGCCCACCCCCTCTCGGTTACCTCAGTTACCGCCTGTCAAAAACGCGAACACTCGACCTGTTATATTTCACTCACACAAACATGGTACGCGTTCACCTACACGAGCTTAGACTGTGTGCTAAGAACGCTCCTCTTTCATATATTTGATCGCCAGTGTCCGAGATGTGGCACTAGTGCGAGAAGTGGTTCATTATATGCAAGGTCGAAACTTCGGAGGGCCATCTGTACTGAAAAACGTCGTACGATACACGTGCGAAAAGGAAATTCGTAACTCTGTACTTTTTGTGCCTGTGTCGACACATTGAACCATATGTACTGAAAACCGTTGTACAATACACGTTGTCAAGAGGGCGCTGTTATTCTTATGTATGAGATGACAGTTCAGTCACACTTCGGCCACTGGCGATCAAATATCTGAAAGAGGCGCGTTCTTAGCACACATTCTAAGCTCGTGTAGGTGAACGCGTACCATGCTTGTATGAGTGAGATATGACAGGTTGACTGTTCACGTTTTTGACAGGCGGTAACTGTGATGTAACCGAGAGGGGGTGGGCGGCACTTTCAGCGGGGAGCGGGAGTGGCCATACTGTACGATAGTACTCTTTGTTATACTGTGGTTCAGTTTAGTATGAAGAAAATAGTTCTAATAAAATTCCGCAAGATGGCACGTGGTCATATATTTCTGGTCAGGCTTTATCATTCTTCATTAGCCACAACACAAGTCTTCATCAGCTAATTGACAACGTTTCAAAACTTACAATGTCCCTAAATCGAAAACCATTTCGAGATATACGCTTGTAGATCACATAAATCATTTTTTTAATTTTTTTTTCCGCATTTTTAGTATAAAAAATCTTAAAAATAGTTTAAAGGGGAAGTGACGTCAAATAGCTGATTTAGAGCTGCCACTATATCAAAAAAATCTTCCAGTTGGGATGTCACTTGAGTTTGACAGTGAAACTTATCACAGTTCGCAGCAAAGATATTAAAAAATCATGGCTTAGTCTATGATTCGTAGTCATTCACTAGTGGTTGACAGTGACACTTGACAGTCAGACATACCGGACTGTTTAAGCTGACTGTTAAAACTTTTTTTCTAGGAATGATATTGTCGGGTTCTTAGGTGTATGAAACAACACATGTGACGTCACGAAGCTGTCTTGACGTTTGTAACTTACGCTCTTTCTGCTCGAAGCAGTAATAAAAAGGGAATTTCTCATTAAAATAGCAGTTTTTGGAAAAATAAAAAAATACGTGTATCTTTTAGTATTGAGTATTTTCAAACCAAACAATAAAAAGTAGTACTCAAAAATATGAAATGTTGTCAATTATTTGAAACTAGCTTTTGCCCGCGGCTTCGCACGCGTTAGAAAGAGACAAAAAGTAGCCCATGTCACTCTCCATCCCTTAACTATCTCCACTTAAGAAATCACGACAATTCGTCGCTCCGTTTTGCCGTGAAAGACGGACAAACAAACAGACACACACACTTTCCCATTTATAGTATTAGTATGGAAGTATGGATAAACAAAGCCATGAGCCAGGAAGAAATATCTGTGTTCATCACACGAATAAATGCCCTTCACGGGATTCGAACCCAGGACCGTCGGCTGGGCAGGCATTAGTTGATTGCCCACAACACCTTCTGAGCTTATTTAGTCAATGTATGGGAGGAATGGCAACTGGGCGTTTTCCAAATTAAATCCCGAAAATCGAATTTCACCTGATCTGGACGTGTTTGGGCTCATTCTACTCAGAATCACGTGCTGATTCGATCCCGATGATAAAAAAATGTGTCCCAAATTTTCCATACAAAATTCGAGTTTCCAATACGTCACGCTCGTAGTAAGTTCATACTAAAATCGTGACGTAAAAGGAAAAAAATATTAGGACACTTTTTTTTATCGTCGGGATCGAATCAGCTCGTGATTCTGAGTAGAATGAGCCCAGACACGTCCAGATCTGGTGAAATTCGATTTTCGGGATTTAATTTGGAAAACGCCCAACTACAAACTCTCAGTGAAGAGCAAACAATAAATGAATCATGCGCCGCTATTAATAGATCGGTGTCAACCGCCAGGACAGGATATTGATACTGCAACTCTGTCATTAGAACAACGATAGTATTCTATACACTATCAAGAAATACAAAAGATAAAAAAAAAGGTTTTTTTTAAAAGGTTTCGGAATATGTTGGAATGGGTAGGTAACGTAGGGTTGCAAAACAAACAGTTTTTTTTCTGGCTTGAAAAAAAAAACATGAAAAAAAACAGTTTTTTTTTCTGGAGTATATTTTTTCTAAAGGACAAAATCTCAAAATTTGCAAAACAGTTAAATATACTTTTATAGACTTTATGCATGTTTTTTTTTCATAATTCTGATAAAAAAAAAATTCGCAACTATGGGAACAAATCAAATTATTTTAACAAATATTCTGATTTGTGTTTTTTTTTATGTAGTCACACTACTATATATAAATTAAAAATCGAAATAAGATGTCATATATTAAAGAAAAAATGACGAGCACCACCAGTGGTGAAGGCCGGATTCGAACCGGCGTCTTTTAGCAAGCACCTACTGCTTGCCCTTAGAGTTGGTCAAAGACGCCTAGTCTTACAAAGATGACATATAGAAGAGAAATTTCGACGGCTTCCGCTGTGGCGAGGTGGCCTAGGGGTGATGGCGTTTGGCCCGGATTGCTAAAAGACGCCGGTTCGAATCCGGCCTTCACCACTGGTGGTGCTCGTCATTTTTTCTTTAATATATGACATCTTATTTCGATTTTTAAAAAAAAAATTGTTTTTTTTTCTATTTGCAACCCTAGGGTAACGTCGCGGTGCCCGTAGCCGGATCGTCTAATAGTTTGGAAGATTACGGTTCGTTGCAAACAAATTTTATAATACCATGTTCTTAGAAGGTCGCAATGGCACACAGTATATAAAGCTGTAAGGTCACTCACCTTGCTGACTAGCATGTCTGTCTCGTCGAAGTGCCGCCCGAACATTTTCGGCGACTCGCCGGGTATGGGTTCGATCTTGATGCAGACCTCTTGGCCTTTCCGCGCCGTCTCTACTTGCTTGTGGTTGATCTCTATTGACGTTACTATTCCGAGCTCCACGAACTAGACAATAGAAAAATATATCATATCAGGATGTTTTCAAGCAAATCATAGAAGTCAATGGGCCATTTTTTTCAAAGTTGTCCACACCACTTTTTTGTAACATGGGTATTTTTTACGCAATTCATACTCAGAATCGCGAGGTCTTTCGATCCTGGTAGGAGACAAAAAATGTCCTAAGATTTCCATACATTTTTCAGATCTTCCATTCCGTTACCGCCAATCGCCATACAAAATGTATAAAAAAAACGGTAACGGAATGGGAAAAAACCTTGGGACACTTTTTTTCTCCTATTAGGATTGAAAGAGCTCGCGATTCTGAGTGGAAATCACATAAAAAAAACCAAATCAAAAAAAAAGTGGGGTCTAAAAACTTTTAGGGTTTCACAGGAGCCCATTGACTATCAATTCGCCAGACTATCAACAGTTATTGGGCAGCTTTGGCATGATACTTATCTAGTTGGCCACAGGTCAGGACCAAATATATCACAGAATAGTTATAGAATATAATAGTTTATAGAATAAAATAGAATAGTTAGAATAGAATAGAATTATAAAAAACAATTTTAGCGAATATGGTATTCTTAGCGAAGATATTTGATCACAATACGAGCCTAACATGTGTCGTTGTGAAGAATCGACTTATACCACAAAGTACAGTCACCGGCATAAATAAGTGATGATTTATGTACCTTGTCGCTTTTAATCGTTTGACAATTTCGTATCACATTTCAAACACGACGTTAATGTGACAAGGTACAGAAATTATCACTTATGCCGGTGACTGTACTAGAATTTGTCTTAGTTTAGATAGTGTTTATCTACTCATAAAACGAATCCGATATATTTCTAGATTTCCTCTAGATAACGAACATTTTTAATATGTTTATTGTGAATTACCTCTTGGCTGGGGACGCAAATGGGGGTGCCTTCCTTCACGATGCCAGCCTCTATCATTACACCGCACACGATGGGGTCGCGGGAGTTGAACACGAATTGTGGTAACACCTGCAGACAAACAGTAATAATAAATTTAAAAGTGGAAAATGTCTACCTTGAATGAGACTTGAACTCACGGCCACTGGGTCGATACTCCAGCGCTCTGCCAACTGAGCCACCAAGACCTCAACCAACCTAGCGAAATTTTCCACCACTTAGGTCAATGGGACCCGTAGCGACATCTACCCTAAGAGTGTTAAACTTCTTAAACGGCAACCGGAGTTCCCACTCTCCATCCCTTCAACTATCTCCACTTAAAAAAATCACGCCGATTCGTCGCTCCGTTTTGCCGTGAAAGACGGACAAACAACAGACACACACACATTCACATTTATACTGTTAATATGGATAGGCGAAGATGGCGGGGCGAATTAGGCACCTTTATGAAAGACTGGCCGGAAATAGCATAATTATGAGAGAGAGTTGTGGGAATCCAGGGGAGTAGCCTTTGTCCAGGAATGGAACTCTATAACCACAGTATAATAAAGAGTACTATCGTACAGTATGGCCACTCCCGCTCCCCGCTAAAAGTGCCGCCCACCCTCTCTCGGTTAGTTATAGCAAAGACATATGTAACTCCGTATAGACGGATAAATTCTAAGAAAAAAACGTACCTCAAAGCCATAGAGAAAAAGGTACGATGGCCTAGATGGCGTTACACTTTTGGGGAACGCTCGGCTAGATGGCGCTAATATTAATATTTGCACTAATATTATATCAAGCTAAAAATATATTGTCAAAACTAAAGTTAAAAAGTTTTAAGCTTGTATCGAGAGATGGCAGTCTATGCACTGTGATTACACATATTACTTTGACAGTAACTCTCTATAATACTCGATCGTCTTTGCCTCATAGTTACCGCCTGTCAAAAACGCGAACAGTCAACCTGTCATATTTCACTCATACAAGCATATTGTAAATAGTTTTTATTGCATGACCCAAAATATTGTACACCAGAAATGGCAGGCTGCGGAAAAGATACGATTATTATTATTATTGACATCTTTTATATTTTTTACCTGTGGTCTGACAATAAATCATTTCATTTCAAAGTACGCGTTCACCAACACGAGCTTAGACTGTGTGCTAGGAACGCGCCTCTTTCGTATATATATTTGATCGCCAGTGTCCGAGGTGTGATAATAGTATGGACAAAGACATATAATATATAACTCCGTATAGACAGATAAAGTCTAAGAAAAAAAGTACCTCAGTACCATACACAAAAAGGTACGGTGTGACCTAGATAGCATTACACCTTTGGCGTACGCTAAGCTAGATGGCGCTAATATTGATATTTGACATTTTAAAACATATCAAGCTAAGAATATGGGCTAAATTGTCAAAACTGAGGTTCAAAAGTTTTAAGCCTGTGTCAGGAGATGGCAGTCTATGCACTGTGATTACACATTTTACTTCGATAGTAATTCTCTATAATACTTTATCCTCTTTGGAATGGATTATAATGAAAGTCAGTACCCGTAGTTTGCAAGGGAACACAGCTATATGCTTGAATTCTTCTCGTTTCTTCTGCTTGAGTTCTTCTCTGTACGCCGTGAACTTGTCGAACAGGTGGTAGATGATGTCGGCCGCGAATATCTTCACGCCTAGGTTGTCCGCCATTTCTTGGGCATCGCGCTCGATCTGTTAAAATTTAACCTTAGTTACATTAAGCGGTCCTGGGTTCGAATACCGGTAAGGGCTTTTATTTGTGTGATGAGCACAGATATTTTTGTTCCTGAGTCATGGATGTTTTCTATGTATACATATAAGTATGTATTATGTAGTATGTATACATATAAGTAGACAAACTATCTAAGTAGTGAAATCGTGCAAAGTGAACTATGATTTAGACGTACCAGCATCAGCTGCCTGTCTAAAACGAAATAATAATAAATAATAATAATATTTTACTAGTGCCTACGCCAAATCTTGGGATTAGTTGTCAAAGCGGACCCCAGGTTCCCATGAGCCGTGGAAAATGCTGGGATAACGCAAGGAGGATGATGATGATAAGTATGTATTTTATCTATTTAAGTATGTATATCGTCGCGTAGCACCCATGTAAGGTGTCCCCAATATTTATTTATTTTACTTTTTTTTTATATTAATGTAGCAGAATTAATATTTCCTCGTGGTCAGTGTTCAAACTGAGAAGCTTGTCAAGAAGATTTGAACTTAATTTTTAATTGACGGTAGATTTCACTTTTTTTAAATAGCAGAATCAAAGAATTTGAATTTTATCTTTTTAAATTTCCGACAGATACAAGTGTATTTAAAAAATAAACGAACATAATAAGTTATAAAAACTAGTGAGTAAGAAATAGTAGACCGTACACAGACTATCATTTAAAACTCATTTTGTACTGAAAACTTTACAAATTTTATTAAAATGGTGCAGTTTTGACATACCTTAACGGCGAAGGCGAGAATGGTGGCCCACTGTGAGTCGTGTTCCAACATGGCGGACGCTTTCATGACGTCACGCTGATGCTGATCGCCTCGAGTACATCCTCATTGTTTGTTGTTTACACTGGTGACATGACCATTAGTGACATACCTTAACGTCGAACGCTAGGATGGTGGCCCACTGTGAGTCGTGTTCCAACGTGATCGCCTCGAGTACATCCTCATTGTTTACACTGGTGACATGACCATTAGTGACATACCTTAACGTCGAACGCTAGGATGGTGGCCCACTGTGAGTCGTGTTCCAACATGGCGGACGCTTTCATGACGTCACGCTTCACCACCGGCCCTATCCTGATCGCCGAGTACTGCAAAAAGAGCGGATTTTAAACTGTGACACACGGATCAAAGGGCCCGATATCGGGTCGTTAGCAAAACATGGACCCGATAAATATGGTTTAATCGTTACGTACAGAATGGGCAACTTGCCTGTAGTTAAAATAAACTATTTTATTCCATGCACGAAAAAAAAACATCTGAAAATTATAAGAAAAACATGGACAGTTATTTTTAACCCAATTTCTATTTTATAAGTCGAAGAGAAATATATAAAGTAAATCAGTTGACCGTGACGTCACTCGGCAGTATTTCCTATTAATTCCATATTAGTAAATCGTTCAAATTCGTTTTGACAGTTCTTAAAAAGAAGCTGATTTGACTAGAAGCAGCCTATTGTATCTAACTGTAGATTATTTCATACTGAAATTGTCTCATCGAAAGACCAGCGCTGGAAGTCGCCAGCAATATGCCGAGGTGAGGCCATTTCGTGGCACTTTATTCTTCTATGTCATTCTTAAATATTGTTTATTGTCTGTGTGTTGACGAATAAAACTGTTTCTATTCTATTACACTACCGTCAAAAAGTTTAAGACCAAACACAATGTTCAGTGTCATTGTTATAAACCCTTCTAAAAATCATCAAACTAAATTTGTAATCAATAGAAAACAACGTAATCTTATTATATTGATCGACAACCCATTTGTTCTGCAAGAAGACAACGATCCCAAACACTCAGCAAAGATCTGTAGAAGCTACACAGTCAATAAAGAACGCCAAGGTGTGTTAAAAAATATGATTTGGCCACCGCAATCCCCAGACCTTAACCCGATCGAACTTTTATGGGATGAACTCGACCGTAGAGTCCGAAGACAATGTCCGATATCTGCAACAGCTCTATGGGAGATACTGCAATACGAGTGGAAATCCATTAGCCAAGAAACGCTACACAAACTTATAGCAAGAATGCCAAGAATCTGCTCGGAAGTGAAAAAGCGTCGAGGAGGATTTTTCGATGAGAAAAACGTTTAGCTTTTATTTCTTATTATGATCCCTTTTTAAAAAGTAATATTCTCATAGAAACTTCATGAAATGTTGATTATTTGCATATATCGTGTTTGGTCTTAAACTTTTTGACGGTAGTGTATATTCTAATCTAAATACATATATACTTACAGGAATTTTGCTAGTCCGTAAGAACTCTAGCAGCGCTTCCAGTGAGCCTAGTGTCGACGCTTGCACGTACACACCGCGCTCCGACAATTTTATTGACGAGAGAGCGGATTTCAGCTCGCGTGCCACTTCTTCCCTGTAAAGAAATAAATAAATTTTCAGCAAATCTGGTGTTACTTTATCGCTCTAGTGCGCAAAGTGGTTCTTTATGTGTCTATGTCGAAACTTAAGTGTGACATGTGTACTGAAAAACGTTGTGGAATTTACGTACGAAGTAAATAGTGTTTTTCTACTCGTCGACTTTAATCTGTCAATTAGGACTAGGGTGTGCAAACCGGTTAACCGGTTAACCGAAAAACCGGTTAACCGAGACTTTTTGGCCTCTGTTAAAAACCGGTTTTTATAATCTCTAACCGGTTAATAACCGAAACCGTATTTATTTCTCAAAATTTGGAAAATTTGCCATAAAAAGGTTCAAAATTACGTAATTATTTAATGGTTTGTATTAATCAAGTTTATTTATTACTTTTCATTGGCAATGATTTTATTTTAAAAATTAGTCCCGAGTCTACTGAATTATACATTTTATACAATACAGTAGAGTCCGGTTAGTTTATTACGACGACTTCGCATAGACCTAACGTCCAACCTCTTACAACGACATAAGCACAGGTATTTATTTGGTTTTCGTATGTGATAGTATGAAAGTACATCCGTTTTATATTACAACTCCGATTTTAACGACCAGCCGCTTTTTAGGACACATTTTATACAGAATCCGTCCGTCAAGTCCGGTTGCAACGACGAGCGACAAAGTTTTTAGTTTTACTAGTAAATTGAGGAAAAAAAGCTACTTCCACCAGTTCCACCCGAGCACGGCCTCCTGTCTTGCCTACAACAAGTAGCAAGATTACATTGTGGCCATGTAACTTTTTGGAGTTTTGCTTTTAAAATTTTAACATTTTGTTCGCCTCGGGTCTAATCTTATTAGCTAAATAGAACCCAGTTTGTATTTTTCGATTGCGTATAAACTAGCTTTACTTACAAATGATGAGCGAGCACACATACTAAAAATGACTTTTTCTAACTAATCTAGTCACAATAAAATAAGGTATTAATACTTTGATAATAATACCCTGTAAATAAACCTATTGATTGAAATGTTTTAGTAATAGAGATGAGAATATTATTTTTAATTAAAAGAAATGAAATTCGTTTTGTACGACACGCGACATCCGGTTAGTACGACGTAATATCAGCTGTCCCTTGAGCGTCGTTGTAACCGGAGTCTACCGTATATTTCAAACTATATTTTTTAAAAGAAAGGTAAAATGGAGATCTTGGTTTTCTTACATCAATAGGCTACTAGACTCGTATCGAATTTAGCACATCAAGTTATTGTTTTCTGTAGTATTTGACTCAAGAAATCAATATTTATAGCTTGCGGGCATTAAAAGTGCGTGATGACTGCGTATTTTTAATTAAAGATGTGTGCATGTTTTTTTTTAATTATGGACTCCGAAAACGGTGTTGGCCAATGGAGTGACGTCACATAATTCAGATCAACTATGGAAATTAGAGGTAGTAATCAGATCTCCACAGAAGCAACCTCTATTGTATTAAAATTCATAGTCGTTGACGCGTGTGACAATGTGAATTTTTTTTTCTGAATAGGCTGACGTCATGTCATAGATATTCTATAGATTAATATGGCTGATGTTGTTTTTGCCTGATCACGTAAAAGTAAACTTTAAATAATTTTTTTGGGGGTTTTTAAGTCGTAATAAAATATGGTACTATTTTTTTTCGTTTAATTAGACAGTAATTTATAATATAAGACATACTTTGAAAAAGGGTCAAGTAGCCTATTGCTTGTATTACTAGGGGCTCTGGGAGCTGTAGACCTTCGCCACATGCCTAGAAAACGCAAAACTGACGTCACATTCAAACCACACAAGCCTTTTTTTGCAATTTCCTCATTTTACAAAATTTCCAAAAACTGGATAAAAATGATCTTCATCGTGCAAGTAATACCTGCTACGATATCATCAACATCATAATTTTTAAAGGTAATGGTAATTGTTACGTAGTACGGCCATTTACTAAAAATCCTCAAAACCGGTTAATAACCGGTTAACCGGTTTTGAAGGAAAAGTCTCGGTTATTAACCGGTTTTTTAAGTTAACCGGTTTTTGCAAACCCTAATTAGGACACCACAGACTAAACTATAAGTGCTGACTTTTGAGTGTTGGATATAGTCTTTGACACTTAGTCAACTATAATATTTCATTACAGTTCACTTTTAGTTAACTGTAATAATGAATGATGATATTTTTCGTCCATTGATGATGAAAATGATGACTCATAGAAAAAGTATTGTATACAATAGTGATATAATTAAGCTTTTCACTCTCGTACCGTACTATTAGGCCACTCAGCAAGCTTCGTGGCCTAAATGTGGTACTCGACTGAAAAGCTTTGTATTATATCACGATTGTATAAAATACTAGTGGCAAGGAGGCATACGGCCCGCCTGATGGAAAGCGGTCACCGTAACCTATGGACGCCTGCAACTCACGGGATTTATTCGAGGAGGAGGCAATTGAGCGATTTATAACACTCCCTTGGGCCGTGTTTTAATTTATCGTCACTCGTTTTGAACTCGCTCTTTTTTCGCACTTCCGGTCAGTAATCTAGTTCACCTAGAGATGAAAAGAACTATTTTCAGTCAAAGTACTTTGAGGCTGGAACCTGACTCATCATCATCCTGGCTCATGGGAGCCTGGGGTCCGCTTTTGACAACTAATCCCAAGATTTGGCGTAGGCACTAGTTTTTACGAAAGCGACTGCCATTTAACCTTCCAACCCGAAGGGTAACTAGGCCTTATTGGAATTAGTCCGGTTTCCTCACGATGTTTTTCTTCACCGAAAAGCGACTGGCAAATATCAAATGACATTTCGCACATAAGTTCAGAAAAACTCATTGGTACGAGCCGGGTTCGAACCCGCGACCTTCGGATCGAAAGTCACACGCTCTCACCGCTAGGCCGCCAGGCTGAAGCCTGACTATCATGACTTAATTGTTTTTTTTTTAACGTCTTCCGATAGCTGCCAATCAATTCACCAACGAAGCGGCAGTTGATGTCCACTAGGATTTCGCTTAGCTAATCGCCACACACGTATGTTTAAATACTAGCTTTTTGCCGCGACTTCGCCCGCGTACTAATCTAATCTTGTTTTCCCATACAAACTCTGGACCCCTATTAGACCCCTTTAGCAAGTGCATTTTAAAAAATCCTTTTTTAGTGCTTCTCTACACCTTATAAGGAACCTACGTGCCAAATTGGGAATCTTTAAGACTAGCGGTTTCGGCTGAGAGTTGATATGTCAGTCAGTCAGTCAGTCAGTTTCTTCTTTTATACATACATACAATCACGCCTGTATCCCATAAAGGGGTAGGCAGAACACATGAAACTACTAAAGCTTCAGTGCCACTCTTGGCAAATAAGGGGTTGAAAGAAAACGAAACTGTGGCATTGCAGTGACAGGTTGCCAGCCTCTCGCCTACGCCACAATTTAACCCATATCCCATAGTCGCCTTCTACGATACCCACGGGAAGAAAGGGGGTGAAATTCTTAACCCATCACCACACAGGCTTCTTCTTTTATACATTTAGATTTGAATGACTTACTTTAATACGTCGATCTCATCAGGTTTCTGTGCCACGAGCAGGTTCAATCCAGCGATGGCCTTCTCGAGCTCCTTGGCCGCGATTTTGACACCTTGCGCGCCCACTACCTCTTTGTGCTCCATATACGCGTTCTGGATAGTGACAAATTAGGAATTAATAATAATTTTAACAAGCAAAAACGTCTATGAATGATCCAATAACATACATACATACAATAGGCTAGTTTCCTATACTTAAAATAAAATATTTTATGCAGTGTACGAAATAAAGCACCACATAATTAGAAGAAAAATATGGACAGCAGTTATGTTTAAACATGATTTTTATTTAATACGTCAAAGAGAAAGATATAAAGTAAATGAATTGACCGTGACGTCACTCCTCAGTATTTCATAGTAATTCCATATTAGTAAATCGTTTTGACAGTTCTTTAAAAGAAGCTGATTTGACTAGTAGGAAACTAGCATATTACGTCTGTTTCCCAGAGGGGTAGGCAGAAATCACGGATTTCCATTTGCTACGATCCTGACAAACCAAAGTTTGTGAAGCGCTTTCGCTTCACACCCCCCTTTCACCTCCTTGGGAGGTGAATATAGATAAATCTTTTCTTAGTGCTCCTCAACACCTTATAAGGAACCTACGTGCCAATGAAATCTCTAGGACCAGCGGTTTCGGCTGTGCGTTGATATGTCAGTCAGTCAGTCAGTTTCTTCTTTTATATATTTAGATATGTTAAAGGGGTTTTAGGGTTAATTACCTTGACTCTCAACTCCTTCATAGGTTGCGGCATGAGTAGAGACCTGATCTGCGTGACTATGGGCCCGTCTGTGCCAGCGAGAACCATAGTGTCCCCTTCTCTGAGGGTTCCGTTGATGAGGATTGTGTCAATCGTCGTTCCGAGACCCGGGATCGCTTTCACCTGTAAAATAAAATTTAGTTATTTTTTGTGACGATAGCAAACGAGCAGACGAGCCAAATGATGGGAAGCAGTCATCGCCGCACATGGACATAAGCAACATCTGGGGAGCCATTTATGCGCGGTAAATAAGTCACATGCGCGTTGTCGGCCCTTTGGAAACCTGTAAACTGTTTTTTTGAAGAGCAAGTTCTTATTTAGTAATAATTGGCGCTTGCGCAAATTGTTGAGATTAGGTTAGCAGCATTGACATAGTCTGAGGGCTTTTCTCAAAATTGATGCCGTCACTTATGTAAAAAAAACTAGAGTAGATTTTTGAAAATGCAGCCCGAGTTGTTGCATTAAAAATACGAGTAATGCGCCTGCTCCAAGTTCGCTGAGTAAATAATAGTTTCAAAAGTTTTCTAGACTTAGGGCCAGTTGCATTTGACAGACACATCACCGTCACGCAGCAGAGGCCTATGGAACTTCCCATACAATAAAATTTAACGAATGCTTTAAGACGCTACAGGAGCGAAAACGCTAAAATGGAAAGGACACTTTTAAGAACAATTCATTTAAAAGATATTGCGAAAAAATCTTTAAAATCGAGGTTCCGCTCTCGACTGTTTCCTCCTTCAAAACTTAATCAATCGTAACGAAATTTGAGAACCTGAATAAAAATGAAATGATTTGAATACTACACCTTTTTTTCATAATCAATAACGCCGTTTTTGAAAATTTTTGATGGGCTCTAGCGTCTTTAAAAATAACAATATCAAAAAAGTCAAAACAGTCCGACACAGATAAAAATAATAATAATCCGTTTTGAAAAAATCATTGATCTATCTTCGAGGAAATAGTCGAGAGCGTTTGTATGGAGAATTGACCCCTCCTGTATCGTCTCAACGGTGACAGGCGGTTTGGTGCAACCGGCCCTTAGAGCTGATGGCATGATTAGGCACTAATTAGTAATTTCTTGCTTCAGTTTCAATCGCCTGTTTTTTTCTTACCTCAAGAACAGTAGCTAACAGTTGTTGTGAGAAGACTAATCTCTTATGTAAGGGACCTTCGCAGGCTTGCACGATCATCGCCAAGAGATTTCCCATGCCTTCGCCCGTCACAGCTGATGTGGGGACTAGGGACACATATGAACGGGGGTCCGGGTTCTCGTAGAACAGCGCGGCGTTTAGACCCTGAAAGAGAAAAGAAATTATAGAAGATAATTATATTTTTGAGGAAATCAATTAAGAACTTTGACTCAAAGAGAGGTGAAATACGATAGCATTTATGGACAATCTGGAGCAAAGACGCTTCGCTCAACAATATAGGGCTTTAGCACAAAGGGAATTTAGGGAAATTTAAATATAGAACAAGTGCTTTCACGATCAAATTACTCGTACTAAATCTTGAGGACACTTGTGTACTTACAGTTCGATCCGAAATAAATGTGTCAAAAACAGGCGCCAAAGAACGATTTTTCTGGTCAACCTTAGACCTAGAACGTCTATACTGTCTAGCCCCCATATAGTTAGATTCATCTTAGAATATCTTAGGTATCATAGACTAGTATATTATATAATGGTAACTTTATGAAGGTTATAAAAGTTGAGCACCGCGGTTAGGCCACGAGGCCTGCCGAGTCAATTCCGAAAAACGTGGTTGCGTTCAAGAATATTTAAATGTCGAATGAAACATTATATGATAGAATTATGCTTTTTAACTTTGTTTGCAATATCTAATATATACTCTGTCAACCAAGTCTGTCAGTAAATAAGAACAAAGAAAACTATATGCATCCTTTTCTTTAGGGTGCTAGAGAAAAGGATACCTATAGTTTTCTTAGTTCTTATTTACTGACAGACTTGGTTGACAGAATATATAAAACGCATTTCAGTATATTTTTCCATTTTGATTTAAATAATGAACCAAAATATTAATTATTTTTAAAAAGCTACTTATTACTGAAATTGAAAACATACCTGTTAAATGGAAGTTTCTCTTTAAAACATTTTTTACATAAATCCTATATTCATATGATTACTGCTCAGTAGTTATCATATGAACCTATAGACAAATAGACTTTCTTATCGTTACTCAAATGAAGTTAATTTGTATACCGCTGACAATTGACAGATTTAAGTGCTGGAGTAGAAAAAAGTTTAAAAGATTACCTGTTCAGAAAACTGTAGCATAACATCCTTGCTCCTCTTCTCAAACTCGATCTGTGTATTCGTAGCCTGCATTTTCAAAATATCTCGCACATCTTTACGTTGAGCACTTTGCCAGTCGTATAAGCGATCTATTTTGTTCAACGCTACTAAGAAGGGGGTCTTCTTCTGTTTGAGTAGGTTTATGGATTCTATCGTTTGGGGCTCTAGGCCGTGCATAATGTCTACCACCTGAAAGAAATATAATTATTAATGATAAAACGGAAATAGGTAAATGTTTAGCCGTAAAAAACTTGTCAAAGTTCTGTTTTCTGTAAGTGACAACTATTGTCCTTTTATGTTTCTTTTTGGCACAAGCTTTTATCGCCGACTGTACCTTTCTTTCAACAGTCACCTACTGCTCTCCGAGACTTTTCTAAAAACCCCTTACTAGATGGGGATATGACGTTTTATAACAGAGTTCCTATGACCACATTTCTGCTCCATCGTCAGATCAGCTCCATGATACCATAATATTGCATTGTCATGTGATTTACATGTGTGCAAAATTCAGCTCAATCGGAAATCGGGTCAAATTTAGCTTCTACGTTTTGACCCAAACTAACATACTAACAAGGCAAGTTAAATAAAAGCTTGTAAAAATAGTGCGGGGATCCCTCAGCGCAGAAAAAGTGAAACATCGGAATGTGTTGTTTTTCAAAATGCGAGTTGGCAACACTGAGCATTAAACGTTGAAAGCGTTAAGTGGAAAATCAGTCGGAAGTCGCATTGGAAGTTTCACTTCAAAAAAAATTGTTTAAACAAATCCGAGCGAGGCAAACTTAGCTGCTAGTGGCGGTTTGGTTTTACAATTCACTGTTATTATTCTGTAAAAAAAAACTATATTTGTGAAGTGGTAAACACTATTTGCGCCGACATTTTTTTTTTCTAGTATCGAAAATAGCTAGACAGACTTTTGATAAAATACATACATACACGGACGCCTGTTTTCCCAAAAGGGGTAGGCAGAGCACTTGAAACTGTTAATTATTATTTTAATTACTTATTTCGTTTTTTTTTTGTTTAAATTTGATTGCATGACTGCAGCAGGTCATAGTCATGCACTATCCACCTGCTGTATTCAGGCAAATAAATACTTTGTATATTGTATCTTAGTAAAAAAGGGGTTGACAGGAATCGACATTGGATTATAGATCGTTCGTTCGCCTGTCGAATATCTTAACTCTTACCAAGATGGCGATATCGCAGAGCGAAGACCCTCTGTTCCTCAGGTTGCTGAAGGACTCGTGGCCAGGCGTGTCGATGATGAGTAGACCGGGGAGCTTGAACGCGATCTCGTTCACCTGTCGAATATCTTAACTCTTACCAAGATGGCGATATCGCAGAGCGAAGACCCTCTGTTCCTCAGGTTGCTGAAGGACTCGTGGCCAGGCGTGTCGATGATGAGTAGACCGGGGAGCTTGAACGCGATCTCGTTCACCTGTCGAATATCTTAACTCTTACCAAGATGGCGATATCGCAGAGAGAAGACCCTCTGTTCCTCAGGTTGCTGAAGGACTCGTGGCCAGGCGTGTCGATGATGAGTAGCCCGGGGAGCTTGAACGCGATCTCGTTCACCTGTCGAAGAACAAGAACATTTAGAACTGCATCAGCAACTACAGATGTAGTACGAAAAGATTTTCATTCGAACGAACGTGCCATGCTTCAGTCAGTCTCAGCACACCTCGGACACTGGCGATCAAATATATGAAAGAGGCGCGTTCCTAGCACACATTCTAAGCTCGTGTAGATGAACGCGTACTTTGCTTGTATGAGTGAAATATGACTGGTCGACTGTTCGCGTTTTTGACAGGCAGTAACTGTGAGGTAACCGAGAGGGGGTGGGCGGCACTTTCAGCGGGAATTGCCAATGGCCATACTGTACGATAGTACCTACTCTTTATTATACTGTGGTCTCAGTACGAGACGTACTGACAGTGTCTGAACTAGAATGACAATTACGTAAAATACGAAATGTTTTTCGCACTATATCTGAATAATTGTTTTTGCTACTTATAGGTATTTTTTAGGCGCTATGGAGCGCAGCATTCTAGGTGTAAAAAGGCCCGATCGAGTCTGAAACACTACGCTGCGCTCCAAAACTCGCATTGCTGATGTTGGCACCGCCAGGCTTAAATGAGACTGGGCCGGCCACGTCTATCGCATGCATCCGGATAGGTGGGCTAACATAGCCACCAAGTGGATGCCGACGAAGAAGCGTGGGCCGGGCAGGCCCAGGCAAAGATGGCGAAACGATCTTGACGCCTTTCTGAAGAACTGGCCGGAGGAAACAGAGAACAGGGAGTCATGGAGAGCCAGGGGAGAGGCCTTTGCCCAGCAGTGGGACACTCAAATAGGCTAACAACAAACAAACAAACATAGGTATTTTATTGTGAGTAAAAGATATATCAATAAAGAGCGACTGGAAGCTAAAATTATGATAACTGAAAAAATTATTCTACCGTCGATGTTCTGATCTAATTTATATTATTACAAATTTAAAACAGTTATTGATAATAATTACGAAAAATATTTATTTTTTATTTTTTTTGTAGGAAGCAATTTTACGCACCGATTTCATATAAATTGATTTCACTTTAAATAATAACGATTGTGCATGTAATTCAAATATTTGAAAACACAAAGCGCTAACATCCGCTCGCAGAAATATAATTAATAATAACTCGGTTTCCAGTGTGCAATACAACATGTATGAGGCCAAATGTTTGGTACTAAGTGTTTTGTTTTTCATATTATTCTGGAAACATATTGTAGTAAGTTTATTTTTAAAAATCCTTCATAGAGTTCACAGCAACGCTCTTATTGCTGTCCCCTATACGCGAGCACTCCGGACCATCAATCGAGTAGCGATCGAGTTAGATATATTCTCTTGTTCTCTGAACGAATTCACTAAGGCTACGCTATAGAGGTATGTTTTTTTGCTGCGGCAATGTATAAAATGGTTGTGTAAATTTCCATACTATCGTATTAGGATGCCTTGTTATTGATAGTTTATGTGTATGTAATAAATAAAAAACTTGTTTCGCCTGAGGCGTGTCTATACACCCGGTTTTTATTGAACTCCGTTAACTTTAAGGGAAGATTCTTTAGTTAAAATACAATATTTTTTTCTAAGAAGCTAGCCTCTTAACTCCTACGGTTTTAGAATTATTAAAAAAAAAATACTGAACACGTGTGTGGCATACCTTACCACTACCTAATGTTATTTGTTTTGACATGTGGCGTCAAACACTTGACAATGACTTTAATGTTATGATTAAGGTCCTCTCACAATAATTAATCCATTTATTATGTATGGAAACGAAATTTATTTTGTATTCAACAAAAAGCGATATCCAGGGTGGTTCCTGATGATGAACCCAACTGCGTGTCAAATTTAACGGAAAACAAAAAAAAACACGGTGTATAGGACAGTTGCCGCGCGAGCATATTGCCTCGTGACGTGCCTTTCTCTGTGTTAGATTGATATAAACGTTCCACTTACAATATTATAAGTGCATCTGTAATTAGTTTATGTAGTCTAGAAGTCTCCACATAGTCCAAAAAATACAGCGAATTTAAGATTTTCGTAAAAATCACGTTATTCCTCTATTTCGTTTGTTTTCAAAGCTAAACTGATTAATGTATATATTTACATTTTGCCACTGTATGTGAAAACTTACAATCCAACTCGTAATCCAATATCTGGGCAGTTTTGGAGGCCGACTTTTTTTTTTGGTCATTTTTCAAATTCATCCTAGAGATTTGAAATTTTGGTCAAAGAATCTTTGGGGGGCCCTGATTTCAAAAATAAAAAAAAAATTTGAAAAATGCTACAAATGCGAAAAATTTGGCCACTTTTTTTTTGTATGGCAACTCTTAAACGGTAGGAGATAGCTATAGGGTGCTCGACCAAATGTCATACAGGAGCCCGAGTAGAAAAAAGTTGCATCAAAAAAAAATTCAAAATGGCCGACTTTTTTTTTTTTTCAAGTTGGTCCGAGCGCGCTCAAATTTGGCATGCCGAGAGGTATGGCCCCCCAGATTACAAATGTCAAAAAATTTTTTTCGAAAATCCAAGATGGCCGCCGTTATGGCAAAATCAATTTTCCAAGTAATTTCGCGAGCCCGAAGGGCGAGCTTCAGGGTGGAAGGCCGAAGGCCGACCCCGCGGAGGGCCGCAGGCCCGGAGCTCGACTTTGGGCTCCCACCCGGGCCAATTCCAAGTAATTTCAGGCGAGGCCGAAGGCCTCGCCGCGGGCAGAAAGTGCTCCCATACAATTTCCTTACAAAAGTGTCTAAACAAGCGTAGCCGGCGGGCCGAAGGCCCGACGGCGGAGCTTCGGAGCCGAGCGAAGGCCGAAGGCCGAGTTCCGCGTAGGGCCGAAGGCCCGGAGCGTCCCTGATCGGCTCGCCGGCGGTCCGGGAAGTTGGAGGTTACACACGACCCAATAGTAAAAGTGTCTTGAGAAGCTCACGACGGGCCTGCGGCCTGATATACAGCTACGAATTACCTACTATCGTTAATATATTTGTATGGGAACCCTAAAGGCGCCTACTGACTATCAATCTGTCGGGCGGTAACGGTTTGTCAAAAAAGCCTATTGTAAGATAATTGTTATTTTTAGAGCCTACAAGTGATTCCTGAGCGGGCAACGGTGACGCATATCAATGAGAAGTACATATACCCGAACGGAACGCTCAAAGTAAGGAGGTATGGCAGGAGGAGCGGGTATTACGTCAACATAGAGGGCACCTCCAAGATGGAGTTTGGAAACAACGTTTCTGTGAGTAAATGTCGTACATTACTATACAGCAGCAGCGTCTGGTCCATACAAGCGGATTCCCACCGGCTTGCCTAAAATAGGCTAGTACTCTTATCGAATTTGGCACAAGAAATGATTGTTTCCTGTATTATTTGACATAAGAAACCAATTTTTATAGATTTTGGGTATTAAAAGTGTATGGTGGCTACGTATTTTCGATTAAAAATGTGTGTCATTCGATGTTTCCATTAAAGACGTGTAGTGACGTCATAGAACCTAACTTCATGTCGAGTCAATCACTGACATGATGAACTTTATGCCAGAACCACAGATGTCATATATACCATAGATCAAGCAAACGTATCTACTTAGCGTGTCAAATGAACTCAGTGAAATCCACTGAGTTGTCCGTCTTTAATCGCAGCTTGCAGCTTTCGGGCGTCAATTTTTGTAAGTTGAAGTCAATCAAAACATAAAAAATGCCTCGTTACGTGATATTCAATTGCAACAACACAAAAATTATGAACAATCAAGAGCCTGAGACATATTTAAAATTACAGGCAAGAAACAACTTCTGTACAAATTTGACACGCTCGGCCCCTATACAAATAGATGAACTTGTTTCTTCTATATAAATAAAGTTCTGTGGCCAGAACTTAAATGTCAGAAAATTTTGTGCTCAATTCGATTTACACGTCATGCGCAGACAATCTATAGATTAACATGGCTAATGATGTTTTTGCCTAATTAAGTATTTTTTTCGGTTAATTGGACAGTAATAAATAATATAAAACTTGTAGATAGCTATTTCTATCGCTCGTGCGTATTGGCGTGACAGAGTCAGACTACCTTTCGCAGCGTTTCGTTTTCGTTTCGCGTCGGAGAAATGACATTCGGCTACGGCACCAGGCCGGGAAACGAAGGGTTGCACTATTGAATTCACTATTCTACTTGATCGCTACTTTCTTTAACTCGACATTTTCTTAAATTCGGCAGATTTCATTACTGAACACCTCTAAATTTTGACACTTCGGTACGGTAATTGACAAAATTCACTGTCGAACATGGTTTGGAAATAGGCTACTTGCCTCCTAGTCAAATCAGCTTATTTTTAAGAACTGTCAAAACGAATTTAAACGACTTGCTAATATGGAATTTATATGACATCGAATTGAGCGATGTCACGTTCAACTCAGTTACTTTATATATTTCTACCTAACCTGTTAAATATAAATTGGATTTAAACATAACTTCTGTCCATGTTTTCCTTATAATTATCTGATGCTTTATTTCGTGCATGGTATAAAATATTTTATTTTAACTACAGTCAAGTTCTCTATTATTTGTTCCCTTTTTTTTTCATTTATATTTTTTGCGACTTTTTGTTGGTCCCATTTTCAGTACTCATAAGGTACAGCGGATCAATTTCGACTGGGGGGCAAATGCAACTGGTCAATTTTTTTCCATGTTTACATTATTAATTAAAGTGTCCACTGGTTACTTATGGCACTCGTGTTCAGTGGGGGATTTGCCCCGCTGTACCTTATTTACATTAACTTCAAAACATATTTTGAGAACATGTGAGTTAGGTTCACGTTGTTATATATTTTCAGTTGCATTTAGTTTTCTTCGAGTTTCTGCACAACGAGTACAAACGCAGTTTTGTGGAAATGAAGTTTGAAAAGATCTGCGACTCCATTAACAAGGACCCGTACGTTGGCAAGGCGTTTCAAATGATCGGCATGCCGTGCCCTTTGCCGCAGGTTAGCAAATCTGTATACCTATTAAAGCTTGGTCTCGCTTCTCGCCCCGTTCACGCCACGCTCTCAAAACGCTCCTTTACGGCGGAGACTTTACCTATCTTATACTTTTAAACGAGCAATTCTTGTATACATATATAATATATAGGTATATAAAATTTCGAGTTTTCATGCATCTTCTTTCGCGTTCGTAAACGCAAAATATGGTCGTTAATTTCGTCAACCGCGCATCGGCAGCACGTAGCTCAGTCGTAAGAGGGTCGGTCTAATATTCGCAGACACATCGCAGGTGTCAGGGTTTCGAATACCGGCCAAAAATAAAGTTTTCGTTGTTTTTTTGTATTTATAAGAGTTTTTTTTTATCTATAGACGTGATAGAATAAAATAGAAGCCCAGCACGGGAAGCATGGTCGCGCGATAGACGATAAAATAGCAGGCCGTCCCCATCGCACTATATGTAAGTGCGATAGGGACGGCCTGATATTTTATCGTCTATCGCGCGACCATGCTTCCCGTGCAGGTAATACGTATATTTAAATTGTACAGCGTTCTACACTACAAGTAGTATATATTTGGGAAGTTTAAACCACTTTCATTTCGTTCGAGCGATTCTCGCTCAAACTCATTCCAGTGGTCTAAACTCCCAAATACATCCTAACCCTCAAATATCTGGGCAAGAATTGTATCATCATCGTTAGGAAGTTTAAACCACATCGATATCCTTTCACGATAATAGTTGTGTTTAAAATCACTTCATACCGTTCGAGCGTTTCGCGGCCAAAGCAGGCATATTAATCGAGTTGACAATGTAAGTCATCATTATGGATTAACATTTCATTATAACAAGACGTTGCTAACTAACGAGTATTTACTATGAAGTTTGTTAAGCAACCTCAAACCCTTCGGTTTGACATACTAGCTTCAAACTGTTCAAAACAGAATTCTTATCATGGAAAACTTTTACCGAATTCAATCCGTTGCGTCATTTGTGGACCATCTAATTGTGGAAAGACCAATCTAATGATAGGTCTTCTTTTACATGAACAAGGAATTCGTTTTCAAAATGTGTATGTGTATTCAAAAACTCTTTATCAACCTTTATACAACTATCTAGAAAAAGTGTTGTCATTGGTTCCCTCAGTAAATTATTTCAAATATCGCGAAAATGATGAAGTCGTGAGTCCTCAGGATGCAGCTAATGACTCTGTATTCATATTTGATGACGTTGCATGTGAAAATCAAAATAATATAAGGGATTACTTTGCGATGGGACGACACAAAAACATTAATAGTTTTTACTTGAATCAAACCTACAGCAAAATACCTAAACAGTTAATAAGAGATAATGCAAATCTGATTATTTTGTTTAAACAAGACGAAATTAATTTACGACATATTTATGATGAACACGTTGGAACTGATATGCGATGGAACCAGTTTAGAGATATGTGTGCCACTGTATGGAACCAACCGCACAACTACTTAGTAATAAATAAGGATTGTGCGAAGAATTCAGGATGCTATAGATCGGGTTTTGATACATTTATTATTTTAGATGAATGTATTTAGAATGCCGCAATTACATTACACCGCCATTTCTTCATATAATTCCAACGAGGTTGCATCGTAATGAACGAAGAGAAGAATTTAAAAGAGAAGCTGCTTCAGTCAGCTGAGGCTGTAAAGAGAAAAGTTAAGTTAATTCGTAACATCAAAACGGCCAATGAAATGACATTAGAGTCAGTTTTAAAACCAATAACAGAACCTCTCAATGAGATGGTTAAAAGTAATAAAAAAAGTAACTTTAATAATGAAAATAATTACCTTAGCGACGAATTTAAGACTGATGATACAGACTGGAAAAACTCAATTAAGCGATTGAAATTCAGCCCTGAGGCCAGTGATAAGGAAAGTACTACTCACACCGTTGGTGTGAATTCTACGATCTCTAAAAGTAGAGACGTTTATGATGGAAGCAACGCCTCTTTAGATGACAGTATTAATAGCGAGGAATCAGCTGATGAGTTCTCTTTTAAGACTTCTGATTCGATAGATTCTCCCGGAGATGATAATAGTGATGGTAACATTTCGTATAATTTGGAGAATATCCCTTTTGGCGTACACAAAGAACGTGGTAAAATTATGCTCGGATCGCATGTGGTAGCGCTTGATAATAACAGTATAGTAATTAGCGGAAAAACTTACAATTTAACCCCGGGTTTGAAGGAATTATTATTTACAAAAGTGCCTGAACTTGAAGTTATAACTGAAGAAGATAAACTTAATTATAAGTTACTGCTATTAGAAACGAATGCACACAGGCGTGACTTTAATCCAAATAAACCTATAAAAAGCAACAAAGGTAGAAAATATTTACAAATCATAAGGCCTATGTTTAAATATACTAAAGAACGTTTAAAAAGTAATGGGAGTAATGTCCAGGGACAAGGGCTCCCAACTATGAAAAAGGTAACCAATAATATTTCATACGTTTATTGGGATGATCCAAATGAGTTAGTTGAAAGATTAAAGCTACTTATTGCATCCCGGGATGCTGGTAATACAGGGTTAGATAACGAAATAATATCTATAATTGAAGAATTGAAAGAATCAGACATATTGAAAGATATATAATGACCTAACGATACTTTAGATCCGCAGTCAATCTTAATCTTTTAATAAAGCATGATACATAGCAAAATGAACATTGATAAATTTGGACACCATGTACATAAACGCTTACGAGTATTAGAATTTTCGGAATTTGGCGAAAGGGCACTAATTCGCGCTGATAATGGCGATTTTGATTTACAATCGTCTCGACTGAAAGGTGTTAATACACCTGTGCTGTCTACTGATGGTGTAAACAAACAATATGTTGATCAACTCTTTAGTGGCACTTACAAAAAAAGTGAATTGGATTCTTTGCTTGAAACTATAAATTCACAAATTCATAGCTTGCAGCGCCAGTTGAACTTGAACTTTTATACAAAAAAGGAAACTGAGGGTATTTTGAGCAGACTCAGTAATGGAAAAGAACCAAATAGTAAATGAAATTCATAGGTCTGCTCGCAAAAATTTTGCGCGGCGTTCAGTTGTACTAAAAGGCATAGATGATTTGTGGCAAGCAGATTTACTGGATTTACAAAAATTTCATAATATTAATAAGGGTTATAAGTACGTTTTGGTTGTCATTGATACATTTTCAAAATACATATGGGGAATTCCGATGAAATCTAAGACCAAATTTGAGACCAAAGACGCTTTTAGGCAACTAATTGACACTGCAAAACGCAAACCTAAACATCTACAGACAGATTTGGGGAAAGAATTTTACAATACTGAATTTAAAAATTATTTGGAATCCTTGCAGATAAACCATTATTCAACCTATTCAGTTAAAAAAGCATCAATTGTAGAAAGGGTTATAAAAACTTTAAAAGGCAAACTGTATAAATATTTTAGTTTTGTTGGCAATTACAAATGGTTTGGAAAACCTTTACATGATATTGTGAATTCATATAATCATACATTTCATCGCACAATAAGGTGTAGACCGATAGATGTTGATTTCCATAAAGAGTCTGAAATAAAATCTATACTAAACAAACCTCGCTCATACCTACAAACAAGGGCCAACAAATTCAGTGTAGGGGATTGCGTACGTATAAGCAAGTACAAAGGCGCTTTTCATAAAGGTTATACGCCTAATTGGTCTACAGAATTATTTACAATAAAACAAGTTAAGAATACTATACCCGTTACATATTACTTAGAGGATCAACGAAAAAATTCAATATTAGGCACCTTTTATGAACAAGAGCTGCAAAAAACAAAGTATCCTAATGTTTATCTTATAGAGAAAATAATGAAAAGAAAAGGCAACAAGCTATACGTTAAGTGGTTGGGTCTTAGTACAAGCGAAAATAGTTGGATTGAGCGCAGTGCTGTTGTATAAAGGTAAATCTATTTATAATACTGATGCGAATGTTACTTTATCACTAGTTAACTGACTATGAAAGGAAGAGGACTTTTAAATAGTGCCATTAATAATCTTCCATTTGAACTACACATACCTGGGTACAATTATTGCGGCCCTGGAACTAAATTACAAGAACGCTTAAGACGGGGTGATAAAGGTATCAACGGGTTAGATTCAGCTTGTATGCAGCACGATATTGCTTACGACAAATATTCACGTATAGAGGATCGACATAAGGCTGATTTAGAACTTTATAAAATGGCTAAGCGACGTATGAATGCAAAAAACGCTGGGAAAGGAGAAAAACTGGCGTCATGGCTGGTTAGTAAAGTTATGAAATCAAAAATTAAGACAGGAGCAGGTGTTGAGTCATTTAAGCACTTAGTTACAAAAATACGTAGCGAATTAAAGAAAAAAAAGAATGGAAATATCATAAGCAGTGCTTATACAGCTGCGAAGAAAATATTTCCTAACACAAGTCGTATGCGGATACCTCGTATAATACCTATTCCAAAAACTGGAGGCATATTACCGTTGATTCCTATATTCGCGGGATTATCGGCTCTGGGTTCTCTGGCAGGCGGCGCGGCAGGAATAGCTAAAGCTGTAGGAGACTACAAAGCGGCAAGAAATAAACTAGCGGAATCTGAACGTCACAACAAAATGATGGAATCCATAGCGTTGGGCAAAGGATTACATATAAAACCGTACAGAAATGGCAAAGGACTATGCTTAAAAACCTCAAAAAACTAAATGGTAGGTTACCCAGTCGAGCTCTCACAAATGTCGATATTATCAACAATTCAACGGGTATACCTTATTTTAGAGGAGTATTTATGAGAGACCGCTTACCCAAACTTCCTAAGCGTAGAGAATGCGCGATAATTAACTTAGACGAATCAAAAAACCAAGGAACTCACTGGGTAGCCTATGCAAAGGATAAAAAATATTGTGAATATTATAATAGCTTCGGCGATATTAAACCGCCATTAGAGTTGATAATATATTTGAAAAGATTTGATATTTCATATAATTATAGGCAGTTCCAACAATTTAATACTGTAAATTGTGGTCATTTATGCTTAAAATATTTAAAACAATTTTGGCAGAGGCGTTTAAATTGTTAACACTAATAAAAAAAATGTCATTTACACGATGTCTTTCACTTTATCCATAACGGGAACCTCCTCTAGTCTTACAACAAATTATTCGCCTGAACTTCAATTGGACGGTGAATACGAATGTGGTCTACTGTATTTATCTACGTTTAATTCAATACCTAACATAGATAGTCGAAATTGCAAATTTTACTACGGTGAGGGTGAAGTATTGGAGATACCAGAAGGCTCTTATGAACTCCAGGATTTAAACGATTATTTAAAAACACATGTTCAAGGCTGTTCTTTTAAACTTTTGTGTAATAATAATACTCTAAAAACATCTATTTTTTGCTCTAAGAGCATACATTTTGGTGGCGATAACTCCATAGGTAAACTACTAGGTTTCGGTAATGAAACTGTTCCTGCGAATATATTAATGGAATCTCCATTTCCAGTGTCCATTCTATCGACGACTATAGTTCGAATCGAATGTGATATCATTAGTGGATCATTTATCAACGGAAAACCGAGCCATATAGTTCATGAATTTGTACCTAATGTGCCTCCAGGGTATAGAATAATAGAGACGCCTAAAAACGTTATTTATTTTCCCGTCACTCAAAATACTTTAAGTTCTCTTAAAATAAGACTACTAGATACCAACAACCAATTGATAAATTTACGCGGAGAAGAGATTCAAATATATTTACACCTGAGAAAAAAATGATTGATTTCAATAAAACAGCAGTGAACCGTGATAAATCAGGCAGTACCCTTGGTGCTATCAAGAAAAGAAGACCGAAAAGCAGGCTCACTAGTGAAAATATTTTGTTTCTCAGATCAATCGGTTTACTAAAATGAGCATTCTGGACTTAGCAAACTCCTTTAGCTATGATAACTCAATCGAAAGTTATGAATACCACTCGTACAAACCTTACGTTACAAGTTTTAATTTGAACGATGAAATTCGCATACCCATCAATCAGCAAGATATGTACGTGTTGCCTTCAGCTAGCACATTATACATAGAAGGTACTATTACAGTGATGAACAGAGAAACAAAACAACCCGTGTCGAGCGTCCTGTTTACCAATAACCCTGTCCTCCATTTCTTTCAAGACATTCGATACGAACTGAATGGAATTGAAATAGACAAAATAAAAAATGCAGGAATCACAACAACAATGAAATCTCTTTTATCCATGAGTGAACATGAAGCGAGAATGGCAAAGTCGTGGGGGTGGGACATAAAAGGTACTAAAGTTACCCAAGGTTTATTTTCTGCTTCTATACCATTAAACAAAATTTTGGGCTTTGCTGAAGACTACAACAAAATTATTATTAATTGCAAACATGAACTTATACTTTTACGCTCTAACACTAACTTGAATAGCGTTAAATTGAACCCAAATGAATATATAGACAATGTTACTTTATCAAAAGTGGTATGGCGTATGCCTCATATTAAGGTTTCCGATCGGGAAAGACTGAATCTTCTTAAATATGTGGAAAAAGATCGTGCAATACAAATTGCGTTCAGAAACTGGGACCTCTTCGAATATCCACTGCTGCCAAAAACTTCCAAGCACTCTTGGGCTATTAAAACTTCATCTCAAATCGAAAAACCTCGGTATGTTATAGTTGGTTTGAAAACTGGTAGGAAAAATGCGTCCGACAAAGATATAACACATTTCGATCATTGTAACTTGAGAGAGGTTAAAGTTTTCTTGAATTCTATATATTATCCTTATGAAAATTTGAATGTTAGTTTTTCCGATGAGAAGTATGCTATATTATACGAGCAATATTCTAAATTCCAACAGTCCTACTATAATCGTAGTCAGGCACCCTTGTTAAATCCTTACGATTTCAAAGAAATAGCACCATTGTTTTTCGTGGATTGTTCAAGACAAAGTGACACTTTAAAATCGGGTGTTGTTGACATCAGAGTTGAAATAGAGTGCAGTGAGGATATACCCGATCAAACATCTGCGTATTGTCTTATTTTGAATGATAGCATTATAGAGTATAGACCTCTTAGCAATATAACAAGGAAAATATCATGAGCACTAAAAGCTTATTCGTGGATGTTCAAGGATTTAAATCATTAAATAACGATTTTATAATAAAGGAATTCGCACTTAGTACTAAAGAATACACGCAAGTCTTTTTAATAAAACCACCCTACACGTTTTCTCATTTATCTCAGCAAGAAAGAAAAAGAGTAATATGGTTAGAAAAAAACCACGGGATTTTATGGAGGGAAGGATTTGTCGATCACAGAGAATTTAAAAGAATGATTGTGAACCATTTAAATAACAAGAACATTTATGTAAAAGGAGCGGAAAAAATTAAGTGGGTTAAAGATTTGTGTGCTAATTGTGCTGTAATAGATTTAGGTGAACAAGATTGTCCTAATTTTCTACATTTGCATGAAAAATATTGTAATAAGTCTAGTGCATATAACTGCCTGCATCATGAAAAAAATGTGCTTTAAAAAATGTTATATGTATTAAAAAGTGGTATTTTGATACTATTGTGTCTGCACAAGATTTATAACGATGTTTACTATTTTAGAAATAAGCACTGTATTATGTTTTAATGATAATAAATAAAAGTCTGTAATGAAAGACCCATTTTTTATTTTTTTATTTTACGCACACATACATTTTTAACCTTAACAATAAACTCAGAAATTTTCTTGTAACATTGATTTAGAGATTTGATTTATTAAACTGTATGCCGAATCCACAACATTGTCCACTGGTTCGCTGGCTATATATTGAGCACTAAAGATCATATTTTCTTCATCATCACTCTCTGCCTGGCTTTCCTGCCCGTTACGTAAGCCGATGATTTTTATTTGTATCAGACGGGGTCCCTCAGCAACGGATTTTCTACATTTCACAAAAGTAGTGGATGATTTTAATTTACGTTTTGGAGCACGCTGTTTAGTTTTTATTTTCTTTTTGTTGGGTGTTTCTATTGATGGTGCTGTAATGGTCACGTCATGCTTGTTGGCAAGTTCTGGATATGCGTCTTCAAATGTCTGGGTGTTCCACTCTTGAGCATGGGTAAAAGGATCCTCGGGGTCACAATGTTCGCACATGTTGAAACTGTAACACAATAAGTATTACCTTTAATAAAGCCTTACTATTAAGCATTAAATCTACCTCTTGTAATTTTAAGTTTTTCTTTTGTAAAATAAAGTTTAAATAAATAAATAATAATAATGTATTTAAATTATCACATAATATTTACTAAAAGTATATAATAAAAATAAAATAATTACTTACTTGAACTTATTACTTGAACGACCACTTCTTATTGTATCAAATCCATAAATGCGAACATGCGAACATTATAACAATATAGAGAATGTCAGTATTGCAGTTTTCCAATAATGTTGTTGACCTGCTTTTGCCAGCGTAGGCATGCACGCGCCAAGAAATTAGACTCTATTCAGCTATGCAATATATACAGGTTAGGTAGATAAGCTTCTTGTTACTTGTCGGCGTTAATTGATTTATCAAACAGCTCAAAAGAAGAGAGTCACATGTGATGAGCAAAATTAACACCTTTGTATACTTACTCATTATCATTAGTAAGAAATTGATGTATTTAATTATAATTTATAACACTGAGTGAAAGTTACTCACAGAGCGCACTTGCAACTATTATTTACTATAAGATAGGTATAGCTCTGTACTTCCTTAAAGAAAAATGAATCTACAGCACTCAGGCTTTTGAGTAGGAAACTTATAACAAAAATAATTGTCATCCTTTTAAGAATGTATTCATCTTTTTACATTATTTTCATTGGGAAACATTGTTAAAGCTACTTAAAAATAACATAATTATTTGTACAATAGGTACTATATTGAATACATTCTTAAACGGTTGATCAGTATTTTGGTTACACCCTGTAAAAATGGAAAGTATGGGAGTGTATAAGAAGAAATAAACTGAACACATATTTTTTATACGTTTATTAGATAAGTATACAAAATAAAAGCATAAAATACAGACGTGCGTTATTATATATATATATTTATTTTCCAATGCAGTGAGTTAGCAGAGTATAAGTGGATATCCCTCATCCTGCTAAAATAAAGTGTAATTTTTTTCATGATTAACTGTGTTAACTAAGTTTAATAACAGTTTGAAACACTTTCACGGTAAATACAATTGAAATAGTACATTGAAATTCGCCACAACATATAATATTCAGCACTTACTTTTAGTTACAACTTTTCCATTATTTGTTTCGGATCTACAAAAAAGAACTATTACCCCATGCCATAGTTGAAACTTTGTCTGATAAAATAATTCGTTTATCATCTTTATTACATAAAGCAACTTTGTTGACCGTTTGAGTGAAGATGTCATGTTTGATAGTTTTAAACAAAATATTCTTTTTTCGAATGATTTTATCGTTTAAAAGTACGTCTTTGTAATTTTCCAGTGTCAAATCTTTGATGGCACCAGCCTTAGTACCTTTTGCTTTTTTTACAAAGCCCTTTTTCGGGTGTGTACTAGTTATACAATACAGCTTAGACCGCAATCCTACAAACTCTGTTATAAGTGATCCTTCTAGCTCATCTTTGAATAGTCCCGGAATCTTTTTATTACGCAAAGGAATCTGGAAATCATTTAAAGGACTGTAATTACTCGTATCAAAGAAATCTAAGAAATGTGTCCTTAAGTCTTGGTAAAAGTCTCTAGTTTTAATTTCATAAATGAAACTGTCAGTATCAGAATAACAGAGGCGAACGCGATCACTATAGTGGGGTTTTATTACCGAGTAGTGAAATTTGTACATATGGTTTTTGGATAGTTCTAATACCGAGAATCCTATGTAAATGGGTTTATCCAATACAACTCTTTCTGGCTTCATTTGAATGGCTACCAAGTTGTCAGTGAGCACTGTGGCGCTATGAAAATTGGGTCTTGCTATTAAAGTACCGCCACAAGTAACCTTTTTAGTGCTGTTTCGTTCGTCATACCACTGGTTGACCAGTTTTACGTCAACGCGTCGTTCACAATCCTCAAGAGTTTTTCCGAATATCGAATTGTTCATTAGTTTAAATAGGTCCTGTTGAAATTGGGTTTTCGCATTTTTCCGCAACTCTGTATTTAAGTCTATGTATTTCTTTAAAAAAGAATTTTGTTTAAAAGTGAGTACACGATGTATTTTCTTAATAACCAAACCGTTTTTGAGGCATGTTTTAAGATGCTCGTAATGAATTACGTACTCATATTTATCGAACAAATTTGGAATTAATTTTGTATTTTTCCTCCCGGAGGAACAAACTTTTCTGCGCAAAAAGGATAGTCGTTGTGATCATGATGTAAATATTGCGGATATAGCAAGTCAACCTCAAGTATATACCCAAATTCCGCGTCGTCTGAAACCGATGTAATATCTAGGTGTGAAATTTCAAAGTCATCCAAAAAACGAAAATCTGACACAGGCAGCGGTTGTGACATTGCATACCCGTACAAATTATTACAATCTATGTATATGAGAAACGAATCAGGTGATTTGTTATCGTAGGTTTTCATATACTGATTATTTGCAATGGAATGTCTAGTTGAACACATACAAATCCCTCCTCGAATCCCTTTTTGAATAAAGCGAATGATTTCTAGGTCTGATATTAGCTCTAATTTAATACCAGTCATTAGTAACATTGCATCGAATGAAAGACTAGGGAGGTTAAATAGAACGCAGGATCTAGTCGATAACTAACCATACAATTTCGCCGAAAATTTTCAAAGATGTCTGATAAAAGTAAAACGTCGGTCTGAAGGTAAAGATCCGTATATTGACCAAGATTTTTTATATTAAATGTATTCCATACAGTTTGCGCATGCACATAATCCTCATCACTTATGTTCTCCGAAGTTAACGAGTTATAAAATAAATCCTGCGAAGGTAATTCAGTCTCGGCAAACGTGTCCCAACATGTTATATAGTCATAAGGATAAACACCTTTTCTAGTCAATAGGTCAAATTTGATTTCATCAGGAAAAAACAATCGTAAGTGAGAAAAGTCTGCCTTAGCAAGTCCCTTCGCTAATTTTTCTAAACTTGTATCTAGGAATTTAAACGAATCTACAAATCGTATCCGCACATACTGATCGTCAGGCATCTTTAAAAACTTACTGAAGGATATATAGTTTTCCTTGTTCTTCGCAATTATTTGCACCTTTGAACCTACATCCTCGCATAACTCCTTTATAAACAAGTGCGCATCATATCCTGCTAAGTTATGAAAGAAAACAGGAATAAATTTGGGAACACTATAACGTAAGTTACAGTATTGATGAGCGGCCCCACGATAAACACCAGTTAAGTGGCAGTGATCTCTTACTTTGTCGCCAAATAAAGCAGTCAGGCAAATGTGGCATGTCTGAGCATTTTTGTGGGCTAAAGCATTTGTTTCTGTGAAAATCATAGGCACTTCTTCACGCAATATTTTATAAATATCTTCAACATGTCTGTATAAATATTTTAAAAATTTAGAAACACAGTCGGGTCCTCTGTATTGAATAAATCTATTTAAGCGTTGATCATAAGAGCAGACTATGTTATAGGCAAAAGCTGCGGGTATATGCATTTGTTTATTTACAGTGAAACTTCCCTGAGGTTCCTTTTCAGGCTCACATGATTGAAATGGCCTAAGAATTGTTTCAAAGTCACAATAAACTACAAAAGGAACATTATAGTGACGTTCATAATGTTTAAATTGTAGATATGTACCTCTTTCCGGGAGTACAGTGGCGATTCCACTACAGGAGTGACTTTCAAACTTGTCTAGGGAAGGAAAAAATAAGAGGCAATCTTCACAAAAGTAAAGTTTACCATGATGTTTAGTTATTTGGGAACGAACCAATCGAGACAAATTATTTATTAAAACGTAGTGCGATTTATTTCCTTTCTCTATTAAAAGTAAATTAATTTTCTTACTCCTTTTATATGGAGATCTATAAATAGGTCCTGCCACTGTACGATTATCCATTAAAGAATACACATTAATACTTAAACCCACATTTTTATGCTCAAACATACCAATATCAGAGAAAGTTATGGGAAAACTGAGACCATCAATATTCAACACGTCTTTAAAGTAGGGGTATGAGGCCGTACGCTCTTTGTGATTTTTTGAGGGATAAAGCGCAGCAACAATACTCCACAGAAAACAATATTCATCTTTATTCTGTATGTTAATACAAGCTTTCTTGTTTTTAATAGACTTAGGTAAATCTATGTAAGAAGATCCTTTCAGAGGCTGGTATTTGTTAACATTAACCTCTAAATATAAATTAGATAAGAAAGTCCATCCACTATCGCGCTGCTCAAAATTTTCAATGTTATTTTTTATGTCGTTTATAACTTTTTGGTATAACTCAGAAAATGTATAGTTTTGATGTACTGTGAAGTTTTTTGTCGTAAACGACTTTGTTTCCTGCCGGTTGTTCTTAAATAAAAGAAAGTTTCCAAAATACTCGAAATTGATTTTTAAACACACGTGCTTTATCAAACACTGTTTTATAATATTTTCTAGTTTCGACGTTAAATTATCTAAAAACTGTTCAGGTATAGCAAATTCTAGCTCTTCAGATCCGAAAACTCTATAAGATGATATACGACCCTGAAAGGCAGACGAAATCTCAATTACGCCATCAGTTACTGCCACTAAAGAATTATTTTTGTGTTTAGTACTTCTCAAATGACCAACCCATTTATTTTTCAGAACTTGGATTGAACAGGCAGAGCAAAAAGGCATTTTAGTTCCACCTAACTAAATTCGCGTATAAAACAGTAAAATAAGTATTTATCTAACTAAAGTAAGTACCTATATGTATATGTGTGGTATCCGAATACAGTTCAAAATATACACTTAAAAATTATTTTTGACAATGCTGAATTTTTAACCTTTTTTGTTGTGAAAAAATGTAACTTCAGCATCGTCAAAAAGAGTTCTTAAATGCTTTGTGAGTTTTTGTAGATATTCCCACTGAGGAGTATCGTTATTTATTTGCGCTTTAACTGCCAGAAGGGCCTTTTTCCACTTATGCTCCGCTAACTCACTGCGTATATCGGCGGTGTTGTATACTCGCAGCTCCAAGAAAAACTCCCCCTCAAGATCAGCAGCACGCCGAGTCAATCCATCAGCCACGCGTTGAGTTATAGACGAGCGTAGCTGGTCTGGTGTAGGGCAATTTTTCGCAAATGCCTCGTCATCAGGAAATAGCTCGAAGACGTCGAAGGGGTTGCTGGCAGTCTTTTTCTTAGACGCTCCACTAGTAGTCCTGTAAATAATACAATAAAATATAAGCAATGCAAAACAAGGCAACAAAAAATATTTTTCAGATTACAACATAGGTGGGTGTCACAATTATAATAATCGAATAGATGCATATTTTAAATGTGTAACATACCTAGGAGATTTCGCCTGGCGAGGCTTCTTCACCTTCTTGGTCCCCGCGTCAATTTCTTCCCACTCTCGTTCTGAATCGGACCTGAAAATATTTTAACAATTTGTAAATTTAAATTCATAATGTAAGTAGGTAAAATAAAACGTAATAATCAAAAACAATTTACGTATGCAACGCATACAATATGTAAGTAGGTACGTGCAGGTGTCATATCTTTTTACCTATTAGCAGCATCGGACTTTCTTTTCTGCACCGGTTTTTTCGCTTTCGCACCTCCAGTCTTGTTATTTAGGGGTACAATAGTTTCAAACTCGGAGTCCGACCTAAAAGTAAATTAAAAAAATCATTTTAAACCTTGCACATGAGCAACTAGTATTATAATTTATAAAAAGACAAAATACAACACTTACTTACATGTTATATGTAGAAATGACGGTGGTTCGAACTTATTATTTATAAGACGTATGAGTACGTAATGTGCACTGTAAAGAGCAAAGTAGCAAAGGAATAAACAATTAGAATGATGGTTTATTAATAGCAATTTATTGATGATTTTACTAAACGAATCAGGGTGTCACAGTCCTCATTTTACTAGTACTCGTAATAAATGCATGTAAGCCGTTTGTATGACTAACTTAATATACTACGGTGTTTAAAATGCAAAATCGAGGCACACTTATTAAGTGATTAAGTGATAGTGGTATCTTAGGTGTAGGTAATCTTATTCAAGAAATCACTCCATAGCGGCAAGATAACATGTTGCTAAAGTAATTTATACTACTAAATTATTTTTGTAATTATTCTCAATTTGGTTTAAAAGCCAATATTCAAACATATTATTTTAGTGTACTTAGAATAAGTTAAACACCTAACAAGAAAACATTGGTTTTAAAACGTATGTTTTGCGCTGATGAAACATCCAAAACAGTGAATAAAGAGATTAAGGTGTTTATCCCGGTTATGATAATGTTAAATCACCAAATACGTGCCGGCGGCAACCCTATATTTATGCCAATACTATGCTAACGCAAGTATCCTATAACAATTTACATCCGTTTCGAAATTACGAAATGTTAAGTAGATGTTGTTTTTAACAATTAGTGCAATCAATGCAGAATACCTAATTAGAATAACATATGGATATGACGTTGCATTTTCGCAACACGAACCTTGATGATCGGCTAAGTAGCAGTACTTAACAGTACCTATAAAATGGATGGTCCTGGGTTCGAATCTCAAAAATGGCCAACATTTCTGTGAAGTGCTTATTATTATTTTTTCTCTTCGTCTTTAAATGAATGAATGAAAATGTTTATATCAGATAAAAATATCCATATTTTTTAAATAAGACTTTAGACTTATGCTATTAAAAGTAATAATTGAGCAAATATATAATGACGTTACAATATATTTATGTGCATCTATTAAGTATTTATCCTCCTAATACAAACAGTCTAAAACTCTTGTTCCAATAAACATACATAGTTCGAAGTCATTATGAAATAATTGTTTTGCTCAAATAGGCTCCTTTTGTTGAGTGCTTAACTAAATGAACCCATGAGATTTTTTTAGTTGGAACCATTGAAGGGAAGCTCCTTACTATGGAAACGATAGTGAACGACATCTATGGAAATTAGCGCAACCTAGCATAATAATATATTGGATAACACGATGCCTTAGAAGCATCTAATTAACGAAGTAGCTAGTTAGTACCATCCCTCACTAATAGAGGCCGCACTTGCAGTAAAACATCAATGATAATAAATATGATCTGATTACATTCCCCCTTGACATAGCAAAATAAGACTATAGTGTATTTTCTGCCGTTTCAGACTTTTACTGTTTAATTACAAAGTCCACAATTGTTAATCAAAAGGTGGTATTTACTTCGTTTATTATAAACGATAGGTCTACATCGCACTATCAAAGTTTTTGATGTTACTTCGTATAAATAAACGCCTTATAGACGACGTTGATGAGTCTCGACGACCGGGGACTCCAACGTTCACACTTTTCGGAATTGGCCAACCGACTTGTGTGCAATGTTGAATCAGATACTTAGGGAAACTCTGTATATACGCGGTCGATATATATGGATTTCCATGCCTGAAGAGGATTGTACTTAAATGATGCACGTAAAATGCGGCCTTACGCCGGGGTTGAGCACCTTGGAGGTCCATTCATGTTCTGTGACGCTGACGAGTTGATCAGACATGTTGTGTGAAAACGCCATAGTCAACCGAGCATTCGCTTGGAAGAGACTCGCACTCTGGGACTGGCCACCTCAGAGAGTGAGTTGCGTTAAGCTTTTGCATCTTTTTTCAAGAAACATACATTTTATAACGTGTTCTTATAACTGATATTCACTGAAGATTCAAATAAAGTGCTCTCAAAACACCTTTGTTTCAAGAGACGACAAGTAATTTGAATAGTATGTAACATAGAAAAAATCTTAGCCCGATGTTTGAGAGCCCGGATATATGAGTTTGTAAGCACTGGAACGATTTCGATCGCGAAACGCTCGAACGGTATGAAGTGATTTTAAACTTCCCAACGGTATGGCTAACATGATCATGCAAACGCGATTATTATAGCAAAACGATATCGATGTGGTTTAAACTTCCTAACGATGATGATACAATTCTTGCCCAGATATTTGAGGGTTAGGATGTATTTGGGAGTTTAGACCACTGGAATGAGTTTGAGCGAGAATCGCTCGAACGAAATGAAAGTGGTTTAAACTTCCCAAATATATACTACTACTACATATGGCGTCAACATTATAAACGTGGTAGTTTGCAAATTTGTGTCCCAAGAAAACACCATATGTATGTACCGTGAAATAAATTATATTTCCCAAAAATGGAAAAGCAGCAACACGCGATACTAGTTCTACATTGAGGCTTCAGAATCGCATCATTACGAATTATTCTGATAAACCCTCCCGCTCGTTTTTGCCCAGAACGTGCAAGTTGTGGAATGAGCTTCCTTCTGAGGTGTTTCCTTTGCGCTATGACATGGGGTTCTTCAAGAAGCAGGTATTTAGGGTTCTCAAAGGTCGGCAACGCATAAGTGGCTCCCATGATGTTGCTTATGTCCATGGGCGGCGATGACTGCTTACCATCAGGCGGCTCGTCTGCTCGTTTGCTGCCTATTTCATAAAAAAAAAAAAACGACATGTTCCACAATCTACATTATGTAATTTATTTATATTTTCAGGGCACACACAGGCTGATGAACCTCACGGTACCAGGGCAGGACTTTCCCAACGTGTGGCCCTTTGAGAGGTGTAAAGTGGAGGCCACACTGCTCCAGAATCAGAATAAGGAAGTCATGGCCATTGCAGACGTATATGTGTTATTCAAACAAAAGCTTAAAATGTAATAACAAGGTCTAATAGGCGAGACGACTAAAAAAAAGTATTTAGTCCGTCAGTTACCAAAAAACCAACTCCGGAACTTTGACGCTCTATATCTTTGAATTTTTTCATTAATTAGATAAAGTGAAAAATATGTGTTCAGTATTTTTGAAAGATCTAACTGACGGACTAAAAATGTCATTTTTTTATGTAGTCGTCACCTTTATTACACGGTACGAGATATTGTGATTTGTATTTATAACATGGTTTCATTATACTAATTAATCTAATTATACTCTGTACTTTTAGGTATTAAAAAAAGGAAACATACAATATTTTTTACAATTTTGGGGACATTCAGACATGTTTTTTTTTCGTGTACGAAAGTCAATAATTCAGGATTTGAATCAATAGAAGACTTCGAGAAACGCCTCAAGATTGCTATTTAAGTTTATGGAAGACGTGTTAAATCCAAGCACCTTTTTTTAAATATGACTTGTATTAGCTATGAAAACGAAATTGATTACCATCAACGGCATCATAAAATTGCAATAGGTTAACTTGAATTGTTAAAATAAACTATTTTCTTTTCATAGATTAAAAAATTGTCATGCTCAATTTTAGAAATAATTCGAGTAATTTATCTCCATTGTTGTCGATATTGAAATCGTATTGGACGCTAAGCAGATATTTATCATTTTGTTTTTATAATAATACCTATCTACATGTAAGCAACCTAGAAAACACGCGCATACAATAGAATGCCGAATAATTTAACTGTATTTATGGCACGGGCAGAAATGATTTTAACCTAAAAAATGTATTGTCAAAAAGTGATAAAGAAAGCGCGGCAAAATTCAGTTTTTTCTTTCTTTTATTTAATTTTATTTATTTATTTAATTTAATAAGTTTACACGGCATTACAGCATAAAATACCAATACACCGAATAAACTAACATGGACAAAAAATATACAATAAAATAAAATATATTACAACGACACATACAATTATTTACAATATCATACACCGACCGTGGAAGGTCTTCCATCGCCTCACAATACCTCAGACACTCAAGATACACTGTCTTCCATCTCCCTGCAAACAAATCGCAATCAGGTGCTGACTTAATGGTATGGACTCGACTTTTCGAAACTTTTCCCAATAAGCACATTGGTAACTGCAATTTGCTTATACCTTGTACTTTTGGCACTTGAAAAAAGTGTAAACAAACCTGAGCTGTCAAATTTGAGGGTTGTTTATTAGGTAACGTTTGGTTCCTGATTTTTTTTCTCTATTTAAAAATAATTGAGCTCACTACTATTTTCCATTTCATTCCACTAACATGTAATTTCGTTTAATTTGACGAAACGTATACACCTTCACGAATACAAACCTATCGTCATTACATTTAATGAATATTATTATTTTCTTCAGGGAATCATCAACCAAAAAGTACCTAATTTTGCACTAGGTTTAAAACTCATGGTTGCATTTTAATCTGGGTGTAACTCCGGTTTCACATTATCCGATCCGATATCGGATGTCGGAAGGATTTCGATGGAAAAATCCAAGATGGCGCCTGTAATGTATGGGATATCGGTCCTACATCCGATATCGGATCGGATAATGTGAAAACGCACTAACTCTACTAAAATATAAAGGTGTACTACCTTACGCGATTTTTAATTTTATCTGTCTGACATTTGCCATTGCTTGTTATCTATCATCATCATCATCATCATCTGTTCCAAGTTCGATATTTGTGTTTTCGAGCTTCCGTTTCTCCGTATGAGATGATGATTGTTATATTTATGTTTTTTAGAGTTCCGTACCAAAAAGGTACAAAAGGAACCCTTATGGCGACGCTCTGTCCGTCTGTCTGTATGTCTGTCACATTTCTAAATATCTCGAGAACTACTTACGCTATCGATTTGAAATTTGGAACTGTTATGAACATTTTAAACCTCTACAAGCTGAAACTATTATTTTTTTAAATATATTAATATTAATTATAGAAAATGGCCAAAATGGAAGGGGGGCTAACCGTAAATGTCAAGTTACTAGGTCAAGTGGGGTATCGTTAGAAAGAGCTCAAATTGTACATATCAAAACTATTTTTTATAATTTATTTGTAGTTTGAGTTTAAGGAATTATGAAGGAAAATGTAAAAAATAAAATACCATTCCCCTTATCTCCCGAAGTTTACCAACAAAAAATTATGACTTTTTACGAAATATTGGTTTTAAGCTAAATTTTACAGGAAATGGTTTCTGGCCTTAAAAGGTTCTCTATCCCTGGATCTGTCAAATTTGACGGCTCCGGTTTGTTTACACTTTTTTCAAGTGCCAAAAGTACAAAGTATAGTGATGCCCACAGTCGTCTTGTATGTCAGTTCTACACACATTGTCAAACATTTTCGTCTCTCCGATAACTTAATATTATAGTTTTTTACCCCCAGCGTCGCCATCTTGTACGTTGGTTCACCGCATCTTGTCCAATATGTTCGTCTTTTCGATTGCTTAAAACTACATTTATGGAAAAAAATCGTATCTATGATAACTTAAGATTGTTAACTATTATTTACCCCTTTAACATGTTTAGTTTGCTCCTTAATATTCTCAATAGGCATGTTGGTAGCGCCGGTCTGCTGTGTGATACCCCCAGCAACCATCTTGCTCGTTGGTTCGCCGCAAATCGTCCAATATTTTCATCTTTCTGATTACTTAAAACTACATTTTTGACAACATTTTCGTCTTTCCGACAGCTTTAAAATTATTGATCTTACTCAGCCCTTTAAAATGTTTAGTTTGCTCCTTAATATTCTCAATAGACACGTTGGTAGCGCCGATCTGCTGTGTGATACCACCAGCAACCATTTTAAAAATTGGTTCGCCGTATCTTGTTCACTATTTTCGTCTTTTTGACAATCTTAAACCTAAAATTCCTGACTTACCCCTTTAACATGTTTAGTCTGCTCCTTAATATTCTCAATAGGCACGTTGGTAGCGCCGATCTGCTGTGTGATACCACCAGCAACCATTTTAAAAATTGGTTCGCCGTATCTTGTTCACTATTTTCGTATTTTTGACAATCTTAAACCTAAAATTCCTGACTTACCCCTTTAACATGTTTAGTCTGCTCCTTAATATTCTCAATAGGCACGTTGGTAGCGCCTATCTGCTGTGTGATGCCCCCAGCCTCGCCATCTTGTACGTTGGTTCGCCGTAACTTGTCCAAGATCTTGGTTTTGCCAGTGTCGACATGGCCGAGCACACACACCACGGCGGCACGAAGCGGGTTGTTCTGTTTGTTCAACTCGTTCTCTTCTTTGCGTTTCTGCGGGTGCAGAGAATTAAGTAGCGTGAGCATTTAAATCTTAGGCTGTATCAAAGACGATCAAGTATCTAGAGGATTATTGACAAAGTAAAATGTGGCGTAGACTGTCACCACTGGTCACATGATTAAATCTTATGAATCTCCGTATTGACAATTTGACCCGTATTCTTAACTTGATAGGTGGTCAAATTCTCAAATTTGAATATTAGCGCCATCTAGCCGAGAGCCAACCAAAGGAGTAGCGCAAAGGAAAGCGTATATATAACTTTGCATGGTTAAGAGGTACGTATTTTTTTATGGCGTTATTCATAAACGATTTAGAAACCTAAATTAGCTAATAATCGTTTGTCATGTTGACTGGCGTATTTGTGACAGAAGGGCTAAACACTTTTTAACTAATCAGTTCAGTACTTTTTTTATGAAAAGGGTTAGACTTTAACCACAGTATAATAAAGAGTACTATCGTACAGTATGGCCACTCCCGCTGAAAGTGCCGCCCACTCCCTCTCGATTACCTCACAGTTACCGCGAACAGTCGACCTGTCATATTTCACTCATACAAGCATAGTACGCGTTCACCTACACGAGCTTATACTGTGTGCTAGGAACGCACCTCTTTCATATATTTGATCGCCAGTGTCCGAGGTGTGTTTTAACCATCTATATGGAGTGAAATATGTCTTCGCTATCTGTGATCACGCTAGCTATGAATTATCTCACCTCTAATCTCCTCAAGATGAGCTCCCTCTTTTTCTGCGCATCAGTCATCCCCTCATCATCAGAGTCCTCTTCAGAGCTTGAGTCTTCATCCGAACTGTCTTCTTCCTCGGACGAACTTTCTTCTTCTTCCAGCTTCTAGAAAAAAAAAAAAATTAGTACATTTTGATTCACCAAAAACTAAAAAGGAAAACATTGTGAGAAAACTCTAATCACAACAAGGCCTAGTTACCCTTCGGGTTGGAAGGTCAGATGGCAGTCTCTTTCGTAAAACCAGTGCGCCAAATCATCCGATTGGTTGTCAAAGCGAACCCGTGGCTCCCATGAACCAAGGCAAATAACGCAAGAAGGACGACGAAGTCACCTTTATTCTTCTTGCTAACCTGCTACACCTCATCTTCTGTTATCCGTAGGCGCTACTTCCTAACTTCCCCTAATATACTCATTCCTGATCCGATCCATTCTGGTCACTCCACACACCCATCTCAACATTGTCATTTCCGCTACGTGCACTTTTCTTTCATCTCCCACCATCGACGCCCAGCATTCAGATCCATACATAACAACCAGATGAAAATGTTAAAAATTAAATATTAGAACAGTTTACAACATATATTTACAAGCCGAAGGAATTGAAAACAGAATACTGATTAATACTATTGTAATATTAGCTAAAAATTGGTGAGCATTAGGCCGTTTTCACATTATCTGATCCGATATCGGATGTAGGACCGACATCCTACACCCGATAAACGCTTCCGATAGTGTCGGATGTCGGTCCGATAAAACGCATTGTTCCAAATCAATGAAGTATGATTTTGTATCAAAAACTATTTTTAATTTTTTTTTATATTTAATAATTATACGCACTACATTTCAAATATTTTATTGTAAAATTTAAATAACGATCATAAAAATACTCAAGAGTGGCAGCTAAAATAAATAATTTTACATTTAACTATATCCACTAAAAGATGAAAAAAATAGTAACCGCAATTCGGACCGATGAATTACAATCTTTTTTTTTCAGCTGTTTAATAGACGCCATTTTTGTCACGCACACTACTACAAACGTATACCTTACCTACATTATATACGCACACATACAAATATTATCGGCCGACAGCTGGCGGGGGGTCCGGCATGCTAAAAATGTCGGAAGCGTCCTGCTGATATCGGCAGTTCAATGGTGCCTAGGACAAAAACTCTCGTAGGATAGTGCCATCTGGATTAAATCCGCAATTTTTGCGTTTTATATCGTTTTTTAGTAATAATGATCTATCAAATACATAAATAAAGACCTGGAAGCGCATAAATCTTACATTTTACATCCTTCCTACATCCGATATTGGATCGGATAATGTGAAAACGGCCTTACTCTTCGTTCGTCGCGACATCTATTGACAAGTAGCAGTACTGATAATTTACGCTATTTGACGCGTGATTGTCGCTAGATGTCACTACAAATAAACCGCATTTACTGATATATGGCGTTACAACTCTACCCTTACTTATTCCTCTATCTTTACACTAAACAAAAAGCGACATAGTCCACTGGTAGCAGAGCCGAGAAATGAAGACCTAGAAGAGAAATGGAGCATACCTTGGCGGGTGTTTTATCCTTAGCAGGAGTCTGTGGTGGCTTGACTGGTTCCGGCTCAGGTGTAGGCTCCGGCTCTTCCTCTGAAGACTCAGCGTCCCACGAGTCCTTGATGCCTTCTTCTTCTTCTTTCTTTTCCTGCTTTTTGGGTTCCTCCTGGGAAAAGCGCAGCATAATGAGTTAAGAGTTAAATGGTCAACATGGCAAATATGGTGATATTTTAGCTTTTTGTACCTATGTTAAATTAAGTAAGCAGAAAATGTTAAAATGACGTGTAACTCCTGTTATCAATAAATGATTGATTGATTGATTTGGTAAAATACGAATATATTTTATTTCTTTTCATACATAAACAATGTAAATAACATTATAAAGTGTAAGAAAACTTTAAGAATAAGTTAACACCTGAAGAACCTTCCCTTAAAGTTAACGGAAATCAATAAAACCAGGTTGGATTCTATTAAACATTTTAGGTTTAGTTCAATATTTCTTACTTAATTGCATACTACATTCTAGTTTGATACATACATACATACAATCACGCCCGTATCCCATGAAGGGGTAGGCAGAGCACATGAAACTACTCCAGTTTCAGTGCCACTCTCACATTGCAGTGACAGGTTGCCAGCCTCTCGCCTACGCCACAATTTAACCCATATCCCATAGTCGCCTTCTACGACACCCACAGGAAGAAAGGGGGTGGTGAAATTCTTAACCCGTCACCACACGGGCAAGTTCTAGTTTGATTTTAGAGTAAAAAGAAGCTACCACAGTCACTTCTCAAAAGGTTGTTTATAAATAATATAAAAGCTTTACCTTCTTATCTACAATCTCCAATTCCACTTTCTTCTCCTCCTGCGGAGTTGACGGAGCCTCCTGCGACATCTGGCTCTTAAGCTTCGTAGGCTTGACCCTCGTGCCCGGCCTTGGAGGCTTCTTCTCCGACCCACCCACTTCTATACCCTGTGCTTTCAGCGACTCCAGCATAGCCTGAGCTCTAGCCTTCTCAGCCTTCTGTTTAGGAGTCAAAAGCTTCCCTTCTGCTTTAAGACGCTCCTTGCGATCTTTTTCCTTCTGCTTCTTTCTTTCTTTGCGTTCTTTTTCTAATCTAATAGCTTCTAGTCTTTGCCGTTCTCTCTCTTCTTCTTGCTTTATCCTTTCTTCTTCCTCCTTTTTTAAACGCTCTTCTTCTTCTTTAATTTTCTTAAGAGCTTCCTGCATAGCAGCAATAGTTTTCTTAGCAGGACCCTTTTTACCTTTATCATCTTTTTCCTCCTTTTCTTCTTTGCCTTTACCTTTCTTCTTCTTTTTGGATTCAGTAGCAGGGGTGTCTCCACCTTCTTTTTCCTCAGATGGTGCTTTAGCTGGTTCCTCGGCCTTAACTTCCTCCTTTTCTACTTTAGGTTCTGTCTTAGGCTCTTCCTTTTTCCCTTCTTGTTCCTTTTCCTTCTTCTTAGCTTCTAATTTCTTCTGTTTTTCTCTTTCTTTCTTTTCCTTCTTTTTCTGTGCAGCAGTCTTGACTGTCACATCAAGTTCATTATCACTGCCTTCTTTTTCCTCTTCAGGCTCTGCTTTGGCTTCCTCTTTTTTACCTTTTTTCTTTGTTTTTGGTTTCTCTTCAATAGGCTCAGCAGGTTTCTCTCCTTCGGTGGGTGGCGTAGGTTCCTTTTTAACTCCAGCATATTCCATTTCTAATTCAGCGAGTACTTTTTCTAAGTCATCATCACTATCATCCTTCTTCCTTTTAGCTTTTTTACCTTTCTTGCCAGCAGGTTCTTTTTTTTCTTGACCTTTTTTCTGTGATTTTTGAGGTTTTTCATCTTCGGAAGAAATAGCAGCATCGGGTAATGACTCTGCTGAATCCTCTATTTCCAAGAAGGAGAAAGCACTTTTATCTGCCGCCTTCTTGCCTTTGCCTGATTTTGGTGCTGGTTCATCGTCAGACTCATCTGAGAAAAAAATAAAACATTACATTTATTGCAAACTCATAAAAAAAAAGGCATTTCATTGGGAGTCTCAAAACATGGTTACACAGTTTTTCCGCATCTAATGAACAGTTTAGTTGCAGGCTGCATCAGTCTAATTATGGAATTCACTTTTCCTCATGGGTTTGACCTTCATAATCAAAGTGCTGAAGTGTCATGTGAGTGTTCATACTCTCATATCATTAGGAAAATAAACAGAATTTACCACATGGTAAATCACCAGTCACTTTTCAATATAATCTCATTGAAAGTCACTATCATTCACATATTAACACACTGTTACATCTACAATCTACCATCATACCCATACAGATTATGGTGGTTAACCATGCAGTGAATAGTTAATAATCTGCATCATAATATAAATTTACCCGTAGACATGTTGCTTACTTACACTAGAAATAAACACTGACAATAATTATGCAACAGTGCCAAATATGAACTTCCTTATTGTAAAAGTGCCAAACTTCAAGACAAGACACAGTCATCGGATTATTGTTGTGTGAGATGAGTGTTTGTGCATTAAGTATAAAACATATTTAATGATATTTCCTTAAATGCTTAAGAGAATTTAGTAACCATTAATTTTGAATAATTAATTTACAATTTATAAGTTATTTTAACAATTGTTTTGAAATGAAAGCAATATAAATTCACTTGCCTTTTGATAATGTGACTGTTTTGATTGCAATGCAAATATCAAATATTCATCCATAGTAATATTATAAATGGGAAAGTGTGTGGGACTGTTTGTTAGTCTGCCTTTGACAGCAAAACGGGCCGATGAATTGACGTGATTTTTTAAGTGGAGATAGTTGAAGGGATGGAGAGTGACATAAGCTAGTTTTTGTCTCTTTTTAACGCGAGCGAAGCCGCGGGCAAAAGCTAGAAAAATATATTTTTAAAATATTTAAGTCAAGCAAACATTAAAGTGAACTTTGGAAGTGAGTTTATATATTCCAATAATTATTTCTGGTATTAAAGTTATCAATTATGGTATGTATCAGTGAATGTACATGCAGTTTTTGGTAATAAGATCTACTATAATTATATTTGTGTGTGCTTCCATTTTAGAACTGCATTTTCTACAATATTTTTGAAGCATCAACTAATATGTTTTGATGAGATTTTTCTTAGCCTTTTTAAAAAAAGGCTTTAATAATTATTTTATATTAATCGAAACTATACCTTCACTACTAGCTTCAACCTTCTTCTTTTGAGACTTCTTAGATATTGAAACATTTTTAATATTCTTTGTGACTTCCTTAACATCTTCATCTACGGACTTCTTGTGCTTCGACTTAGCTTTAGGCTTCTCGTCTTCACTCTCATCGGAATCAACTGCAATTCTGTAATTTAATAGTGGATTATTAAACATATGAAATACTAAACTTAGGGCCGGTTGCATCAAACCGTCTGTCACCGTTAAAGCATTTGTTAAATTTTATTGTATGACGTCTGCTGCTCAACGATGATGTGTCTGTCAAATGTGGTTGATGCAACTGGCTCTTAGTGCCGCTTTCCTAATCTGTTAAATTCCATAAACAAATAAAACATGTTGAATTCTCAAATTATACAAATAATTTGATATACTGTAAATTTAATGCTTAAATAAATTAACAATAGTATTGAGAAATTACCGTAATAAGTTTTGAAACACTTAATTATGGATAATGCAGAGCATTAGTAATAGATTTTAATATACATAGTTACACAATCTTGTGTATATACAATATTCAGGAGAGTAAATACTAGTGCCACATAGGACATTCTAACACGCAAAAATAAAGTTCCTACACGTACAATATTATACAAAAACTGCGTGCGAAAGTGCAGTCTCACGTCATTTCATGCGGCCACCAGCTGGTCAGATTTTTGAAAGTAGGTACTTAACCTAAAAATAACTTACTTCTTCCCTTTAGTTTGCGAAGGTTTCGCGCTCTCGATGTTAGTGGTCTCCACGTCACTGTCGCTGAAAAGATTGTTTAGTTATTAATCTGTCTAAATATGCCTCTTAGTGGCGAATAAAATATATCCAGAGGAAATTACCCGTCCTCGGCATTCTGGAGTTTCTTTCCCTTTTTAGCTTTACCCATTGCGAAGTTTGCACTGCTATTAAGTCACAATATCTATATTATAGGGTTTTGATTGCTTGTTTTTAGTGGATTCTATCATGTGAAACGTAATCAATGCACTAATTTTAAGTAGCCGAATTAAAACGACTTCGCCGTCGTACTCAGTATTCACAGACACACGTCCTCCATTCACGTCAATTTTTGGTTTGACATATTAAAAAAAATCTTAGGCGTATTTCTGCACTCAACTGATTGTATGTAGGTCAGTAGAGCTTTGATGCTTTTATCGCTTTATGAAACCTCGAACAGTATGCGATAAATAGGGCGATGGGAGTTTTTATCGTTGACCGGAATGGTGTTATTTGACACATGACCATTGACATTGACAGCTTATTGACATTTCTTCAAACCAAATTTCAGCAATGTGAAAGATATTGCATTAAATTTATAGTCAAATTAGTTTTGTTGTAATCATTATGTATAAAGGCTTCACAAGAATATTGGCTCTTTATTGTACAGAAAAGGCTCAACCATGTGTTTCTCCATTTATAAGAACAAATGTGTTATGTACTCGTAACGGGAAGTTGGGATGTATAGGTTATGTTTTTAAGAGGACTAAAAAACACGACCGCGGCGGTCCTTCAGCTTTATTTGTGCCTGTGCCGGTGAAGCCGAATCCCGATGACATGAACATAGGCGAGGAGTTCACGGGACGGTTAAAAAAGCAAGATTTATTGAAGATTTTGAACCGGTTCTATCAAAAGCCCGAAATACGCGTTTTAGCGTCTGAGAATGGCTTGGATGACCAGTTATTGCATCAAGCATTCCTATCCTTTAGAAGACATTGTTTAGAACACGATCTGCCGCCTGATTTACACATAACCATAAGTGATATAATCCAAGGTAAAAATCTTATAAGAGTATTAGTATCAGTTGATAGTTGAATGAAAAGTCCGTTAGTATTGTTTAATATTTAATTTTCAGGTGCTGGGCACGTAGATGACTTGTTCCCCTATTTCCTCCGCCATGCTAGATTAGCATTCCCACATTTAGATTGTTTAGATGACTTGAAGAAAATATCTGACTTAAGAACTCCAGCAAACTGGTAAGATATTCTTAGATTCTAACTAAACAGGAGGCAAATGTAGATAGGTAGATGTACAGATAGATAATCATTTATGTGTTTGCCACAAAACACACAGCAGAAACAAAATGAAATTATGTTTAATGCCGTCAATAGAATTTGTGAACAATGTAAACAAACCTTGTAGTCAAAATGTCTTTAATTTCCATTCTAACTCGTCAGATACTGGCTAAGTCCATGTGTTATTTAATCAATTCATATCACATTATGATCTTCAACCTTTAAAATAATAAAATTGTGCTAAAATATTGATATATTGATATATATATATAATAGTTTAATGATATAATAGTTTGTTTACATTGTTGACAATTTCTATTGACGGCGATTTTATATATAATACTATTTGAAATCTTACCACTTAAAAAAACACATGTCAACTACTTTAATAGCAACATATATCTACTTGATATGTTCCTCACTCTTTTGGCCATTTGTCCAGGTACCCTCAAGCAAGAAGTATGAACAGAAAGATAGTATTCCATGCGGGTCCCACCAACTCCGGAAAGACATACCATGCCATGGAAAGGTTTCTAGAAGCTAAGTCTGGAGTATACTGTGGTCCGCTCAAACTGCTGGCTACGGAGATATACCATAAGTCAAATAAGAGGGTGAGATTATTGTTGTTCATGACATTACTTATATTTAATAACATTTTAAAACAACAAGAAGGCAAAACAATAATTTGACTGTCTAAAATGATTTGAAAATCATAAAATTTGGCCTGCATAGGGGCTGTCCACACATTATGACACACAAAAATAGATTTATTTAACCTCTCCTGCTCCTATTTCTCGCTTTTTTTGTATCCCTTTAAAATGGTTTGTCACATTTAGTATGACCTCTCCCTCCCTCTAATGCTGCGACGTAATATGTGGATGACCCCTTGACACAAGTAATATAAAACATTTAATGAGCATCTTTGCCTAAATTGTGTCTTCTAGATGATTATTTATTAAATTAAAAAACATCTCCTTTAAGCCATATATTTCATGTATTTTAGCTAAATAGTCATGAACTCTGCTGTACCTAACATAAGACTTGATTCTGTTGTACTTCTTTCTAAAGTAAAACTTCAATGAAAATAATTGTTACCATCTAAACCTATTTCTTATCATACTCATTTTTTTAATTGTAAATGCGGACCCCAGATTTTCATGAGCCTTCGCAAATGCTGGGATAACGCAAGTAGCATGATGACTCTATTTTAATAATTCCAGGGTACCCCCTGTGACCTAATCACTGGTGAGGAGAGACGGCACGCAAGTCAGAGCAGTTCCCTCATTGAATCAGACCAAGAATCTACCTCAGAAAACTCCGAAACACTTATAGAAATAGAGACGGAGCTCACTCCGTCCAGCCACACCGCTTGCACTGTGGAAATGACCTCACTCAATAATACTTGTAAGTTTCTGAAGAAAGCATTGAGAAAAATGTTCTTCATACTATCTATTAATTGAATACCACTCAGCGTATTCGTTTTTACACGCAAAAATGTAGCTTAGATACATCTATAAATATTAATTTTAAGAAATTGAAAATTTTGGAAATAAGGCACAATCAAAATTAGACTGGAAAGGTAGATGTACTGAGCGTAGGTAAACACTAAAAACCGACGCGTACTGCCTCGATAACTATCGCTTTGTTGTGTAGTTTTTTTCGCTAACCTTTAAAAAACCCCTTGAGTTAGATAAATGTTTGTGTGTAATCAAAGTATCAGTATGTACCCTAACTAATGTATTAATTATTTTCAGATGAAGTAGCCATAATTGACGAAATACAAATGATTGGAGACAGAGGGCGTGGCTGGGCGTGGACCAGAGCTATTTTAGGTATGTACACAGACCAACCCCTATAGACATCCATTACAAGACGACTCGCGGTCGCCAGCCTTCCTAGTATTTGCACTGATATAAGCGCGGGCGCTCGCCGTGCCCGATCAGTAGCGACCAAGTAACAGACCCGAAAGCAGCGCGTGTTTTTCGCACTAAAAAATTGGAAAAGGGTATTTTGATGCCTTAAAGATGTCCACCTGTAGTGTGAAATGGTGTGGAAAGGTAACAAGAAGCTCAAATTTAAAAACAGACGGCATTACATTCCACAAATAAGTCATATTTATAATTTATTCAGAGCCGGCATAGGTCAACTTACATTGGCCACTTACGCGTCAGTAGAGGGACAGTCATACTTCTATCCCTTTTCATCTGGCGCGACTGCCCGCCGTCCTTGAAACGGCCAATCACAGCGCGCTTAACACATTCCCCGCCCGCTCCTCGCACCCCAAACACTGGTGACTCGTATCGCGAACAAAATATACAAGATTGCGACTCTATAGGAGGTTCTCTGTGGGTATGTAGTAATTTTTCCTTCATATTATGTTTCAGTACAATATATATAATTGTACAACATTGACAGCTAGTGTAAAATATAGTCAGGCATAACCACTCCTACTATTTGGTTGAAAAAAAAACCGGTCAAGTGCGAGTCGGACTCGCTCACCGAGGGTTCCGTACAAACTTTCAATAGTTGATTCATCAAAATGTTATTCATAGAACTCTACAGACTTGACTAAATCCCTCAAGAATCAATTTCCCACATAACAAGAAATATTATAATATACAATTTTATTGTTAGACAACGTCCAAACAAAATCAAGACTATTCAACTTCAATAGTGACTTACGACATGTCGCAAGGACGCTCCTGAACCTGTTCCTTTTGTACCTTTTTGGTACGGAACCCTAAAAAGAGTGATTTTCTTTTCATGGTAACTAACTTTTCACGTCTATGGTTTTTTTTTAAATTCTAACTGTTTATTATTGTTGTTTAAAGTTGCTGATAGAAGATAAGACTTTGTTCATGTCATAGTAACTCAGCTTGTCAAAAAATTTGTTACCACATAAGATATATATGATGTCATTTTAATGTAGCTCCGAACATTTCGTATTCGTCTCAGATTTGTTTTCTATAATATAATATTGCAGGTTTACAAGCGGATGAAATACATTTGTGTGGCGAAGCCGGCGCGATCAACCTAGTCGAAGAGATATGCAACACGACGGGTGAAGAGTTAGAGGTACAAACCTTAACCTTTTCACCATTTGACGTTTGTTTCTAGCCTTTCGATTTTGAATTGTAATTCTTATTATAGATGCGTTTTGTTCTAAGTATTATGGCAAGTGATTTGCTACCGATTAAAAGGTTAACGAATAGTTATCTGGAAAATGTCTCTCACTTCTCTTACGACTTACGAGCGACAGAAAAACTTCAATTTTTTTGTTACGTATTCGACGAAGTGGCCGATAATTTGGCGCTTCAGAAGAAAGTGGCCGAATATTCGATATTCGAACGGGTTTTTGTGATATGTCTGTTTACAAGTGGATAGTTATATTAGTTATGTACAATTATAACTTGATAATTACTATATAAATGTGATTAAATTCTAAACATTTATGGCCAATTGCAATAGTTAAGGGAGCGCAGCAGAAGTCTATGGAAATTTCCATACAAAAAAATTTGCGAACGCTGAACTCGGTAACCGACGGTTTGCCGACGGTGCAACCGACCGACCGACTGACCGACCGACTGACTATCAAACAAAAAAAATCCAAACTATGACAGAAACCGGATGTAGTCTTTAACCCATCGCTTGTATGGTGACAAGTTGACAACCCGCCCCGCGGGTTGTCCGGCATCAGAACAAAGTTCACGAATGCCTACGGTGGGTCCCTGGTTGCGAAAGTGTTCATCTAAGTATACTTAATTTTTACAATAACTTTTTCTCCAGGTACGAACATACAAAAGACTAACAGAGCTAAAGGTAGAAGATTGCGCCCTGGCGTCTCTCGACAACGTGAAGCCTGGAGACTGCATAGTGTGCTTTAATAAGAACGACATCTACAGCGTCAGCCGAGCCATAGAACAGAGGTCAGTTTCAGGCAGGTATCCTTTGTTCATCTAGAGTATCTAGACACAGCCTCCTGAGGCCTAATGTCCTTTTAAAAGGACATATTCTGAATTAATGATGAGACTGTATAGTGTGTTTCAATAAGAACGACATCTACAGCGTCAGCCGAGCCATAGAACAGAGGTCAGTTACAGGCAGGTATCCTTTGTTCATCTAGAGTATCTAGACACAGCCTCCTGAGGCCTAATGTCCTTTTAAAAGGACATATTCTGAATTAATGATGAGACTGTATAGTGTGTTTCAATAAGAACGACATCTACAGCGTCAGCCGAGCCATAGAACAGAGGTCAGTTACAGGCAGGTATCCTTTGTTCATCTAGAGTATCTAGACACAGCCTCCTGAGGCCTAATGTCCTTTTAAAAGGACATATTCTGAATTAATGATGAGACTGCATAGTGTGCTTCAATAAGAACGACATCTACAGCGTCAGCCGAGCCATAGAACAGAGGTCAGTTACAGGCAGGTATCCTTTGTTTCTGTAGCATATATAGCGACGATATACATACTTATATACATAGAAAACATCCATAACTAAGGAACAAATATCCAACTTAACCATATCTGGTTTATGAAAGCCGCTGCATATTTTTCCTAATACTTCAATAGTTCTATAAAGTTACATTAATATTTTTTCACATTCCACATTTCGTCCTTTTGACAGGGGCCACGAAGTAGCAGTGATATACGGGAGCCTCCCTCCCGGCACGAAGCTAGCGCAGGCGAACAAGTTCAATGACCCCGACAGCTCGTGTAAGGTCATGGTAGCCACGGACGCCATAGGACTTGGGATCAATTTGTGAGTACCTCTTCAGGGGCATGTATAAGTACTTCGAAATCTACTGAGTCATCTAACCAATAGTAATAGTAACTCTTTATTGTACAAAAACACATTAAAAATAACATACATTACTAACTCTATGCTACGTTAACTGAAATCTGCATGATATCCTTAAATTCCTTAACCACCTAAGTCCTGAGTGCCTTTAGAAAAAAACCAAAGACATATGTAACTCCGTATAGAAGGTCTAAGAAAAAAACGTACCTCAGAACCATAAAGAAAAAGGCACGGTGGCCTAGATGGCGTTACACCATTTTGGGAGCGTTGGCTAGATGGCGCTAATATTAACCCTTAAATGCATGATTTTTTTCTTTTAACTAGAAATTAATAATGTGATAGACAATGGTTTTCTGACTCTAGGAAAAATAATAAAAAAATATTTAACATCGATTTTAATACTAAATCAGTGTTAGAAGTAAAATAGGATAAATCTTACTTATATAAATATATAATTACTAGTAAAATTTATAAGAAAACTTTTACTACTATTAAAAAGGTACACTATTTGAGAAACCCCTATGATAAAATGATTAAACATAAAATAGTTACTAACTCTGAAAAAATCTGCCTGAATCATGTACTAAAAATCACCATCATCCAGTTTTTTCACACTTTTCCGCCATTTTCTCTTAAATAAAAACATTATTTCCAACCATTTAAGAAAAAATGGCGGAAAAGTGTGAAAAAACTGGATGATGATCCTACAGATCTAAGAAAAATAAATAAAAAAGTCCAGCTTATATTACACATGCATTGTAGCCAAATGGCAACAATATGCATTTAAGGGTTAATATTTGACATTTTAACTCTTTATGAAGCTAAAAATATGGGTCAAATTGTCAAAACATCACTTACCATCAGGTGTGATCGTGGTCAAACGTCTACCTATTCATACTAAAAAAAAACACAGTTTCAAAAGTGTTATTCCTGTGTCGGGAAATGGCAGTTTATGCACTGTGACTACACATTTTACTTTGACAGTAACTCTGTAATCTTTAATCCATACTAATATTACAAATGGGAATGTGTGTGTGTCTGTTTGTTTGTCCGTCTTTCACGGCAAAACGGAGCGACGAATTGACGTGATTTTTTAAGTGGAGATAGTTAAAGGAATGGAGAGTGACATAGGCTACTTTTTGTCTCTTTCTAACGCGAGCGAAGCCGCGGGCAAAAGCTTAGTATCTGTATACTCGATCCTCTTTGGTCGACGCTATAGTAAGAGCACTTAATGAAATTACGCTCTGTATAGTAAGAGGCAGCCCAGTAGATTTTTACTTTGGTTGACTTTAATTATTTATCAATGACATCTTTTTTATCTTTCCAGGAGCATAAGAAGGATAATCTTCTACTCTCTAATAAAGCCGGTTATAAACGAAGATGGTGACAAGGAAATGGATGTGATAAGTATATCACAGGCTTTACAAATCGCAGGTGAGAACATTCCATATTTATTTACACCGAATTATATTCTCATCAATTTCAACTATTAATTTACTATAACAACAACGACATTTTAATGTTATAAAAGTTGCATCATAGACCGGTCTTAAAAGGCGATTTTTAAACTTTCTAACATTTTAAGAAGTAATTTTTATTAAGCAGAAACGTCTGCTAACGATTCTAAACATTTTTATATTAAAGGATAAAATGGAAACCCCACCCCAAGACCCCCAAACGTCACCCCAAGACGTGTGTACAAAAGGAAAGGCATGGAAAGATTTGCGAAGTCCGGCGTGGCTTCCGTAGCTCAATTGGTAAGAGCATTGCACGGATTGCAAAAATGGTGCGGGTTCAAGTCCCGCCGGAAGCGTAAATTTTTCCATTTTTTCCTTTAATATAAAAATTTTAAAATTCTTAAGAGGGGGTAGAGCAGGGAGAATTTTCAGAATCTGTCAAATTACCCCATTACACACACAAACACCCTTCACTCACACTACCTCAATTTACTGTGAAAGGTCAGTGACCCTTAATTTTTTTACGGGCGTTATTTTGAGTTTGTAGTTAACTACTGACCTCCTTTGAAAAATTAAAACTGTAAAAAGGTTCGCTTATAAGAAGACAGAGATAAAATCCGTGTAATCTAGCTTTCCTCCTCTGTTCATGTCTCATGTGAATTTAATTTACTTACCTAAATATGTAGATAACGTTCCTTACTCAGTTGATTGTTTACCTAGGTGTATTTCAAATTACTTTGCACTTCATTTTGCGTTACTTTTCTACATTTAGATAAAAAATCGTCAGCCTGCCTATCTCTGCAAAACATTAATCAAAGACGCGTGTGAAGGCCGATACCTCCAGGCAGACAATTATGGTCGCGTGATAAATGATAAAACATCAGGCTGTCCCTATCGCACTATTTGTAAGTGCGATAGGGACGGCACGATGTTTTATCATTTATCGCGCGACCATGATTGCCCTGCAGGTCTTCAGAGGCCTGTACGGGAAGCATGGTCGCGCGATAGACGATAAAATATCAGGCCGTCCCTATCGCACTTAGAAATAGTGCGATAGGGACGGCCTGCTATTTTATCACTTATCGCGCGACCATAATTGCCTGCCTGTGCTGCGCATTACGTATATACGGGTTGTATTAAAGACTATCAGATATTTTCTTTATTCTTTTTGGTCGTTAGGTTTTTTATCATTTATTTTAATACAAAAATAAAGCATGTGTATAAAATTAAACCTAATGAATAGAGTACAGAGCTAGTAGCAGTCAAGTCAGAGACACAAAGAAAGACAAGGAATATCGACGCATATCTTATCCAATACCGATACCGCCATCGCCATCTGCATCAGACTCTTGATCTTACCCAATTTCCGAGTCTCTTCTCTTAATTTCAGTTCCTTGAGTTGAAAATGTTGAAACTCATACTTAGTATTAAATAAAACACAAATACATATAAAAATCACAATATAATTTTAAATTATGGCTTAGGCCCTGTACCAGTTGCAGTCGCCACGTCTGTAAAGCCCCTTGTAGTTTCTTTTAAATGGCTAAATACCTAGATGTCATGTCATAAACATCTGTGATGTAACTGAAAATTAAAAAACATCGCTCAAAGATAAGGTTCAAATTAGCATGGCAAAAAATACAGTGCAGTCAAAATACCATCAAAATACGAAAAAGCATATGTCAATGTCAATATCACTGCCGTATGCCGTATTTCAGGCCATAAGGGCTGTTTTCTCAAATATGAAAAAATCTCAAAAGCAGAATTTTAATAAGACTTTCTAGGAAAATTATTTTGAACTTGATATGTAGAACAATTTTTAAAAGTTGTACAAAAAAAATCTGAACTAAGTTTGTAACTATATGAAAAGCATTTTTATCTTAGATTGCATATTTTAGTATCGTAACGAATTTTCTTTCAAATAAAAAGATAATTATTAGAATAGGTTGACGGTGTCTACCGTAAACTGGGGTTACATTGACCGATTTGGGAATTTAAACTTCTCTAGTTTCTACATTTAATGGGTATTTTTACCCATTAAATGTAGGAGTAAGAGAACTATAAATTCCAAAATTGGTCAACGTAACGTAACTAAGAAAGAAAAAAAATGGGACCATCAACTTTTTAAGTCTTTTCCTGCTAAAAATATAAAAAGGTAACAAAATAAGTGATATCAGGATTATTGTTTTCTGTCACGATGCCTGCACGTATCAAATGTTTCTTTTTAACCCAGTGGTTGACTGGTAGAGAAGGCCTTAAGGCATTATGTCCACCATTTGTACTTAGTGTTTTATGTGCAATAAAGAATAAATAAATAAATAAAATAATGTACGCAGAAAAAAAAAGATGTGATCAAACTTAAACTGACATTGGGGTTACTTTGATACACTATATTTTTTTTAATGATAATCGAATGTAATTCCTTACAAAAGTATTTTATCTCAAGAAAAGATAAAAAAAATGGTTCGCAGAGTCAAATATTACAACTCTTTAACGCTATTTTGAGGTTACTTTGATCAAGAATAAAAATTACCATCTTCAAAAAACCAACTTTATTTGCAATTGTTTCAATATTTATCATAAGAAGAGATCCAATTATCAGCCTCAACTCAACAAGTACCGTGACATAATCAGACAATAATCAACTATGTGTCATTATGGTCAATGTTACCCCATGCAAGTGATCAAAGACACCCCACAGAGTAAATCATTAGTAGTAAATACCTAGTTTGACTTTATGATACAAAATTCAATACAATGGTATAGATAAACACATTTCTGGCAAGCTAATATTCACTGTGAACCTTTTACTTTAATACCCACTTCGTTAGTTTAGAAGTTTATTTAAACATGAAAAATAGCAACAAACTATGCTTTTATTTTGACACGTTATCCGCACTGCCCACGACCATACTTACTTATTCACCGCGTCAGAGCACCATCTAACTATAGAGGTTGGTTAAGCGTTATGATATGTGTAGATTTCATTACCGACTACTCATAACATATTAAATCCTTATTTTTTTGGTCAAATAAATATAATATGCTCGTGACAGGTCATATTTTGTTCGCAATCCGAAAGAGTCAACCCTAGCACTTTTCCCTATTCACCCCCTTCCCGACCCTATTCACCCCAACATTAGGGTGAGCGAAAATTACTAAATAAAACGTCATATTTTCAAAGAAAAACCAAAGTTCACACTGTCGGAAGATTTTTTGTGTAAAAAATTTGCATGGCACATAAAAAAACTGCTATCGACGTTCAAAAGTCGGTTTTGGCCATATTCACAATAAATTACGTTAGTTTATACCCGTTCCAACCCCATGAACCCAAAATCTTCAGAAAACGATGTACTATGTAGCCCAATTTTAATTGGTATTTTGGAGGTAACTAGTAAAAATAATTTAGTTTTACAATTGTGCGAAAATAGATTCTCATTTGGCCGGTTTTTTTAACCTGGCCTGGTGGCCTAGTGGTAATAACGTTAGCTGCGTAAGCTGAAGGCCCGGGTTCGATTTCCGGCTCAGCCACCGTGGGCCTTGTCGTTTTTTTCTTTCGTGTATGATATCTATTTAAATATATGTATGTATGTATGTGGACACTTTATTGTACATAAGACAAGTTAGGACATAAAAATACAGTATAGTTATGACGTACAAAGGCGATCTTATCCCTATAAGGGATCTCATCCAACCTTTGAGCGAATTGAAAATTTATTATTTATATGAACTTGAAAAAGAACAAATCAAAAATTATTCAATAAAATAAACTTTTTAACAAAAAAAAACCGCCTTCAAAAATAAGCGCGTTACAAAACACGGAGAAACTAAAAAGCAAAAAATAATAAACCTTTGAATTCAGATTTCTTATCGTATTGCAATAATCTAAACATCCAAATTATAAACAAATCAATTATTTTTGTAGTCGGTACCAGACCTGTTCGTCGCCTTGCTATTGCCTGTTTGCCCCACCCAACCATACACAGGCTGGTACCGACTCCAAAAATAATTGATTTGTTTATAATTTGGATGTTTAGATTATTGCAATACGATAACAAATCTGAATTCAAAGGTTTATTATTTTTTGCTTTTTAGTTTCTACGTGTTTTGTAACGCGCTTATTTTTGAAGGCGGTTTTTTTTTTTTTGGTAAAAAGTTTATTTATTTGTTGATTTTTAGTGGTTCCTATTGATATTATATGTATCAGTCCGAATATATGCACACTAGTGAAAGAATTATCCTTTAACTCCTAACCATTGAGGAGTTGACCTTCCATTATCAGCTCAGCCACATAAAATTATTACCATCAGGCGTAAATACTGGTGTACCTTGAAAAAAATACACTAAAAACATTACATGTGCCTATAACATTTGAAGATTTCCCTCGATTTCTCCAGGATCCCATCATCAGACCCCGACTTGGTGCCAATGGGACCATCTAGGGGTTATACCCGTACGATCAAAAAAAAAATTTTGAAAATTGGTCCACAATTCTCGGAGATATCGAGTAACATACATACAAAAAAAAAACATTCAGTCGAATTGAGAACCTCCTCCTTTTTTGAAGTCGGTTAAAAATAATTTTATTTCTTCCCTAGTTGTATAGTTTCATACTTATGATTTTTATTTTAAAGTAATCCGTTTATATTATAGCAACCATGGGTGATTTTTGCGGACTTAAGTAGAAACGTAGAGGTTGACAGAAGTGTGATTAATATTTCTAAGTGTTAATTTCTTGTATTTAGTCTAACTACGAAGCAATGCATTGACGTATAAATTGCGTCCATATACAGAGAGGTCATTCATAAAAATATCACTTTAGGTAACAAGTTATATATCTTTTATACAATGTGACAAGCATTGACCATACAACCCAATTCACCCCTCATCCGACCCTAATCCCCCCTTCGTAAACCTATTCACCCCTTTGCGACCCGATTCCCCCCATTCCTGATCCCATTCACCCCTCAGGCCGCGGATATTTATTCATCCCTTAAAAATTCTCCCAACACAGTTGCATCGCTTTCTTCATGAAAACCATTATAAAAATGAAAATATGTCTTATGATTTTCTGTTATACATAAACTTTAGAAGTGTATACACATTCAAAAGGATAATGAACGATTAAAATAAGTAAAAATCCAATAAATTTGAACGTCAACTTTGACAGACATGAAACTGTAAATATATTATTTTCCTACTTTGATTGCGGAAAATAGAAGGAATATGTAACATTATATACATTAGAAATCTAATAACATTATATATTAGAAATATAATAACATTATATACCCCGGAACCCTTTTCACCCCAAAATACGGTATTTATTAAATTGTCATTATGTAAAATGTCGGAAACTACGGAACCCTACACTGACGCGCTCTTGATCGGTTTTTCTTCTTAATGCTATTTAAGAGATAATAAAAAATTACACCTCCCAATTTATAATAAGTTTTTTTTTGCAAAAATTTCATTTTTGGCACAAGCTATTATCGCTGACTTTACCTTTCATTCAACAATCATCTATTGCCACAGAACACCCCACTAGAAGCCAAATGCAAGCGATATTGTTCGAGACGCAAATCACCAATCCTTGCGGGGTGAGGCGGGCGCGCACGGTGCTGCCATTGGTCGTTTCAAATAATGGCGCGCCTTTATGATTAGCAGTAGGGATGGGAATGGGACATGTCTATTATAGACAATGGTACCGGTACCAGTACTGTGGTGAATTTGTTTTGCAACAAATTATAATATTATAATTAAATTATAATAAGGCCTAGTTACCCTTCAGGTTGGAAGGTCAGATGGCAGTCGCTTTCATAAAACTAGTGCCTACGCCAAATCTTGGTAGTAGTTTCCAAAGCGGACCCCAGGCTCCCATGAGCCGTGGCGAATGCCGATGCCGGGATAACGCAAGGAGGATGATAATTGTGATAGCATCTCAATAAAAATCATTCTAGTAACTAATAACTAAACTGTGCATTTTTACTTACGTTTACTAAGTTAAATAACCAACTAAATATTCTAAACTAATCAATGAACTAAATACCACTACAGACTCTACAGATTCTAGATAATTATTCACTATTACAAATCTGCTTTCTTTTATATTTCATAAAATGGTAGCACATGGTACGAACGGCAGTACGAAGTTCCCGCAACAGACATAAACTAACATGGCCCCATGCCTAGTCGTTTACGTGAAAGGGATAGCATATCACATTGTTAACTCGGTAAAGAGGGATGGACGCGCCTCGGCGCCGCTCAGCACAACCATATTGACCAGTATAAATGAACTCCGCGGACAATAAACAATATTCAACAAAATAATTAATTTGACTTAACTGTGGAATGTTGTTCCATCTTTTTTTCATGTAGAAGTGTTAGAAGACTTGCCACACCACTTTATGCTGTAAGAGACCATTGTTTGCAACCAAAATTGATTATTTAAGATTTTTTCCCGAGCGGACACGGACACTGTTAGCGGGTCGTATACTTGGGCGCTACTGATCGGTGTCGCACGCGTTCAAACTTTTATAAACCTGATTTGTCGTATGCTTGGTGACCGCGAGTCGCCCTGTAAGGGCCATCTTGTTGTATTGATCTGTGTCTATTGCTCTCCGAGACATGTCTAAAAAACCCTGACTCAATGGGGATACGACGTTTCATAACAGAGTTCCTATGATCACCTTTCTGCTCCATCATCAGATTAGCTCCATGCTTGGCTCCATGATACCATAATATTGCATTGTCACTTGATTTACATATGTGTGCAAAATTTCAGCTCAATTGGAAACCGGAAAGTGGGTCAAATTTAGCTTCTACGTTTTGACTCAAACTAACATACCTACTAACAAGGCACGTTGAATAAAAACTTGTATAGTCATACTAGTTATGAAAAAAAAAGCTGCACTTTTAGATGGAAGCAAGCCGCTTTGCATGGTGATAGTAGACGTCTTAGTAAACGATATTTTCCGAGGATATCGAAATTTCATTCCTTAGGAAGCCGAGCGTAGCGAGGTGTTTTATGAAAATTAAAAAAATTCTATCTTTTTATTGTATCGTCCGATTTTGACAAAACGTATCTCAAATGAAAGGTATAGCTTTATGTAATTAAAAAAAAATTATAAAAAAGTAAGAAAAAAAATAAGTAAATTTACGTCTCGCACTGAATAACTTCAAAGAATGACAGACAAAATGTACAATGTCGATATATGAGTTTTTTTTAATCAAAGACAGATAAATTCGTAGTTGAATACTAAAAACCGCATCGAAATCGGATTAGCATTTTTTAAGATACAAGTTGCCAAAGTTGGGAAAATTTGCTTTATATGGCCACTTTGAAATTCCTTTGCCAGAAAGTCAGAAATAATATATTTTTCTTACACAGAAAAGTACATAGTGACAGCAGAACTCAAAATAAAATAAAAAATTCCGAGGATACCATAATTTCATCCCTTAGGACGACGAGCGTAGCGAGGTCTGTTACGAAAACCGAAAAAAAAAATCTAGTTTTTTTGTACGTCGTCCGATTTTGACAAAACATATTTCAATTGAAAGGTATTGCTTTATGTAACTTAAAAAAAATATTAAAAAAAAAAATTGGAAAAAAAATGTAAGATTTTTTTAAAAAAAACTTCAATTTTCGTATCACACTGAATAACTGCAAAAAACGGTAGACACGATGTATAATCTCGACATATGAATTTTTTAAATTAAAGACAAATAGATTCATGATTATAAACTAAAAACCGAATTGAAATCGGATCAGTAGTTTTTAAGATACGAGTTGTCAAAGTTGGCTTAGTTTGTTTATATGGTCGCTTATAAATTCCTTAGCTAGAAAGTCAGAAACATTATATTTTTCTTACAGTTATAAGTATGCATTGGTAATAGACATTTCGATTCGGTTTTTAGTTTATAATCATGAATCTATTTGTCTTTAATTTAAAAAATTCATATATCGATATTATACATCGTGTCTACCGTTTTTTGCAGTTATTCAGTGTGATACGAAAATCTAAGTTTTTTTTTTAAACTTTTACATTTTTTTCCCAATTTTTTTCAATATTTTTTTTTAAGTTACATGAGTCAATACCTTTCAACTGAAATATGTTTTGTCAAAAGCGGACGACGGTTTCGGTTTTCGTAACAGACCTCGCTACGCTCGTCGTCCTAAGGGATGAAATTATGATATCCTCGGAATTTTTTACATTATTTTGAGTTCTACTATCACTATGTACTTTTCTGTGTAAGAAATATATATTATTTCTGACTTTCTGGCAAAGGAATTTCAAAGTGGCCATATAAAGCAAATTTTCCCAACTTTGGCAACTTGTATCTTAAGAAATGCTAATCCGATTTCGATGTGGTCTTTAGTTTTCAACTATGAATTTATCTGTCTTTGATTTAAAAAAACTCATATATCGACATTTGTACAAAATTTGTCTGTCATTATTTGAAGTTATTCAGTGCGAAACGTAAATTTACTTTTTTTAATTTTTTTCTTACTTTTTTTACAATAATTTTTGTTTCATTTTTTTTTAATTATATAAAGCAATATCTTTCATTTGAGATACGTTTTGTCAAAATCGGACGATACAATAAAAAGATAGAATTTTTTTTATTTTCATAAAACACCGCTCGGTTTCCTAAGGGATGAAATTTCGATATCCTCGGAAAAAATCGTTTACTATGATGTCTACTATCACCATGCAAAGCGGCTTGCTTCCATCCAAAAGTGCAGCTTTTGGCCAAAAATTCTCCATAACAAGTATGACTAATAAGTTTACTTGTCATAATTTAAAAACAGATGAGACAGACATATCCAATGACAATAAGTCTACACCGTACACGTTAAACTTCCGTGAGACATATTCAAATAATTAATTGAAATACGGTTGTACTCACGTTATTATATCGCTATTGCTGCGACATGTTTCGGGCCAATTCGGAGGCCCCTCTTCAGGCGTATAGGAGTTCACGCGACGGCTAGACTCCGCAAACCGCCCCCGCGTCCGTCCGCGCGCGCGTCCGTTTGCGGAGTCTAGCCGTCGCGTGAACTCCTATACGCCTGAAGAGGGGCCTCCGAATTGGCCCGAAACATGTCGCAGCAATAGCGATATAATAACGTGAGTACAACCGTATTTCAATTAATTAAGTCTACACCGTTTTCATGAACTGTCAAATCACCTCATACAACTTACGGCTGTAAGGCAACTAAGTAGGGTTTGTTATTGCAAATTAATTACATATTAATGATTTCTAGCCCGTAAGATATTATTTGCTTTAACAATGGATAGATATTTATGCGGATGAGAGTGTAATTTAGGTTTTTATAAGGAATCAAATCAAAAATTTTTAAGCGACCCGATCAGATATTTATCCGGATAAGGACCCTCTCACATCTACCGTCTTGCGATCGTAGCGTCGGGCCAACTGTATGACTAAGCCGGGCTGACGCGGCGGCTTTTTCCATACAGTTGGCCCGACGCTACGTTCGCGAGACGCTAGAAAGAGAGACGATGTTTTTGACGGTCACGGAGCATCACCAATTTTTGCCGGGAACATGTCGTCATATACTTATGGCCCCCTATAGAAAATCAGATATTTTTGCACGGCCGTTCATAGTCATTTTATGCTGGTCACCAGCTGGTATTCCATGAATATTTGGTCTAGTTGAGTGGAGAAGTGCCATTCAAAACAAGCGCTTTCTAAACAACGATGTATTTAGGTACTTTATAATTATTATTGTTTTCAACTTACGGTTACGTGTTCGCGGTATGCACAGAGTAAATCTTTAATGAAATTGAGACATTGTTTTATATATACAATTAAATTTGAACCAGAAGCACTATACCTATACCCGCTCGCATTCCCTTTTTTCTATTCTAAGTAAGAATCGATTAATAAGTATCTAAATATGTATGGATAAATTAAATTGTAATTGTTTACATACAACCTGTGAAGTTTGGTTGACAAAATTTGACGTAGGTGCTGTCATATATATTTTTAAAATGACGTACTGTTAATACCAGCGTAATGAAAATGTATTCCAATGAGTAAAAGAAAACATGAAACTTTTTTCAATTTAACCGAACTAGAATGAAATAATTTATACTCATTCGGTTGTGTTCGTTATTTTCTTTAATAATGTGATATATTTTTATTTATTTTTTATGCACAAGCCATGCACCTTTAAACTTTAAATGAGATTGGATCTCCACCTGACATATTTGATTTACCCTATTTATTTTGAGCACAGTTTTACACTGGTATGGTTTTTCGTGTACGTACACTATTTTCTGTCAAAATATTTGTCAAATTTAATTGTCAACACGGAGCGACCGGCGACACGTCTGCCTCCGATGAGCCGCTCACGGCGTCTAATCGAAAGGAGAATTCTGACAGCAATGGCGAATGTATGGAAATTTTACGATAGTTTAAATTTAAGGTAAAATTTCTGTGTTGCCTTTGAGAGGAAAAATATAAAAAACCTCAAAACTTCTAGTCCATTTATCTGGCTTTTAGAATCACTTAATGTTATAACTAAAGTATTGAATTTTTTTAACAAAGTTTACTAAACGGCGACATACGTTTTTCTCATTTTGGGTCAACTTTGCGTGGGTTTATTTATTATACCCTTAATAATTAGAGATTCTGAATAGTCAAAAGTTGTAGACACACTCTTTAAGATAATAACTACATTTATTTTATTTCATTTTATTGAGAAATGTGAGCAGCATTTGTTAAACGCCGAATGCTCTTTTCGAGGATTTCGTACGACCCCCTCTTAAGTACAGATGTGGTGCGAAAAGATTTTCCTTTGTATTTTCCCTGAAACGTTCGTATGTCATGCTAGTTCAGACAGTGTCAGTACGTCTTGACTGAAATAGCATTACACGTTCGTACGTTTCCGTAACAATATGGAGGAAAACCTTTTCGTGCTATAGCCTGACAAGATTTTATTTGACCCTGAAAGAGTGTCGCTACAAACCGCTTTCATATAAAGTAAAGTAAAAGTAAAAGTAAAAGTAAAAATCGTTTATTGTTGCACATAAACACAAAGTCATTTGTTACAAAAGATAGGTAAAATTTACATCCATTTGTGCATATCCTAATTATTGTTAACACAAGTTTCCAGGGGTCCCCGCACTAGGCTAGGCCTGTACCGCGGGAGACCTGTATTGCATTTATATGTCATGAAAGTTAGAAAAACAAGTTAGCTATATAATTAAAGTACAGTGTAAACAATGATTAAACATTGATTCTGTTGTCTAAAGTATTACAGTTTACAGAAGTTATTTTATACTATGGTTATAATTAATATGGCAATAATGTGCCGACGTCATACGTATTGGGGACAGTGTGTACTGGTTACCCGTTAATATTTGTAGAAAATTAAAACATGGTTTTAGAGAATCAAAATTTAAAAAGCAAGGTTTTAAGACTCGCTACTTCTTTCCGCACAGCCTAAAATCCATGAATCTTGTGCCTTAATCGAAGTCATCGATGTTTATATTATTAAATTAAAACGGGACTTAATCGCGTAAAACTTACGTTTTATATTTAACCCGACGTTTCGGACATGACATTACGTCCGTGGTCACGGGTAGACTGGCTGGGAGTTGTATCAACATCTTCTAGCTGTACGAGTTTTTCGAACTACCCGCACTTGATTGTCATCAGTCACTTTTACGCTAGGGTTGCCACTCTGCCTACATACAACACTCACGACATCCGATGGTATGAGACGGGAAGTTTTCTCACGTTTACACTTGCTAATCACTGGATTCCACGAAGATGAAATCCCTTGCCCTTCATTTTGATTGAAATTACGATGTTTCCTGATTTCAATCGCTTCACGTACTTTCCTGCTATAGTAAAGACGTTCAGTTTAAAGGACTTTGGGATTATGCAGTTCAATCCAGTGGTTCGGTCCTGACTCTAGCAAATCATCATCGATGTTTATTTTCTTTTTTCGTGGGACCTTGTTCTGTACTGGTGGCAGTTATGGAACGGCCTCCTTATTTCTATACATATTTTGCACGGCAGAACTACAGACACCTTAAATTAGAACAAAAAATATATTAGGCTAAACGCGAAACCAACAAATTAATACAGGAGAACCGCACTATAAACTGTCTGTCCCGGACTTGTCAATAACCAATTTCAGAACATTGGTATCGAAATGCTGTCGAATCCTTCATCCTTTCTTGTTGTAAGTAATTTATCACGTTTAGTATAATTATTTTCACTTTTAATCATATTATTTTGGATAAAATTGCGATGAAACCGTTATAAAATTTAAAATATTTGCTTCATGTTTACATCACTGACATTCGATGACTTTCGACAACGGGTGTCAAATAGTAATCCTTGCCAGTAAAAGAAATTAGTTCAGCTGAAAATCCGCAACGCGGCGAGGGTCAACTAAAAACTTGTCAGGCTATACATCTGTATGTTAGTTTGATACTAATCAAACGTCATGAAGAGGCTTTTTTGCCTGCCTTTGTTTATTTTTTTTAAAATGATACACTCATTTAAGCGATTCAATAATTTGCATGCAATATGGTTATCACTGAAATATTAAATACTGTAGTAAATACGGGACGCCAAAACGTGTAAAACATGTTTCTTTGATTTTCCAAAAAAGGTCGAGCCGGTCGCTACGGCAGCGCGTGGGAAACCGGATACGTCACCACATACAAACCGGAAGACCTGCCAACGCTCAAGGAGCTCCTCAGTAAACCTCCAGACCCGGTCAGCCAAGCGGGACTACATCCCACTTCTGAACAGATGGAGCTATACGCATACCATCTACCACACGCCAGCCTTAGCAGTCTCATGGTGAGTACACTCAGTTCAGGCTTACTTGTCCAATCATGTAAACAAACACTGCTGGAAAACATTATCTCAATTTTCTCTGGAATTACACATTAACCATCACTTAAAATGTTATTATACACTTAAATAAACTCACAAAGTATTGAAATCAATCAAAAAACCACTGAATAATATCATTTCTAGAACGATTTTCATCAATAATTGTAATTACGAACGGATGACATAAAAAACTCCTGACATTACGAAGTCTAGATTGTCTATGAGTCGCAATGTTGGGATGACAACTTATCGTTATGAACGATCGATATTAACGTTAGAGTTTGTATAGCTTGGAAAAAATGCGTTGATATTATACATTATGTATATTACACTAACTTATCAGATTTTTAACCAACTTCTTTACGTAGAAGCAGGAGGTTCTGTATTCAGTTTCGTATTTATGTTTTATGTACTTATGTTCACCCATGACTCCCAGAGCCATGATCCGATTTTAATCATGTTTCTGAAGAAAGCGAATGTGAGACAAGCCTTTTTCACAGGATTATTGCAAATGTGACGAAAAAGAATTAAATTTTGGTTTTAACATAGATATTGTGTGACGTAAAATTGAAAATCCTCTGATGACGTCAGCAGCGAAATTATCGTTAATACATCATTTTATCGACACTTCCAATTCCTAGTAATTGTCTTTGACCATATTTGACGTTTCGTTTGTTTACTATATTGGACAAGTAAGGCTGAACTGACTTTAGGTATATTTGACCTATAGTTACTACATAAACCTGCCAATACTCAAGGAGCTACTCAGTAAACCTCTTCGGTCAGCCAGGAGGGTCTACACCCCACTTCTAAACAGATGGAGCTATACACTTACCATCTACCACACGCTAGTCTTAGCAGTCTCATGGTGAGTACATGTGACCTTATAGTTCCCAAAAAGATCTGTCAGCACTAAAGAAGTTGCTCAGTAAACCTCTTCGGTCAGCCAAGCGGGTCTACATCCCACTTCTGAACAGATGGAGCTATATGCTTATCATCTACCACACGCCAGCCTTAGCAGTCTCAGGGTGAGTAGGTATATTTGACCTATAGTTACTACATAAACCTGCCAATACTCAAGGAGCTACTCAGTAAACCTCTTCGGTCAGCCAGGAGGGTCTACACCCCACTTCTAAACAGATGGAGCTATACACTTACCATCTACCACACGCTAGTCTTAGCAGTCTCATGGTGAGTACATGTGACCTATAATTCCCAAAAAGATCTGTCAGCACTAAAGAAGTTGCTCAGTAAACCTCTTCGGTCAGCCAGGCGAGTCTACATCCCACTTCTGAACAGATGGAGCTATACGCTTACCATCTACCACACGGTAGTCTTAGCAGTCTCATGGTGAGTACATGTGACCTATAATTCCCAAAAAGATCTGTCAGCACTAAAGAAGTTGCTCAGTAAACCTCTTCGGTCAGCCAGGCGAGTCTACATCCCACTTCTGAACAGATGGAGCTATATGCTTATCATCTACCTCACGCTAGGCTTAGCAGTCTCATGGTGAGTTCATTGACCCATAATTACTTCGCTTCGGGTCTTTGGCATTGTACGGAGATCGGCCTTTGTATATAAATAAATAAATAAGACACCTGTATCACAGTATAATAAAGATTACTATCGTACAGTATGACCACTCTCGCTCCCCGCTGAAAGTGTCGCCCACCCCCTCTCGGTTACCTCACAGTTACCGCCTGTCAAAAATGCGAACAGTCGACCTGTCATATCTCACTCACACAAGCATGGTACGTGTTCACCTACACGAGCTTAGACTGTGTGCTAGGAACGCACCTCTTTCATATATTTGATCGTCAGTGTCCGAGGTGTGCCTGATTTATTGTTTCATCTCCGACTTTTGCCATAGCTCTGCAAACCATGCTTCACGTAATCTATCTGCAGTTGTACATTCGGCTACAAAGATATGTATCCACTTCTTCACCTTATTGCATTGTAATAAGTTGAAATATCAACCTTGAAAGCGTAACGTATGGTTAAACTTAAAATTAATTTTGTATCAAGCAGAAATGTGCCTACATATATGCAGATATTGCAGATGCCCATCCATCCTCCTTGCGTTATCCCGGCATTTGCCACAGCTCATGGGAGCCTGGGGTCCGCTTTGACAACTAATCCCATGATTTGGCGTAGGCGCTAGTTTTTACGAAAGCGACTGCCATCTGACCTTCCAACCCGAAGGATAAACTAGACCTTATTGGAATTAGTCCGGTTTCCTCACGATGTTTTCCTTCACCGAAAAGCGACTGGCAAATATCAAATGACATTTCGCACATAAATTCCGAAAAACTCATTGGTGCGAGCCGGGGTTCGAACCCGCGACCTCCGGAACGAAAGTCGCACGTACTTACCGCTAGGCTACCAGCGCTATATTGCAGATGCCCATACCATGGAAATTATATTCGTTGTCTTGGATGTCGCAAGTCACCCACCAAAGACAGTGCATTTTTACAAGCTTTTATTCAACTTGCCTTATTACATGTTAGTTTGGGTCAAAACGTAGAAGCTAAATTTAACCCACTTCCCGGTTTCCGATTGAGCTGAAATTTTGTACACATATGTAAATCACGTGACAATGCAATATTATGGTATTATGGAGCTGATCTGATGATGGAGCAGAAATGTGGTCATAGGAACTCTGTTATCGTCGTATTCCCATCGAGTAAGGGGTTTTTAGAAACGTCTCGGAGAGCAGTAGATGACTGTTGAAAGGAAGGTACAGTCAGGGATAAAAGCTTGTGCCAAAAACGAATTTTTTGCAAAAAACTTATTGTTCCTTGTTCGCAGGACATATTCGTGCACCTCTGCACAGTAGACGACTCGCTATACTTCATGTGCAACACAGAAGCCTTCAAGTTCCTAGCGGAGATGATTCAGCATGTGCCACTGCCGTTGCGAGCTCGCTATGTATTCTGCTGCGCTCCTATTAATAATAAGCTGCCATTTGTCTGTGCTACGTTCCTTAAGGTTAGTCATTCGACTTAATGAAATTGAATTTAGAACACTGTTCTTAACGGTATCGGCTGTCGTTTGTTTTAAAACTTAACACAATAGGGATGACGACTATATAAAAAAAATGGCATCCTGTTTAGTCCGCCAGTTAGATCGTCCAAAAATACTAAACACATATTCTTCGCTTTTTCTAATTAATGAAAAAATACAAAGATATAGAGCATCAAAGTTCCGGGGTGGGGGCTTGAGACGTCACTCCTAAGTAAAAATTGTACCTAGGCGTGACGTCACGCGAAACTTCAACGCACTGTACCGTCGTCATTTTTCGTTTACGAGAAAAAAGAAAAAATACGTGTCTAAAATTCTTTGATGATCTAACTGACGGACTAATTAGTTTTTTTTAGTCGTCTAGCCTATTCGACTTAATGAAATTGAATTTAAAACACTGTTCTTAATTGTCTCGGCTGTCATTTGTTTTAAAACCAAACACAATTGGATAGAAAAGCCTAGAACTTTTAAAATGGGATAGCTGCTAGCGTGAACTAGTGTAGATCGTGGTATTTTTCATGCTCAGTCGATCAGAGATTATTCCGCTGCGTGCCTATTAATAATAAGCTGCCTTTCGTCTGTGCCAATTTCCTTAAGGACAGTAATGCGAAATTGAGTTGAAAAACACTCTGATTAAAATGGTATTGATTGTCATACTAATGATGTGCTAAGCGACATTAGTGTCTGTTGTCTTAAGGGTCCACATCTGGCGTCTCGCGAGCGTAGCGTCGGGCCAACTGTAAAAATATGGCAAAGCTTTTTTCATACAGTTGGCCCGACGCTATGCTCGCGAGACGCCAGATGTAGGGGGACCCTAAGGTACATTTTTCCGTGGAACGTCACAAATCGTGATATTACTGAGATATCATTTTCTGCCAATCTCTAAAGAAATGATTCAATTCGATACGAGCACGATGTTTTGCTGAAGACTGCTTTTTTCCTTTAAATAATAAATGGGCTTACTCTTGGCCACAGACTAGCCAAAGGCAAAGACGTGGCCTGCGATGGAGTGAGCTCGCCCAGAAGATGCCTGTTCACTCTTGATTTGAATGTTCACTTATCATAAGACTTCAACTGACGTAAGATACTATCGAAAATTATCTCTACATGACATTTTCGGAATCACCTATACTCGGAATTAACTCTAAATTGACCGGAGTATAGTTCTTCTAAAATGTTTTTTTTTTGACAGATGGTCCGCCAATACAGCCGGAACGAGCCAATAACTAAGAACTGGATGTCAAACACAGTGGACTGGCCTCTCCCAGCACCAAAGACTATCATGGACTTAGTTCATCTAGAAGCTGTGTTTGACGTACTTGAACTTTATTTGTGGTTGAGGTAAGTTCAGATAGTTTGTCTACTGGCGAAGAACTGGATGTCAAATACAGTAGACTGGCCTCTCCCAGCACCAAAGACTATCATGGACTTAGTTCATCTAGAAGCTGTGTTTGACGTACTTGAACTTTATTTGTGGTTGAGGTAAGTTCAGATAGTTATGACTTCCATATCTTTTGGCGAAGAACTGGATGTCAAATACAGTAGACTGACCTCTCCCAGCACCAAAGACTATCATGGACTTAGTTCCTAGAAGCTGTGTTTGACGTACTTGAACTTTATTTGTGGTTAAGGTAAGTTCAGATAGTTATGACTTCCATGTCTACTGGCGAAGAACTGGATGTCAAACACAGTGGACTGGCCTCTCCCAGCAGCAAAGACTATCATGGACTTAGTTTCTAGAAGCTGTGTTTGGCGTACTTGAACTTTATTTGTGGTTGAGGTAAGTTCAGATAGTTATGACTTCCATATCTATTGGCGAAGAACTGGATGTCAAATACAGTAGACTGACCTCTCACAGCACCAAAGACTATCATGGACTTAGTTCCTAGAAGCTGTGTTTGACGTACTTGAACTTTATTTGTGGTTGAGGCAAGTAAACTTACTAAAGTCTGGCCTGCCAAGCCTTCCAACCTAGCCTGCAGAGACTCCTACGATTCGGATTGCGATGGCGTACATTTTGAGCGAAGGAACTCTGTCCCGGGGAACTCGTACGCGGAAACAAACGGATAGGGACCTTCTGAGCTACCCTTGCGCCATGAGATGGGGTTCTTTAAGAAGCAGGTATTTAGGGCTCTCAAACGCATAAGTGGCTCCTCTGATGTTGTTTATGTCCATGGGCAGTGATGACTGCTTCCCATCAGGTGGCTCGTCTGCTCGTTTGCTGCCTAAACTTGTACCAGCAATATTTTATATTACTTCTAAATATATAAAAGAAGAAGCTGACTGACTGACTGACTGACTGACTGACTGACTGACTGACTGACTGACTGACTGACTGACTGACTGACTGACTGACTGACTGACTGACATATCAACGCACAGCCGAAACCGCTGGTCCTAGAGATTTCAAATTTGGCACGTAGGTTCCTTATATAGTGTAGAGGAGCACTAAGAAAGGATTTTCCAAAATTCACCTCCTAAGGGGGTCGAATGGGGGTTCAAAGTTTGTATGGGGAAACAAGATTAGTTTGACTATTTTATTCGAAACTTCACAGGAAGATTCCTTAAGACATATGATTGAATACGTGTTTCAGGTTTTTTGAAAATTTAACCCCTAAAAGGGTGAAAAGGGGGTGATAAAGTAAAAAAATCAATATGGGTATCGTTTTTATGGTTTATCGGGTCGCTGATCACAATAAATACAACGTTTTAAAAATCTAATGAGGCGGAAGTGAAATATCATCTCCTCTGTTGTGGTGCAAAAGGGTTTAAATATCAAAAAAATATATTGACTGACGGACATATCAAAGCACAGCCGAAACCACTGGTCCTAGAGATTTTAAATTTGGCACGTAGGTTCCTTATGTAGTGTAGAGGAGCGCTAAGAAAGGATTTTCCAAAATTCACCTCCTAAGGGGGTCACATGGGGGTTCAAAGTTTGTATGGGGAAACAAGATTAGTTTGACTATTTTATTCGAAACTTCACAAGAAGATTCCATAACCACTTGACAGTCCAGCCCGCGCGACCATATTCCGGTCAACCGTCCGGGTTTTTAAGCGACGCGCGCAGCGCGCTGCGCATTCACAACTTTTTACAAAAACGTCTGTATCTTCTAAACTACACAAGGTATAGTTCAAAAAAAAATACATCGGTATAAATGAACGTACAGTACTTGAAATAAAATTATAGTGATAGTAAAATATGTATGATTATATACTATAAATCAAGGTTAAACTTATGTAATCGAAAAAAATGAAGAAATTTTTTATTTGACTATTACTTAAATTACAGGAAATTTTGAGCGATGACCCCCTTTTTTATTACGTATTAGAGAAATATACTATTTTACCTTTATAATGATACCACAACCAACACATACAGTTCTCATGAAGATATCCAAAAAAATTAAACAAATTCAAAATCAAACACAAACACGCGGAGTTTGACAAGGCACTGCCGAATTTATTTTTTCATTCACTAAGTAACGAGCGTACACTGCCATCTATACTTTTTGTAGCAAACTATGTAGTTAGGCTACGTTATTGTATCAAGAGAATAAGTAAATAATGCCGCAATATTTCGCTAGATGTCACTTTAATCAACTGTGTCTCCATCCCCTCTTTTGGATAGTAAGGTATCGTAGGACTGTCTACCGGAATTTTTTTTTGGATACTATGCTATCGTAGGACTGTCAAGTGGTTAAGACATATGACTTAATACGTGTTTCAAATTTTTGAAAATTTTACCCCTAAAAGGGTCAAAAGGGGTTAATAAAGTCAAAAAACCAATATGGGTATCGTTTTTATGGTTTATCGGGTCGCTGATCACGATAAATACAACGTTTTTTAAATCTAACGAGGCGGAAGTGAAATACCTTCTCCCCTGTTGTGGTGCAATGGGGTTTAAATATAAAAAAATATATAGACTGACGGACATATCAACGCACAGCTGAAACCGCTGGTCCTAGAGATGTCAAATTTGGCACGTTGGTTCCTTATATAGTGTAAAGGAGCACTAAGAAAGGATTTTTCAAAATTCGCCTCCTAAGCGGGTCAAATGGGGGTTCAAAGTTTGTATGGGGAAACAATGTTAGTTTCACTGTTTTATGCGAAACTTCACAGGAGGATTGCTAAAGACATATGACTAAATACGTGTTTCAAGTTTTTTAAAAATGTACCATTTAAAAGGGTGAAAAGGGGTGATAATGTCAAAAAACCAATATGGGTATCGTTTTTATGGTTTATCGGGTCGCTGATCACGATAAATACAACGTTTTTAAAATCTGACGTGGCGGAAGTGAAATACCTTTTCCCCTGTTGTGGTGCAATGGGGTTTAAATATCGAAAATAGCCATATGGATTTCTTTTTTATGTTTACTTCTGGTTCAAGAGATTTCAAATTCCTTAGAATGGCACTAAGAAAGGATTTTTAAAAATTCACCGCCTAACATGATAATTTGACAGGGACAGGAACAGGGACGGGGCGGGGCGGGACGGGACGGGACGAGACGGGAGGGGACGAGCCGGAACAGGGATAAGGGTAGGGATAGGGATAGGGGAGGGACGGGGACAGGGAATATATATGGTAAGCGTGTTCAGTGGATACATGTAGAAGTATAATGCCCCGCTGCACCTTAATCGAAATAATTGCGGACAAATGTACCTACATAGAAACCTACGGATCCAAATGAAAATCTTATTTTTTGTAAACGTTTGAATAAGAATACTTTTATTACGCGGGCGAAGCCGCGGGTAAAAGCTAGTTTAAACATAAAACTGGGAGTGAAAATCGTGTTATTTTAATTAAATATTTTTTATTCTAAAACGAGTCGTCTGTCCACAGCTACCGGTTTCCAGACATGTTCCCCGACGTGAAACTAGTGAGAGAAATGGAAACAGAACTAGACGCCATTATTCAACAAGGAATATTCCAAATTACGAGGTAGGTATAAACATATTCAATGATTAGTCAGCAGCATCATTGGTTGACAGAGACCATGCGCAAGTGAGGCAAGACGTGTAAATAAGAAATTCCTTTTTAATTTTACGGTGACGAAACCGAGTCATCGGTATCTATTTATACGTTCATACAAAGAACGGTTTTTTTTTTCAAATCACTACATAGTATAAAACAAAGTCGCTTTCTCTGTCCCTATGTCCCTATGTATGCTTAAATCTTTAAAACTACGCAACGGATTTTGATGCGGTTTTTTTAATAGATAGAGTGATTGTAGAGGAAGGTTTACATGTAGGTATAGTACCCGTGCGAAGTCGGGGCGGGTCGCTAGTAAATGTATAAACGAATAATGTTCATGGATGGAGAGGGAGGGGTAAACCCAAACAACGATAGAAGGATTGTGTGAAATAAGATATGAAAAAGAAATATGTGAGTGCTGAGATGACGAAAAATAGAAGAGAATGGAAGAGGAAGACATGTTGTACCGACCCCGCATAACGTGAGATATTAAGAGTAGTAGGAATAAGAAGAGAGACAAAGATCGGATTATTATGAATGATTATTTAAATAACTAGAATATTTTTATAGGTTACTAAGGAATTCCGAGCAAGTGCTTCGAGAAGATAGCGAGGACGCCGCACACGCGAAACATAGGAGGCCAAGAGTGCACACGAGAGATGAGGGCAAGGGGAAACTCTCAGAAATGCTCGTCTCTAAGGTTTGTATAACTCAGTGTATTATGTAATTGGACTAGTAAGTCACAAGTTACAAATTACAAGCGGTAGTCGCTGTCTAATATGACAAGTTGAAAAAGGACTTCCACTTATAATTTTTGGCTGTGAGAAGTGAACCACGGCTACCAGTGGCCCGTTTCTCGAAAGGTACAAGCCTTGAAACGGGCTACGTGAAAACGGTCTTAGAAGACTTCCCCTCGATTTCATGTCAATGAAGATGTGCGTTTACGGATTTTGGGAAAAAAAACATATACAGGGTGATTCATGAGTCGTGAGCAGGAGTGAACAGGGTACTGGGGAGGGTCACACTGAGCAACTTTCATAATGGGGCAACACTAAATTGTGATTATTTTTCTTAACTATGACTTAATTGATAGTTAATCATCAATTAAGTCATAATTAGAACGTAATTGATAATTAGCTATCAATTAAGTACTTATCAATTAAGTCATAGTTAAGAAAAATAATCACAATTTAGTGTTGCCCCATTATGAAAGTTGCTCAGTGTGACCCTCCCCAGTACCCTGTTCACTCCTGCTCACGACTCATGAATCACCCTGTATATAGGTTGCCAGAAATTGTGGGTTTTAATAACCTTTTTTTTAATGCCAATCCATCCCATTATTATGTAGAATCAAAAGCTTTTATGGGACCACAAGATTGAGGAAAATGTATCCCATACTATGAAATAAAACTATGGAAACGGATTAAATCGCGTATAATGAATTTAAAATACATCCCGACGTTTCGAACTCTTTACAGCGTTCGTGGTCAACGGGTGACTGAGGAAAAATTAAAATGTGCAAAAGCTACCCACTTACAAGAAATATTAACGAACCATGACCACAAATAATATAGATTTCTAAGGCAGGTTCACACACTATTAATAAAGCCAATTATACAATATTCAAAAAAATTATTTATATTGTATAATTGGCTTTATTAATAGTGTGTGAACCTGCCTTAGAAATCTATATTATTTGTGGTCATGGTTCGTTAATATTTCTTGTAAGTGGGTAGCTTTTGCACATTTTAATTTTTCCTCAGTCACCCGTTGACCACGAACGCTGTAAAGAGTTCGAAACGTCGGGATGTATTTTAAATTCATTATACGCGATTTAATCCGTTTCCATAGTTTTATTTCATGAGTAACTATCGCGGTAACCGAAGACAATATTATATCCCATACTATTTAAATAAATAAAAAATAAATAAATATTGGGGGACACCTTACACAGATCAACCTAACCCCAAACTAAGCAAAGCTTGTACTATGGGTGCTAGGCGACAATATGCATAGAAAACATCGATTTGCATGTGAGACCAACAAATATTTAGATCATTTCATTCTTATCAACATATTAACTTTAGATACCGCCTGTTGTCTACCATAGTTAATTAAAGTTATGTGATGTAATCTTGTTATATTGGTGAACAATAAAGAATATTTGTATTGTATTGTATACCTAATACAAAGACCCGCGGCCCGTTTCTCGAAAGGTACCAGCTTTGTATTACAAGTGTGTTTCCATGACAACCCATACGATTTGACAGTTCGCGTACTTGTAATACAAGGCTTGTACCTTTCGAGAAACGGGCCCCAGGGGCCCATTTCACAAAAGTGAAAGTTACAAGCGGATGTCTCTTTCTTGTTTTAACTTGTCATATTAGACATTGACAACCTCTAGTAACTTGTAGCTTCGAGAAATGACCCCATGTCATCAATAAATGTTCGTTCTTTTTTTTCAGGGTCTAATAACACCACAGATGCTCAAGAAATTGCAACAAGAGTTGTCAACAGATAAAAAATCAGAAACAGTCAGAACGAAGCCAAACAGAAATAGAAGAAAATGAATCAACTAGTTGTACTATACTTTGTTATGTGGATTGTGCTTGACATGTTTTTTGTATATTTGATCTTCTGCCGTATTGTAAATGTGAAACTAGTTTTTTCCCGCGGCTTCGCTCGCGTTAAATTCTAAAATTGCTGAAAGGTCCAAACTTCCACCCCCCATTTTAGGGAAGTGGGGGGTTAGAAAGAGACAAAAAGTAGCCTATAGCACTATCCATCCCTTCAACTATCTCGACTTAACAAAACACGTCAATTCGTCACTGCTTTGCCGTGAAAGACGGACAAACAAACAGACACACACTTTCCTAGATAATAGGGCTAGCCACAAAATAATTGACATCCCATACTCGGGTACAGTTTCACACTTATTGAACGAATCGAACGTTAAGCACGTGGCAAGATCCCGACAGTCGGGTACACAATATCGGATCCGCCGGTGTGGCATTGAAATTACTAAAAACCGGCCAAGAGCGTGTCGGGCCACGCTCAGTGTAGGGTTCCATAGTTTTCCGTATTTTTCTCAAAAACTACTAAACATATCAAGTTGAAAACAATTTTCCTAGAAAGTATTTATAAAGTTCCACTTTTGTGATTTTTTTCATATTTTTTAAACTTATGGTTCAAAAGTTAGAGGGGGGGGGACGCACTTTTTTTTCCTTTAGGAGCGATTATTTCCAAAAATATTAATATTATCAAAATACGATCTTAGTAAACCCCTATTCATTTTTAAATACCTATCCAACAATATATCACACGTTGGGTTTGGAATGAAAAAAGAGTCCCCACTTTACATGTAGGCGTAACAAAACATTTTTTTCCCCTCACTAGCTCGGAAACACGTGTTTTGTCCTTTAATACCAGCGGGTAAAAACGCATTTTATCCACTAGTGGGTAAAGTAATTTGACCTTGAATAAAGTCAAATGAACTGCTTTAAAATATGATAAAAGTAGGTGAATCTAGTAATAAAGATGATTTACCACCTATGGAACTACTGGAAGCAGTGACAAACGCATTTTTTGCATTGCAGTTTTCTCGCTATAGTGAGGGGAAAAGTTTTGTGTTACACTCGGGTGCAAATGTATTTTACTTCTCGTGTGTTAAAAAACTCGCAAGTTCAGGATTCTATTCTCGAACCACTCGCTTCGCTCGTGGTTCAACTATAGAATCCTTTCACTTGCTCGTTTTTCAATTCCACACTCGGCGTTAAAATACAACTTTGCCCCCTTGTATAACAAATAACTATTTCCACTTCTTATTTTACCACTTATCCGCGGACGGGCGGACGGACGGACAGACAGACATGGCAAAACTATAAGGGTTTCTGGTTGACTACGGAACCCTAAAAAATATGACAATCACATATTGATATTACTCGTATTGTTGGGAAACTTTTTAAATGTGTAATTTTACAGCAAAACGTCCCCCTTTTTTTGACTTAGGGTCCCCCCACATCTAACACCGCGAGAGATGTGGGGGGGGGGGGACCCTTAAGGACGTAGTGACCGGTTACTCGTATAAAGCTAAGACAAGCAAATGTCGTCCTTATGGTAACGTTTCACTAAACTTATAAATATAGACTTAATGCTTTTTCTGTTTAAGGTAGAAAATTAAATCAAAAAAGATTGTCAAGCACAAACTGATATTGAAATACGTGTACATAGTAGTGGATCAATGTTGAATGAATGTGTAATAAAGTGATGTGACGTTATCAGTCAGTTTCATTGATGTATCATACTGAGACACTTGGTTTTCCATTTGAGAAGGATCCAATTGTGAATCTTATTAGAAGTGATATAAGGTGTTACCAAATTAGTCACGGATATTTTAAGGGACGTTAATTAACATCAAAACTTTGACTAAAAATTAAAACAAAAGCTTAAATTATGATTTTATTGTTTTCATTTCCTTAACAAAAAAAATATTTTCTAAATAACCATGCCCTATAATGGCTATAATGTAATTGCCTGCCAGAATGTTTTAACACTGTCTCTCATGTCACGTTAATACCAGTTAGCAGTGTCTAGAGAGATCTCATTTAATTATTTTATTAACAGGGTGTTCTAACATAGCACATTTGTTTCCTAGTTTTCTACAAAAAAACAACTAAACCTATGATGTTTCATACTTATATAAACACATTAAATACCTACTTATACTGCACGTGGCCACAGACTAGCCAAAGGCGAAGATGCAGTGAACTCGCCTAGAAGATGACTGTTCACTCTGGATTTGAAGGTTACCTGGTTTTATGAACTCGGAAATATAGCCGCCGGCAAGGAATTCCACTCCTTGGCAGTGCGCATAAGAAAAGAAGAAGCAAAGCGTTTCGTGCGAATTTGTTTTATTTCAACTAAGAATGGCACTGAAATTTGAGCAGTTTCATGTGCTCTGCCTACCCCTTTAGAGAATACAGGGGTGAGTTTATGTATAATATAATATGTGTGTATAAGCATTACATAAGTTCCCAGAAAGCAGTCCGCTAATTCAAACAAAATTCGCGATCGCCCTTGACTCAGGGTTATCAGGATTTATAAAAAAAGCTAGATTAAGTATTTGTGTTCTTTTTTGATACCTTTGACCTTAAAGATAAGCTTGAAGTAGTAATAATTAGACTACGTTCGGAGTCTGACCGAGTGGGTTTAGTTACGTAAACATGAATGTTTAAAACCTACTAAACTTTACTTTTTTTAACTTAAAAAATGGTTTCGAAGTATTTCCTTTGTTTGTGCCTCGTTGCTGCTTCAGCGACACATGGTAAGTCATCGTTTTAAATTTATATTTACCATAACTGCATTGTGCTGAACCAGCGCGTGGGTAATCCGGCTCTTTTACGATGGCCCTCCACTGGTCCGACGATCAACGCCTTCTCAAGGCTGTCAGGATCTCGTCTGGCCACATGGCCAAAGAAGCCTATAATTCTCTCCCAGCAGATAGCAGAGAGGCGAGTCTTGACATTAAGCTCTTGTAGAATAGATACCAAATTAATACTAAATTAGCTGAATGGGGAATAGATAAAAAATATGTGGGTTTTTGAGGAATAGTTTATTGACACATGATTTTCACTGCATGCATAGTATACACCCTGTTTTTATTGAATTCCGTTAACTTTAAGGGATGATTCATTACATCAAATACAATTAATTTCTCTAAGAAACTAGCATCTTAATTAACTCTTACGGTTAATCGAGTTATTAAAAAATAAAGATAATTGCTGAACACGTGTATCACAGCCCATTCCTAATGTTATTTGTTTTGACATGTGCCGTCAATCACTTGACACTAACTTGAATGTTATTCTTAAGGGCCTCTCACACTAATAAATTCATTTATTATGTATGAAATTGATGAAAATTATTTTTTTGCGAATTTAACTACCTATAAGTGTTAGGTATACAGGGGGGTTCCTGATAATGAATCTAACGACGTGTCTAAGTTAACGGAAAAAAAAAAAAAAAACACGGTGTAGTAGATATGACAGGCACCTAAACATGGTTGCTGATTTTCTCCTCTCAAGAAGCAAAATTGTGCCCTTAGATTTATACTGGAGAGTCGTCTGGAGACTAATTCGTGGCATCCCTTATTTACACCACAAATACCAACATAGACAGACATATCAACATAAGTAGTTGCATAGATGTAGTGCAAAATGTTTTTTCCCCTCACTAGCTCGGAAACACGTGTTTTGTCCTTTAATACCAGCGGTTAAAAACGCATTTTATCCACTAGTGGGTAAAGTAATTTGACCTTGAATAAAGTCAAATTAACTGCTTTAAAATTTATAAAAGTAGGTGAATCTAGTAATAAAGATGATTTACCACCTATGGAACTACTGGAAGCAGTGATAAACGCATTTTTTGCGTTGTAGTTTCCTCGCTATAGTGAGGGGAAAAGTTTTTGTGTTACACTCGGGTGCAAATGTATTTTACTTCTCGTGTGTTAAAAAACTCGCAAGTTCAAGATTCTATTCTCGAACCACTCGCTTCGCTCGTGGTTCAACTATAGAATCCTTTCACTTGCTCGTTTTTCAATTCCACACTCTGCGTTAAAATACAACTTTGCCCCCTTGTATAACAAATAACTGTTCCTTTGTGTTGTCACGGACACTCACGAACGCATCATGCTGGTTCGGTGAACGTGGTAGGTACTAAGACTGAGAAAAATTCTTTATAAAAAGGTGTTTTCCAGCTGTTGCAGAAGAGTCTTCAGTAGAAGTAAGCGTGAAACAGCTGACTGTAGCGCTGGGAGATACTGGATCAGTAACCTGCACCCCTGGAGGGTCGCCACTACCTCAAGTCCAGTGGAAAAAGGTAATAGTTGTCATAGTAAATGGTTGTTACAAAATAATTCGGCCCGCAATGAAATGCAAACACACTCGCGTTAGGGTTCCCCCACATCTAGCGCCTCACGAGCGTAGCGTCGGCCCAACTGTATGAAAAAGGACGCGTGCGTTAGTGCGTTTTCACACTATCCGAAGTAGGAAGGATTTCAAAGGAAAAAATCAAAGATGGCGGCATAAATATATGGGATATCGGTCCGATATCCGATGTCGAATCGGATAATGTGAAAACGTACTCAGGCTTTGCTATACGCTACGCTCGCAAGACGCTACATGTGTGGGAGGGGGGGGGGGGCTTAAACGCTCGTTACGTTGCCTGTTGTCATTGACTGTCATCGCCTCGGTCTTTACAGCACAATGTATTGCTGCTGACAAAAATTTTATAGGCACGCCTACTTTGGACGGTTACCGCGCAAGCAAATTGCCGCGCGAGACCTATGCCTCGTTCTTTGTGGACGCATGTCATCACAGATATTACTTTATTTATCATTTACCTAATTGTTTTTTAGCATGGAGGCCAGTTCGGAGCTGGAACCAAGCAAACCGGGAATACGCTGATAATAAGCAACGCCCAAATAAGCGACCGAGGGTATTATCTCTGCGGGGGTATTGTGGACCGCAAGGTTGTCACACAGCAGTACGTTCTGGTTGAAGTGCAAGGTATGAAATACAACCTCCTTTTAGTTTTTCAAGCTTGTGAAACTGAACACTAACTAAAACTAAACTAAACTAGTCGCTTGTAAAAATTGTTTATTATCTAGCCTCGTGCCTCTTACCATACAATATTTTAACCATGAATTTTTACTAGGAATTTTAGTCCTAGCACAGATTAATAATAAGTTAGCTACTAATGTAAGTCCTAGTGGTATTTTAGTACCTCGCTCCATTCAGCATAATGTCGTGGCAATCCGTAATGCAGGTTTTCAGTGTCGACCTAACTTTAAACTAAATGACACATTCCTTTTAGAAGTGCAACCGCCCAGGCCACAGACGCAACCACAAGTCAGGCCACAGCCCCAGCTAACAGCCAGGCCACAGCTAGTACCAGCTAGACCGCAGCCTCAGACTCAAAACGTGCCTCCGAGAGTCAGAGTCAGTTTGAGGCAAATAAAAATAACGAGAGGGCAAAGCGGGACTGTTGACTGCTCGCCCGAGGGTTACCCGCTGCCTAGGATTCAGTGGAGCAAGGTATTTTTATTATAATATTTTATCTTTTTGTCCTTTAAATCTGATTACATAAAACGGTATCCATCAGATAGACACAGACTTAAAACGTGCCTCCGAGAGTTAGAGTCAGTTTGAGGCAACTAAGAATAACGAGGGGGCAAAGCGGGACTGTTGATTGTTCGGCCGAGGGTTACCCGTTGCATAAAATTCAGTGGAGCAAGGTACGTAATGATATTCCACCAGTGAGATTTTCAACATAGCCTCAGACTCAAAACGTGCCTCCGAGAGTTAGATTCAGTTTGAGGCAATAAAAACAACGAGGGGGCAAAGCTAGACTCAAAATGCGTGCCCGAGAGAATTTGTACGAGGCAAACAAGCATTAATTAGGTGTACTACTACCAAGAAACTCAGTAATATTTATATTTAAAAACCGGCCAAGAGCGTGTCGGGCCACGCTCAGTGTAGGGTTCCGTAGTTTTCCGTATTTTTCTCAAATACTACAACCTATCAAGTTCAAAACAATTTTCCTAGAAAGTTTTTATAAAGTTCTACTTTTGTGATTTTTTTCATATTTTTTAAACATATGGTTCAAAAGTTAGAGGGGGGGGGGACGCACTTTTTTTTCCTTTAGGAGCGATTATTTCCGAAAATATTAATATTATTAAAAAACTATCTTAGTAAACCCTTATTCATTTTTAAATACCTATCCAACAATATATCACACGTTGGGGTTAGAACGAAAAAAAATATCAGCCCCCACTTTACATGTAGGGGGAGTACCCTAATAAAACATTTTTTTCCATTTTTTTATTTTTGCACTTTGTTGGCGTGATTGATATACATATTGGTACCAAATTTCAGCTTTCTAGTGCTAACGGTTACTGAGATTATCCGCGGACGGACGGACGGACGGACAGACAGACATGGCGAAACTATAAGGGTTGACTACGGAACCCTAAAAAGCATAGTTAAAAACTCAAACCGAGGTCCCGATGCGTTTTCACATTATCCGGTCCGATATCTGATGTAGGAACGATTTAAAAGGCAAAAGCCTGGCCTGGCGCCTATCGGATATCGATCCTACATCTGATATCGGATCGGATAATGTGAAAACGCGCTTAGAGTCCGTGTGGAAACTTTTTGCTTGACACTAATTTGGTTTCTATTCGTCATTTCTTACTTACTATTTAAACATTTTTGTAAATATTGAAATATGTTTTGAATACTTGAAGGAGGAAGGCGATTTCAACAGCCGAGTGCGGCCTAGCGGAAACAGCCTGGTGCTATCCAACGTTCAAGATGGCGACGGGGGCAACTATATATGCAACGGGCTTGTGGACGCCACTACTGTTTGGACTGAGTATGTCCAAGTCGTCATTGCACCAGGTTTGCACGGTTTTCTCTCTTTTCGTAATCCATACTAATATTATAAATGGGAAAGTGTAGACACACACACTGGTTGGTTTGTTTGTCAGTCTTTCACAACAAAACGTTGCGACGAATCGGCGTGATTTTGGAAATGGAGATAGTTGAAGGGATGGAGAGTGACGTTTAGGCTACTTTTGTCTTGTTCTAACCCCCCTTCCCTAAAAGGGGGGAGTGGAAGTTTGTATGGAGCATTCCGCGATTTTCGAATTCAACGCCAGCGAAGCCGGGGGCCAATGTTAGTATAGTAACTTATTAACGAGGACTTAAGTAATAATCACTTATAATTACGTTTTAAAACTAACCTCCAACGTTTTAAGGACGGCGTTGCTCTCAATTTTCTGAGGTCTAGGAGAAGACTAGCTAAAGTCCTAATTATTATTTACTTTGTTTTTTACTTGTTTTAAGGTAGGGAAGCAGTGCCATTACCTTATCGTCCAGCGCCAGAGCAACTTCCTAAACCGCTTGACGTGTCAGTAGCCGAAGGCCGAGATATTATAATAAGGTAATTTATTATTTCATGGCTATAATCTTACAACAGCAAGCAAGCTGTTGACATGCACATGATAACAGATCAATCTCTGCCGCATTCTTCCGCCATCTCAACTGTGCGTTTCAATCTTTTACAGCGTTTTCACATTATCCTATTTGATATCGGATGTAGGAAGGATGTCTAAGACAAATGTCAAAAATGGCGCCTTTAATATATAGGATGTTGGTCCTACATTTGATATCGGATCGGATATGTGAAATCTAACTACAGATCTTTTCTGAAGTTTACAAAAAATTTCAGCAAAAGTATAATCATCATCATCATCATTTCAGCCATTAATCGCCCACTGCTGAGCATAAGCCTCATTCTTGTACACTTATCCTGGTCCTGGGTTAATCTCATCCAGAAGTGCCCCGCAGTTTTTCGAATGCCGTCCACCCGAGCCAACGGATGCCAGACGCTTCTTACATCTGATAGCGGCCACCATTCGGTCAACATTTTGGTCCACCTGCCATCACTCTGCCTGCCAACATGCCCCGCCCAATTCCATTTGAGTTTGGAAATGACGTCACCCACGTCCCGTATAATACCTTTTCAAAATCTTACAATATTTTATGTTCCATTTCAGTTGTGACTTCAAAACTGGCGACGACCAGCAGGTGGTGTCGTGGGCCAGGCTCGACCAGCGTCCGATGCCTCAAAACGTTCAAGCGAACGGCAGAGAGCTCATCTTTCAGAGAGTACGGCATCCACAATAACTTTATTATACCTAGTTTGGGTTTCGTTTTGTCTAACTATTCCACTTATCAAAACAATATTTAGGTTTTAACTTCTGATTAGCAAAAACGTCTGCAATCGATGCCACTAGGCTTAGAATAAATTTAAAAGTTCCCATTACCCACGGGTCCCATTGACCTTAGTAGTGGAAAATTTCGCTGGCTTGGTTTAAGTCTTGGTGGCTCAGTTGGCAGAGCGTTGGAGTATCGATCCAAAGGCCGTGAGTTCAAGTCTCACCCAAGGCAGACATTTTCCACTTTTAAATTTATTCAATATTTAGGTATTGATTAACCTTTTATCAGCTTGACAGTTAAAAAATGATAATCTAATGTCATTGAACATATAGACCACATATTTCGAGTACCATATTACAAAACACAAATATATAATTTGAACTTCGCATCTTATTATTTTTTCTAGAAAAAACTAGCGCATCTTAAGTTCTATGTTGAACTATACTTGCAATTAAAAATATTAATCTCACCAACAGGCAACCACCGACCACGCTGCCGAGTACCTCTGCAAAGTGAGAGGCGGGGGCTTCCTATTACGTCAACTGTACCTCAGATTGGATGTTCTCGCGTTACCTCGCGTTACCATTCGGCCAGAGAGACCAACTGTGACACGTGGGGAAGAACTGACGTTAGAGTGTGTGGCTGAAGGCAACGCTCAGGTGTCTTGGGAACGAGTTGGTGAAGCTTTCTCTAGGTAAGACTTGGGATTAATCAAGCAAACTCCATAACACTGTTAATACCTCTGCAAAGTGACGGAGGTTTCCTATTATGACAACTGTATCTCAGATTGAATGTTATATCGTTACCTCGCGTTACCATTCGGCCAGACCGACCTACTGTGACCCGCGGACAAGAGTTGATATTAGAATGTGCGACTAAATGCAACGTTCAGGTGTCTTGGGAACGTGTTGGTGAAGCTTTCTCAAGGTAATTTAAAGTAAAATATTGGTTACTTAAATACTTACCTACAGTCATTCCTTTTTAACCCCCGACGCAAAATGACGTGTTGTTATAAGTTTGACGTGTCTATCTGTCTGTGGCATCATAGCTTTAGAACGGATGAATTCATAAGGACTAAGAGCCGGCCGTAGCTTGAGAAATTAGGGTAAGTAACAGAGAGTTTCAGGCGTCTGGCAGAAGTTACGGTCGGCGTAAATGGTCAGGAAATGATGATTATCGAATCCTTACAATCTTTTCTAACACTTATAAATAAATAAATAAATAAATAAATATTATAGGACATTCTTACACAGATTGACTGAGGCCCACGGTAAGCTCAAGAAGGCTTGTGTTGTGGGTACTCAGACAAAGATATATATAATATATAAATACTTATATACATAGAAAACATCCATGACTCAGGAACAAATATCTGTGCTCATCACACAAATAAATGCCCTTACCGGGATTCGAACCCGGGACCGCGGCGCAGCAGGCAGAGTCACTACCGACTGCGCCAGACCGGATATATAAAAATCAACCTTGAGAATTTAAGGAAAGTTGGTGTTTTTAAATGTAAAAGTAAAAAAATGGCCGACGGGCCGTACTAGGTAATATGCAGGCATTAAACGTCGATACGAACTCTACATTATCCCAAAGTATTATCCTTGACAAAATGAAGAAGAAGAAGGCATTTTTGATGGAAACCGGTCCACTAAATATGTTGGGGTTTTTAAAAAAAAAAAATTGTGTGAGTGCGTTTTCACATTATCCGATCCGATATCGGATGTCGGACCGATATCCCATAACATTACAGGCGCCTTCTTGGATTTTTCCATTGATATCTTTCCGACATCCGATATCGGATCGGATAATGTGAAAACGGACTGACACGAGGAAACCTGCCTTAAAACCTTCGTTGCGGCAAATAACGTAACTCGTAATTAACCATACTTCGTATGCGGTCTAAAGGCCCCCTACCACAGTGAACGTGTATACGGTATATACTTTCAATTTACTATAGTATGAATTTTCTGAGATGAACTTTTCGCTTTAGCCGTAATCTGTTAAACAAAGGCCTTTGTGTCTATTGTTCACGGCGGCTAGCTCCCGTTTAAACGGCACGTGCTATAGTCTCAGTGTAGTTAAAAAGCAACTATCATGATAGTAATAAGGTTCAAATCCATAAAAAGCCCTTTCGGAGATAACACGTTTTGTCATCTTCAAAAAAAGTTACCTGCACACTGCAAACTGTTTAATAAGTTTGAACCTTATCGCTATCATGATAGTTGCTTTTTAACTACACTGAGACTTAGCACGTGCTGTGGAAACGGGAGCTAGCCGCCGTGAATAATAGAAACAAAGGCCTTTGTTTAACAGATTACGGCAAAAGCGTTTCGCGTTCATCTCAGAAAATTCATACTATAATAAAAACTTATATCTATTACAGTCGTGTAGAGAACCGAAGCGCTCAGCTTATCTTCCGTAACATAGAAGTGGACGACGCAGGATCTTACAGATGCATCGCTCGGAACAAAGCTGGGGAGACTGCTCAAACCACTCAAGTTGTTGTCAATGGTATGTATACAGGGTATTTATGTCAGCTGCAAAATGGCAGTACCTATACAGGCCATACTGAGCAAATTTCACCATAGAACTAACCGAAGTCGTAAAAAAAAACCTGCGTTTGCCTTATGCGTTTTCTTCCATAAAAAACGCAGACAGCCATAGTTAATTTAACAGACAATTTTATTTCCCGATAGGGGTTGGTCTCATATTAAAAGTTGCTCATTACGATCTACTTATTTCCCTTGTTAAAAAACAACCCTAAAAATTATGTAAGTAGGTACATACTAATCATTATTCTTTTATCGTGTATGTAGGTACTTGATAATTGAAAAAAAAAACATTGTAGAGGTTCGTAATTATTCCAGATTTCAAATAATATTTCTCGATTTTTAGGAATATAGCCTCGTAACGCCCACCATACAAAATTTTTGATAAGGGATTTTGATTCTAGGTATACCTGAAATTGAGTTGAGTTTCATTTGTTCGAAAAATTGAAGAAACAAAAGAAATTCTACTTTATTTGTTTACATGAAAGTAAATGCAATTCCATTGCAACCAAATGTACATTTGATTATACATTGGGCGGCAAGAGGATAGACATTACAGAGTACAGACAGACGGATAGAATCGCACCAAAGGTGTTCCTTTTGTACCCCTAAAAATATGAATAAGCATAGTTTTTAACTATAAAACTGAGACTCACACATATTTAAAAATATTTTAAGCGGGTTACTCACGTATTAAGTCGATATAGCGTTCGACATGTTTCGATCCAATTTTCGAGGATCTACTCTTGAGGATATCTCTTGAGAAATTCTCGAAAATTGGATCGAAACATGTCGAACGCTATATCGACTTAATACGTGACGTGAGTAACCCGCTTAAAATATTTATAAGCATAGTTTTTTTTAATAATCTGTTCTAGACTACCACATACCAGATCTAGAAGTACCACAGCCACAAATACAACCCCCAGCGGCCCCAGCCAGTCCCAGAGTGACAGTCAACGTGCGTCAAGTGAAGATACCACGAGGTGGAAGCAGAACTGTGGACTGTTCTGCTGAAGGATCTCCACTACCGAGGGTTCAGTGGAGCAAGGTTTGAAATTATTTAACTTATTTTTTATCATGAACAAAAAAAACACGACAAATTGAGAACCTCCTTTTTTTAAGTCGATTAAAAAGCCTGCGAGCGATACTACATAAGAGTATCTTTATATTAAAGGAAAAATGGAAAAAAAATGTACCTCCGGTAGGGCTCGAACCTACGGTCAGCATTGCTGGTGGTGGTGCCGTTGGGTTTCCTTAAATTATTGCGTTTGTAATGCATACCGTGAAGTATGTGTTACCCGCTGTAACTAACTTAGGCATGGAGGGCTGTTGAAATTATTATTCATGCAAAGTTTCACATATCGTGGTCATAGTACAGAAACAAGTCAGTAGGGTAACAGTCAACGTGCGTCAAGTAAAGATACCGCGAGGTGGAAGCAAAACTGTGGAGTGCACTGAAGGATCTCCACTACCGAGGGTTCAGTGGAGCAAGGTTTATTTTTTTAACCTTTATTGCCCAACATCGGTCGACCGAGGAGAGTTGTGGCTAAGGAGAGTTGTGACTGAGTAGAGTTGTGGCAGAATAGAGTTGTGACTGAGTAGAGTTGTGACATAAGAGAGTTGTGACAGAGGTGAGTCCTGACAACGATTTTTGGGAACTTATTAACTATTAAAGTCTCGCAACAGTGCAGGTTTTTTTAGTTTAAGTCTCGGGCTATTGCGATCTTGCTGATAGTTAATAAGTTTTATCAAAAATCGACGTTGTCACAACTCACCTCGGTGTCCCTAAAGTATTTCTCTACCAGTCAACCACTGGACCAAACAGAAGCTTAATACAATTGGTGCGGAAAATAAAATAAAGGAAGTTTGAGTAGGTACGAAACTTTCCTTTTTGGTTACTTACCAAACATTTTTAGTAATCTGGTAACAAAGTAGGAACGGTTCATGACAAACTTCCTGGGACATTTTAGGAAACCTAGTGGAACTTGCTCATGATTTGGAATTTGGCATCATGGACTCAGCCTGCCAATCTTTATCGATATCGAAGACGTGATCTATTTAATGTACAAACTTTTTTGAAAATCGCTCTAATTTTAACTATAGATCTTGCCATTTCATATTTATCTGCGAAGCCAATGAGTAGATAGTTTACGCTCCTTAGCGGAAGAAATTCAACTGTCACTTTCGCACTAACGTGACTTACATAAAATATCATATACAGGGAGAAGGCGAATTTGGCAATGGCGTCAGCCAGTATGGAAACTCTCTAACAATCACCAACGCGCAAGAAAGTGACGCAGGGGACTATGTTTGCACGGGCATCGTGCAAGCGACACCGGTGTGGACGGACTACCTGCAAGTTGTTATAGAAGGTACTTATCGTATTATGAGTTATATACAAGAAGGCAATAAACTGATAATAATGATCGCGCAAAAAAAGTTACGCAGCGGTAACTACGCTTGAAACGGCGTTGTACAGACACTCTTCGGACTTCTGTACAAAAATATCGTCTTAGTCAAATTTTACTTTTTTAATTAGTCAAGACATAACCAGGGCATTTTTTTAGATCAAACCCCAAAAAGTTAATTCTGCTGCAACTTTAATAAAAAATGATTTGCAGGACTATTTTATTTTAACTTACTTCATTTTTTTTTTAAATATTTCTTTCATATCTGGCGATCATGAACATTATGGCGTCTCACTTCATTAGTTTGTACCAAGGATGATTTATATAGGATTTACAATCTTCATACTAAGAATCGTGCCTCATTTTTTTAGCGCCACCTGTTAAATATGTACTATCATAACTACACTTACAATTTTTTTTTTTTCAAAATGTGTATTGACGTGATATATTGATATTAAAATAAAGAAGCATTTCATTTGTTCTTATAAAAAATAAAAACACGTTAAAATAATTGGGGAAAATATGGTTTTGGCCTCTTCCAGGCTGCGAAACAGCGCCATCTAGTTTTAAGCCTAAAAGCCTTAGTACGCCTTTTTGTATTGGCTTTGTCTGTCCCGGTATTATACCGTCCTTGGTTTGTACATAATTATAATGTATTTTCTTTATATGCATATAGATGTGCCATCACCACCACCACAGCCAGAAGCCAGCCCCAGAGTGACAGTCAACGCGCGGCAGCTGAAGATACGTCGGGGAGAAAGTGGCACCGTGGATTGTTCTCCCGAGGGATCTCCTCTGCCAAGGATTCAGTGGAGCAAGGTTTGCTAACACTTATGACAGAGTTATTATACTGTTTCTGTCAACTGCAGACCTTGCAATATTTTATCTGCGGGTATAGATTTTGGCGACATACTCATACTCATTTATTTATAATATTGTTACATATTACACGTCACAATTGATTTAGGTACATAATTATTAATTTATTATATGGTATATTAAAATTAAAATTATTATATTAGTATTCGTAGTTCAGATATGTCGAAATATGTTAATACATTTTTAAATAACATTAAGGAATATTGAGCATTATATAATACTAGCTTTTGCCCGCGGCTTCGCACGCGTTAGAAAGAGACAAAAAGTAGCCTATGTCACTCTCCATCCCTTCAACTATCTCCACTTAAAAAACCATGACAATTCGTTGCTCCGTTTTGCCGTGAAGGACGGACAAACAAACAGACACACACACTTTCCCATTTATAATATTAGTATGGATTAGAATGAAATGAATACATACTTCATTGTGTCAAGTTAAAAAATAACATGGATTGTATACATTTGTAACCAGTTTCATACTGATCGAACTCTAAATGTCATTCATTTCTAACAACATAACGTCTATTCTTTGACAACCTGTTAGATCTGTGGTCATATTTCACATAATTTCAGGGAGAAGGTCAGTTCGGCAATGGCGTCAGACAGGATGGAAACTCTCTAACAATCACCAACGCGCAAGAAAGTGACGCAGGGGACTATGTTTGCACGGGCATCGTGCAAGCGACACCTGTGTGGACGGACTACTTGCAAGTTGTCGTTGAAGGTATGGACTTGACTTTACGTCTCCTCAAATGTTGCTTGTGGCTCGTATCAGATTATTAGAAGCAGCAATAACCAATGCACGATGGTGACGCAGGGGACTATATTTTCACAGGCAGGGTATGAACTTGTCTTTGACAAACGTCGTTATTTGCAGGTGACGCGAGGGTAAAGCACGTCGAGCGTATGACCACAGTGGCTTTTGCACTTAGTTTACTCATAGTCAAGGATTATTTATATAGGATTTACATACTTCATACCACCTTCATACTAAGAATCGTACCTCGATTTTCTAGCGCCACCTATTAAATACTAACATAACCCTGCCTGCCTACAATTTTTTTTTTCAAAATGTGTATTGACGTGATATGATTTTAAAATAAATAAATATTATGTCATTTGTTCTTATAAAAAAATAAAAACACGCAAAAATATTTGGGGAAAATATAATTTTGGCCACTTCCAGACTGCGAACAGCGCCATCTAGTTTTAAGCCTAAAAGACCCATACATTTCAGGCAGGGGTACGCTTTTTTGTATGTCCAGTATTAAATCGTTCATGCTCATAATGCTTACTTGTTTTTAACCGATAACGTTTTCGTTGATTCTATTTGTCTATAAATCGATCGGAATATTATACAAGGCTTTACCAAGTTGCTAACTTCTCTCCTTCCATGTTTTGATAATTCTTTCACAACAATCATTCTCTGTAGCACCTCTTCATTATTATAGTATTCTCTATTCTATACAATGTATTGACTTTATATATATATATAATAGTCCTCATCGTTTTCGATGACGGCGACCCTACATACACCCGACGGACGTTTCCTAGCATGTGTTCTTATGTGGCTGGCCAGGCCGAACTTGCTCTTAAATACTCGCTGACACGTGTGGCAATAAAGTTGGCCAGCTGAGTTATAAGTGTACTCGTAGGATGGCTTGGGTCTATCTTTTCGTAATTGGCGCTTTTCGTCTAAGGTTTTGAGGCGGTTATCTTCAAATGACTTGATTACCGTTATTGACTTTATACATATTATGTAGATGTGCCGCCACCACCACCAACACCACAGCCACAAGCCAGCCCCAGAGTGACAGTCAACGCGCGGCAGCTGAAGATACGTCGGGGAGAAAGTGGCAACGTGGATTGTTCCTCCGAGGGATCTCCTCTACCGATAATCCAGTGGAGCAAGGTTTGCTTACACTTAAAACGTTTTCACTTTACACTTCGGTCCGACATTGGATGTATGTACTTAGGAAGGATGTCAAAGATGGTGCCATAGGATATCGATCCTATATCCGATATCGGATCGCGTAATTTGAAAACGCATTTATCAGGAAGATCAACTTTTTGACCGACGGTTTCTAGTGTCTCTCGCGTTACTCAAAATGTAGAGTTACCAAGAAGATCATACGAGTATCTATATCATACCGTACTTTTGATGACATACCGAACTGTGTAATAAAGTTAAAACAGTAACATTCCATTATTCGACTGTCGATAGATGACCACCAACTGCCCCAATTAAATAAATATTGGGGGACACCTTACACAGATCAACCATAAATGCAATACTTATTGTTCGATCTGTGATCATATTTCGTCATCAATTTCAGGGAGATGGTCAGTTCGGCAATGGCGTCAGACAGGATGGAAACTCTCTAACAATCACCAACGCGCAAGAAAGTGACGCAGGGGACTATGTTTGCACGGGCATCGTGCAAGCGACACCGGTGTGGACGGACTACCTGCAAGTTGTTATAGAAGGTATGGACTGGTCTTTTACAAATTGTATTTTCGTCATACTCGCACAGTAAAGGCGAAAAAATATATAAATTGAGTTAAAGCGAAAATTGGAATGCATATATAAATCGATAAACATTCAATACTATGACGACATGTATCCATACTAATACTATAAATGGGAAAGTGTGTGTGTCTGTTTGTTTGTCCGTCTTTCACGGCAAAACGGAGCGATGAATTAACGTGATTTTTTAAGTGGAGATAGTTGAAGGGATGAAAAGTGACATAGGCTACTTTTTGTCTCTTTCTAACCCCCCACCCCCATTTTAGGGAAGTGGGGACACTTCCCTAAAATGGGGGGTGGAAGTTTGTATGGAGAATTCAGCTATTTTCGAATTTAACGCGAGCGAAGCCGCGGAAAGAAGCTAGTAGTATATATATATAGCGCTGTATAAAAAGGACGGACCGACGCGATAAGCCATATCACGGAGCCATGCTTGCCCGTTGATCTCATGTTGATGGAGACAAGAGGTCGCCATTAACTCTATTATAAAATAAATTTTATGAAAACTGTGAAGAAACGAAAATCGTATAAATAGGTAGTCCATGCCATGATAAAACTAACAATAATAAAAATTTCGACAAAAAAACTGAAAATCATTCACTTCATTATATGTGAGTGTGATTAGTAAAACATCCCACTTTGTACATTGCTATAAAGCCAAAATATCTATCTCAAATCTCGTCTCTTTGGCTGGCCACGCGCACCGTCCGCGCGAAGCGATCCGCGCGACCAATTTGTATGAAGTTGATGTTGTCGTCCGCGCGGACCCGTCCGCGCCACTCGCGTCGGTCGCCGGCCGCCGGCGGCGGGTGGTCAGAGAAACCAGGGCCTAAAACGCTCCTTGAAGTTAACACATAATTAGGCTTAGGACTTTTTATGGCATACCGTACGTGGTTCTAAAATCCGTGGAGTCGCCATATGAAAAATTTTCAAAGTCAAAGTCCAACAGTATGATGTCACATTAAATATAAATATTGATACATACTGTCACAACGTTACCTAGTTCATTTTAATCGAACGTAGTTCGTTTTAACTAATAATGTTATTTATTAGTAAATTTTATCATAATCCTATATAATAATACCAAAAAATTACTATTAGGATAAAATCAACTACGTTCGATTAAAATGAACTCAGTGACGATGTGACAGTATGTATAAATATTTATATTTAATATGACATCATACTGTTGGACTTTGACTTTGACTTCGAAAATTGTTCATATGTCGACTCCACGGATTTTAGAACCACGGTATGCCATAAAAAGTCCTAAGCCTACACATAATAATAGTTCAGTGCGGATCGCTCCGCGCGGTCGGTCCGCGTGACACTAAAACCAGCCTATGGTAAGAGACAAAAGGACGTTTAGTTTTACAAATATTAATGTATTTTAACGTATTATTTTACACACAGACGCACCAGAACAGCCACAAGGCAGCCCTAGAGTGACAATCACCGAGCCCCAAGTCAGATTACCAAGAGGGGGAAGCAAGAAGGTTGAATGTGTGCCCGAGGGATTCCCATTGCCTAGGGTTCAGTGGACGAAGGTAAGGCTGGCTTTTGAGTAACCACAATATGAAATTTAAATTTAAAAAAACCGACATAGTGGATCGATTTCCATCAAAAACACTCCCGACTAATTAAGCTTTCAAACAAAAAAAAAAGAAATCTTAATTGGTTTATCCGTTCGAGAGCTTGATGCCACTGACAGTCACAATACCTGCAGTCCTGCATAGATAGACAGACACATCAAACTTTAACACCCAGTTCTTTTTGCGGGCGTCAATCATAAAGCATAGTTAACATAGTATTGGCACGCGTTTAGCGACGAATAAAAAAAATATATTTAAAAATTAAAAAAAACTGCTAATCACATCTTAATTTTAATACGTTGATAACTCTATATTAGAAATTTGGTTGATCTAACTTTTTGCGTTTGTAAGTTATTGATGACGTTGACCGGCGAAAATGCACTGTGAACAAATACGTGAAAAATCCCCTTGGTCTGGGCCAATGATTGCTAAATTGTTGAATTTCCAGAAAACTACTAGGCAATAATTATTGCCCAAATCATTATTTCATTAAAGGACAATTAAATAATAGTGGCAAAATAATTCAAAATATCCACTCCTTGCGGTCCACACGGAATCAACAGACAAAAAAGATGGATGAAAATCTTGTTCAGAGGATGATGAATACTATTTTCAGAAAAGTCCGTAATTTTGTGCATAAACATACTGAATGATTGAAATATATGTGACACGCTATAAATTAATAAACGATCTTTTATATTCTGCAATAAAAAATATTGTTTACTTTTTCTTTTCATTTAAAAATTAAATTCCTCCCATCGCGTACCAATTCTAAATTAACTATGCTTTAGATTTCGAAATGACGATGATAGGGAACTTGACTGTAGTTAAAAAAAATATTTTTCTCAAACATGCAATGAAATATTGTCTTTACGTTCCTTAAAATGGGCTGGGAAGTATCGCTTTTTGGGCGCAACAACTCGAGAGGACTGTAAAGGGATTTCATATTATTTTTCAGGCCTAGGCCTGCAAAGTAACTTTTTTTATAAAATATTGTCCTTTAGAGCATTTTATTTTTATTTCATTGTATGTTTGAGAAAAGCACTATACATGCCTCGGCGTGAAAACGGATTCTATTGCTCGAAATAAAGCATCAGATAAATATAAGAAAAACATGGACAGAATTTATTTTTAAATCCAATTTCTATTTAATAAGTCAGGTATAGAAATATATAAATCCATCTGTACTGACATGTGAGAAAAGTAAATTCCTAACTCAATTCACAACACTCCCTTCGATTGTGTTTTAATTTATCACCACTTGTTTTCAATTTCTCTTTTCCGCACTTGTATCAACTCGTATCGTAATATTACAGGAAGAGGGTGACTTTGGTGCCGGTGTGGAAATACAGGGAAATACACTAATAATATCAAATGCTCAAGACTCGGACTCAGGGAATTACGTGTGCTCTGGATTAGTGCAAGCTACGCCCGTCTTCAGCGATTACTTACAAGTTTTGGTAGAAGGTAACTCATATTTTATACATACCTACATACATATTACAATCACGCCTGTATCGCATAAATCGCGAGCTCGACATCAAAAAAGTACCTAAGGTAAAATACCCCATAATGGACGGTGATGCCATTATGGACAAAAAAACAGAAATCCTTAAAAATAAGTATCTAAAATAAGTTTCTAAAAACTGACGTCTATGTACCATAAACTAGAGTTGTATAGAGCTGTTTCATTTTGAAGTTTCAATTAATTCGGTTATTTCTGAAGGATTTGGCGACAAGATAAAATTCACCAGTTTACTGAAAAAAATATCAAGACGAATTCTTAGTAATGTTGCTAAGAGAGTTGAGTTCATGTATAAAATAATAAAAAAATAATACACGGTGTAAACTTGAATGCGTTTTACTTACTGCATTAAGCATGAGATAAGGTATAAAACATACTAGTTCGTTTCTCCAAAGATATAAAGAATGGCGTTATTTTGCGAGTGGCCATTACTGGACCCGAAAAACTGCGTACCTCCTATGATGGACAAGGAACAATTTACAAAACTAAAATTTACAAGAAACAATCCTATGTTAAAATAACCCAAACTAATTGTATTTATGGTGTAAAAAATTTACTCATTGAGTATCAGTTGGCTTTAAAAGTAAAATTTTAAACTTATTTCACTGTCCATAATGGGGGATCCATTACTGGAGAACTGCCGTCCATAATTGGAGAAAAAACACCTAGTTTTAATTTGTTAACTATAAAGAAACCAATAGGAGTATCTATTCTGCAATACGCTTGAATTGTAAAAGAAGGATAGGACATTCAAGATTTAACACGCTTAGCGGTAGAATTTTTACATTTATCAGTGAAATATCAAAAATAGGCGAATTTTTTTCTTAAACTGTCCATGATTGGGTCCGTTACCTTACCTAATCACGGTCTATATCCCACTCAATATGTCTACAGTGTCGTTTTCAAAATACACGAAACATGTTTTATTTCAGACGTGGAACCTGCCACTGAAGCACCGTTGTCCCAAAACCCGCCGACAGTGAAAGTGAGCGAGTCTCAAGTGAGAATAACGGCCGGAGAGACCAAAACTGTCGACTGCTACCCTGAAGGGTACCCGCTGCCTACCGTCCAGTGGACCAAGGTTATCTATGATACATGAGCTATACGAAAATTACGCAATGCTCCATACAAACTTCCACCCCCCATTTTTGGAAAGTGGGGGGTTAGAAAGAAATAAAAAGTAGCCTATGACACTCCCCATCCCTTCATCAAAAAATCACGACAATTCGTCGCTCCGTTTTGTCGTGCGGAATTTGACATATGATAGCCTTTTTTTTTTATTTTTTTTTTGCCTGTTAAGATCTGTTAAGATCTATTCTTACGGGTCGATGTTTGCTATAACGCCACCCTAAGGCGGTTGAGAATTGAAGGAAGGCATGGATAAATTCGCACGCATCCAGCAGGCCTCCGTGGCGCAGTTGATAGCGTGATGGCCCCGGCAAGGCCAAAGGTCGCAGGTTCGAGTGTGAATTTTTCCGTTCATTCCAAAATATATGATAGCCCGCTAACCCTGATTTAAGTGGTTGGTGCAATTAGGCCTTAATGGATCTCTTCCAGCTAACCTTTCAGCAACAGAGAGACAAATATGCAAAATATACTGTTTACATATCTATTTGGGTATTTCTCCAATTGTCACTAAACCATCATTTCAAACAGGAAGGAGGCCAGTTCACCAGCAGCACGAGGCAAGAAGGCAATTCTCTGACTATATCCGAGGCAACTGAAGACGACACGGGGTACTACATATGCAGTGCCATCGTGGATAACACCGCTGTGTATACTGACTACTTGACTGTTGAAGTGGAGAAAAAGAAAATCGGTACGTACTCGTATCTTTTGAAAATATGTACTTATACTTTATCTACGATTCTACATCCATACATATGTAGAGGAATAAGTAAATTAAGGAGACTTGTAACTCCATACTTTAGTAAATGCGGGTTATTTGTAGTGACATCTAGGGACAATCACGCGTCAAATAGCGTAAATTATCAGTACTGCTACTTGTCAATAGATGTCGCGACGAACGAATATTCTAATGCTCACCAATTTTTAGCTAATATTACAATAATATTAATCAGTATTCTGTTTCCAATTCCTTCTGCTTGTAATATAAGTTGTAAACTGTTCTAATATTAATTTTTTGGCAGACGAGAACTGTTCGAGTTCTGTATCGAGTAGTGGTACTGATATTTTACGCTATTTGACGCGTGATTGTCGCTAGATGTCAGTACAAATAACCCGCTTTTACTGATGTATGGCGTTACAACTCTTCCCCTACTTATTTCTCTATGATCCATATCACAAGTCCTCTATAATATGCTTAGGAGTTCTCTATAACATTATTTAAGAAATCTGTATCTGCTAGTGCATCGTAATTTTTACTTTACGATATCGACCGCCGATACTTTATGACTCTCTCAACGAAGAACCCGCCTGACGGGCACTCGTGAATAGGCTTAGTTTCCTATACTTAAAATAAAATATCCACTACCTAGGTTGTCTGGAAGAGATCGCTCTTTAGCGATAAGACCGCCTCTTGTTTTACCTCTTAAGTTGTTGTTTATACTTGCTATGTTGTTTCGTGTATTGAGGTGTGCAATAAAGAGTATTTTCTCAAACATGCAATGAAATATTGTCTTTACGTTCCTTAAAATGGGCTGGGAAGTATCGCTTTTTGGGCGCAACAACTCGAGAGGACTGTAAAGGGATTTCATATTATTTTTTAGGCCTAGGCCTGCAAAGTAACTTTTTTTTTTTAATTTCGACAACATTTTTTATTTCATTGTATGTTTGAGAAAAGCACTATACATGCCTCGGCGTGAAAACGGATTCCCGGCCTCGTATCCCTATCCGGCCTCGCTCGCACGCTCGCTCGGCCGTATATACCCACTTGGCCGGAAATCCTCATTTTCCCGGCCTCTGATGTAATGTACTATTGTATTGTATTGTAATATTTTTTGCAATGCACGAAATAAAGCACAGCATAATTAGAAGAAAAATATGGACAGTAGTCATGTTTAAACATAATTTCTATTTTATAAGTCAAAGAGAAAGATGTAAAGTAAATGAATTGACTGCGACGTCACTCTGAGGACTATTTCATAGTAATTCCATATTAGGAAATCGTTTTGACAGTTCTTAAAAGGAAGCTGATTTGACTAGTAGGAAACTAGCCCATTTTGTTCAGATATCTGGGAACCCCCTGGGCGGGATTTGAAATTACTAGCCGTCGTTTTTCAAAAATAGCATGTAGGTAGTCGTTTTGCGCAAACTTTCGAACGGCAAATTCGTGAGTTTGAAATTCTAAAATCGGTCCGCACTCCCCAGACTCTAGATTAGAGATGGGCCGAATATGGACTTTGCCGAATACGAATATTCGGCCTAACATTCGGTTTAGCTCTTACTAAACCGAACATTCGGCCGAATATTTTGAAAGCGGATGTTAAGATTATAGTATTTTATGCAACTGGTGGTTAAAAGAGGTCAAAAAAGGTGAGTGTCGTGGGTAACAATTTGAGGCGAAGCCGAAAATTGTTAATAAAGACGCCACGAGCATTTTTTGACTCAGTGAAACACCGTTGCATACAATACTTTTTCTACGACCAAGCACTTATTTTGAAAGAAAATTATAAATCAACAAATACCTACTTTCAGTCATCTTAGTTATCTACTATCTAGTGGACCGCCTACCATTTTGAATATGCAGTTTGAATGCAAACATGAAAATAAAACTGTCTATGGTATGGTTCTTTGAAGCCTGGCCACTAAGACGAATCGAGCCGAGTTGAATCGAGTTCTCATATGCGATTCGACGCGTCGCCAATGAACGCAGCAGAAAACGAAGGAGTCTCGACTCTGCGAATTGGTTTGTTAAGTTGGTAGCAATGTATTTACTGAACTGTAACAGCTATATCGTGCTACTTCTACTAAATGTTTTCAGGGTATAGACTAGATAGAGTTGTCCTGACATCTTTTATGTAGGGTTTTTAAGTTCTATGCACGACCTTGTAACTCACGAATAACAGTACGGGAGTAGAAAAAAACTATTAAATGATTGATAATGATTACATATGTTACTACAACTAAGTTTTTACGATTTAGTGGATAATTAAAACTTAGTTAAAACAACTCTGAACTCTTATCAACTCTTAAACTACGGTTTTTTAACTTTTTTACAAAGAATTGTATTAATATTTTGACGCATAAGGTTTCTCTCTTTTTAGCAGTTCCTTAAAAACCTACTAACATAGGAGCTTATTATCCATTGGAATACGTAAGATCTTCATTAGTTATTTACTTTGTTTATTCGGTAAATATTCAGCAATGAAACCGAATTATTCGGCCGAATACGAACATTGAAAAACTTGCCGAATATGCCGAATACCGAATATTTACCGAATATTCGGCCCATCTCTACTCTAGATATTTAATTTACTCATTCGTTCCATTCATGCTAGCTCTTGTGTATTGACCTGTACGTATGTTGAATGTTATGAATCTGTTACAGATAAAAGTATATGCAAGTTAGCGGTGGAGACTAGCTGGTGCTATGGCCTGCGCTGGTACTACGATATTAATGAACACAAGTAAGCAACTATTTTCAAATGCCTATAGTACATTAGTACATTACGATACAAGTGCGTTAAAGAGGAAGTTCGAAACGAGTGGCGATAAATTAAAACACGACCGAAGGGAGTGTTTTAAATCGGCACGAGTTACGAATTTCCTTTTCGCACGTGTATCGTACGACGTTTTTCAGTACAGATGAGCCTCCGAAGTTTCGACCTGGCATATAATGGACCACTTCTCGCACTAGTGCGTAAAAAAGACACCATCTGTACTTAAAATTCATTCACCACATAATTAGAAGAAAAATAGACAGTAGTTATGTATAAACATAATTTCTATTTAATAAGTCAAAAAGAAAAATATAAAGTAAATGAATTGACCGTGACGTCACTCCTCAGTATTTCATAGTAATTCCATATTAGCAAATCGTTTTGACAGTTCTTAAAAAGAAGCTGATTTGACTACTAGGAAACTAGCCTATTATCGCTGATGAAAAAAATATTATGCACTTAAATCGACACAACTTTTTTATAGACTACTCGCTTTTGCCCGCGGCTTCGCTCGTGTTAGAAAGAGACAAAAAGTAGCCTATGTCACTCTCCGTCCCTTCAACTATCTCCACTTAAAAAATCACGTCAATTCGTCGCTCCGTTTTGCCGTGAAAGACGGACAAACAAACAGATACACACACTTTCCCATTTATAATATTAATAGTAGGTAAGGATATTATGAGAAAACTCTTTTCATTGCGTTATTATTTTATACTTGCAACATAAAGTCCTTGAACAAGAAAGTGATCCCTCCTAACAAAATAACCGCACGAAGCGCTTTGCTTCTTCTTTTCTTATGCGCACTGCCAAGGAGTGGAATTCCTTGCCGGCGGCTATATTTCCGAGCTCATATAACCCGGCAACCTTCAAATCAAGAGTGAACAGGCATCTTCTGGGCGAGCTCACTCCATCGTAGGCCACGTCTTTGCCTTTGGCTAGTCTGTGGTCAAGAATAAGCCCATTTATAATAAAAAAAAAAAACCCTATCCGAATGGGTGATGTGAAAAATCTAATAGGTATCACACGTCACAGTATAATAAAGAGTACTATCGTACAGTATGGCCACTTCCGCTCCCCGCTGAAAGTACCGCCCACCCGCTCTCGGTTACCTCACAGTTACCGCCTGTCAAAAACGCGAATAGTCGACCTGTCATATCTCACTTATACAAGCACAGTAGTTCACAGTACCTACGCGTTCACCTACACGAGCTTAGAATGTGTGCTAGGAACGCGCCTCTTTCATATATTTGATCGCCAGTGACCGAGGAGTGTTAGTGTGCTACGCGCGCAGGATTCGATGTCCCTCGCCGTAAATATATAATTTTGCTATATTTCAGATGCGTTTCTTACGCCTGGGGTGGCTGCGGAGGAAACGCCAACAAATTCGACACCGAAGAGGCGTGCAACCTGGCGTGCGGTGGCGAGTAACGGCACAAGAGGAACTGGCTAGTGCGACAAGCGACAAGAACTACTTGAATCAAACTTAAGCCTCATTTAGACGGCGCGCGAACTCGCACGCGATTTTGATTGCCGACTGTTGAGGTTACATTTGTTGGTCAATCAAATGCCGTATTTTATTATTGTACCTACAGATGTAGATCGAAATGTTTTTTTCTTCGTGGTTTCACGGAAACTCACGAATGTGTCATGCTATTTCATTCAGTCCCAGCATAGATTAAATGTAAGATCATACCATCCCATACATTAAAATGCGACCGCCTAAGAACACTACACCACACATAGATGACGCCACAAAAATGCCTTATTGCCATCGATTATCTGTAGATTGGCGTTAAGTATCACTTTCGAGCCACAAATCTATGTCAAAAGAACTTAACGCCATCTACAAGTACCTATAATCGACAGCTACAAGACAATTTCTTGTGGTGCCATCTATGTGTGGTGTAGTGTATGCGCGTTCTTAGGCGGTCGCTTTTTAATGTATGGGATGGTATGATCTTCTTATATTTAATCTATGGTCCCAGTAAAAAAACGTTTAGTAACGTTGACCGAACTAGCACGACAAATAGGTAAGAATGTTCCCGAGAAAATACTATGGAAAACAATTATCAGCAATTCCCGTCAACTTTGTACAAAAATTAAGGGAAAAGTTAAATTTGTTTTTATTAATTCCTATTTTGTTACCAAGATTTTGTTGATGAATTGAGATTTTATTAAGTTTTATTTCGTCATTAAGGTTCTCTAGTATCTATATTTTCTTAATTATAACAATTATCCTGTATATATCTTACGAAAGTCGAATTATATTACTAAATGTTGGTAACAAAATAGGATCAATTAGAATTTGCTGACGTGGCATTGTACTAAGTTGACGGGAATTGCTGTTATGCACTACATCTCTAACCCGCATGAGAAATCTTGTGCCGTGTTAATCAGGCCTTGAGCTGTTTCAGCTTGAAGTATTATGAGTATTACGTTAGTTATTGTACTAGGAAGTCGCAAGTCACATTGATTGGACCTTGTCATTGCCGTAACATAGTGAAATAAACAATTATTTAAAAAAATATTTTTTTTCGTAAGTTTTAACTGTAAAAGTTGAAAACTTGTAAATAAATCCCCTCTTAAGGCACTGGTCCCACCGCGAGCTACTAAACTATGAGCTATCGGCTATAAAAACGAACAAAAGATAATCACTCTCGCATAAATAAAAGAGACGCGGCGATGTTTATAGATACTCGTCCAGCGGTGAGCTATCAATATCGCCGTGTCTCTTTTATTTGCACGGGAATGATTACCTTTGTTCGTTTTTATAGCCGATAGCTCATAGTTTACTAGCTCGCGGTGGGACCAGTGCCTAAGTCTAGAAGATTTTTCGACTTGCCAAAACTGACGTTTCGTATTGATTCTTCGTTGAAGTGGATCAAATCATAAGTTACTGTTGTCGAATAACACAATAAGCCATCAAAATTAGACATTTGCAATTCACAAATGAAACACTTTGTGTTTACTCGGTGGCTTGAGTTCGTGCCTTGAATACTTCGCAACGCTCAAGATTCCACTTTTCGAACTAGCAACTTTGTCCCCTTGTAAAATGAATAACTATTAATACAATACCTACATACGTATTTTATTATCAGAATTACTTACTACAAATTTACTCGTGCAAATCAGATAGGGTGGAATAAACTCTATTACAATCTAAAAATAAAGAATAGAAACTAAATGGTGCTTAAAAATATTTTATTGTTTTATTTACTGCATTGATTCACTATTTATTTATATTCTTTATACCTATTTGATAACTAGCGACTAGACATAGTAGGTATATGCCAGATTCCTAGCAAAGAGGACAATCTTTTGCGCTATTTACGACAAAAAATGCCTCTTTTATCTCTCTTTGAACAGTTGCGTTTCGATTTTGGACGTTCCACTATCGAATTCATAATTAAATCGATTCTATTTCCAGTACATACCTAATACCTAATTAGTATAAGGACATTGTTTACGAAACATTTCTGTTTAGGGTCATATCATTCGAAGTTGTTAACGATTTCGATATCCCCGCCTTTAAAAGGGTTAAGTAATTTCATAGAAGAGAGAGAAAAAAAGATAGAAGATTAACGTTTGAACTTGGTACATTATAGACTCGACAAAAGTGCTCGAATGAAATGTTTCTTTAGTTCAGCTCCAAAACTATTTTCCATCGTGTCCAGTCAAAAGTAAACAACGGGCTCTGTTGCTCTGTGGTCGAAGTTGTAAGAGGCCAGCCTCTCTTTAAAGGTGACACGACCAAACTGGACACTATTGGAAGGCGTAGCTACTTATTGAAGATGTTCTTTGTACATGCCTATATCTTTTCTATGGCTCAAAGGTCTCCTCTCTAGTTATGAGAGGTGAACCTGTCTCGGATGGAGATTGGACGAACACACTGGGTACTCAATTGACCGTCTACCGATCTTTGTACATGCCTATATATATGTCTTCTATGGGTCAATGGTCTCCTTTCTCTCTAGTTATAAGAGGCGAGCCTATCTATGAAGGTGACACGAGGGAATTGAACACTCTACTGATGAGTCTGTATATATTATCTTCTATGGCTTGATGTTTTCCTGTGAGAGCTGAGCCTGCCTCTAAGGGTGACACGACTAAACTAGACACTTTGCTAGTGAGTCTACTGATGAAAGATCTTTGTATATGCCTATATGTATTCTATGGCTCAATGGTCTCCTCTCTAGTTATGAGGGGTGAGCCTGTCTTTAAAGGTGACACGACCAAACTGAACACTAACGGTGAACGTCTACTGATGGGAGTACTTTGTATATACAATCTTCTATGGTGTCTTCTATGGCTCGATAGTCTCCTCTTTAGTTATAAGAGGCGAGCCTGTCTCGGATGGTGATTGGACGACCACACTGGGCACTCGACTGGACTGTGGCGATCGTCTACTGATGGAAGATCGATGACTCTGTGGGGAGTGCCGAGCCTGAAAACAATATTAAATAAATAAATATTATAGGACATTCTTACACAGGTTGACTGATTCCCACGGTAAGCTCAAGAAGGCTTGTGTTGTGGGTACTTGGACAACAATGTATATAATATAAAAATCTTTTTCACCACACCAACTGGTAAATGCTTACTTTGCTATACGAAAACAGGTAGCAAAATTGCATTTTATCCACAAGAGTGCAAAGTAATTTAATACAAATTTTAACTTGATGCCTTAAGCTGCCTGTGTGCCTGTGTGGTGACGGGTTAAGAATTTCACCTCGCCCTTCTTCCCGTGGGTGTCGTAGAAGGCGACTATGGGATATGGGTTAAATTGTGGCGTAGGCGAGAGGCTGGCAACCTGTCACTGCAATGTCACAGATTCGTTTTCTTTCATCCCCTTAAGCTGAGTTTAGACGAGCAAGTTATTGCTGCAAGTTTTGAGACAGAAGTATATGCAAGAAAGAGATGCAGATATTTGCTACTCACTCTTACCTATAGTTGCGTCTCAAAACTTGCAGCAATAACTTGCTGGTCTAAACTCAGCTTTCTTTGCCAAAAGTGGCACTGAAGCTTTAGTAGTTTCATGTGTTCTGCCTATCCCTTTATGGGATACAGGCGTGATTGTACATACGTATATGCCTTAAGCTGGTTGGTAGAATTTACCTATAAATGATGATTTTGAATCATAAATATTGAATAAATTGATGGATTTGATTTAATTTGATTTTTATAGTTAGTATTTTATTGTGTTGGTGTGGCAAAAATTTGGGTTTCACTCGGTGGCACAACTTTGCCGTGTTTGCCCCCTTGTAAAACAAATAACCATTGTATACATAGAAAACATTCATGACTCAGGAACAAATGTCTGTGCTCATCACACAAATATATGCCCTTCACGGAGAAAAAAGTCTCGTCCATGATACCTGAATAGTGTAATCTGAACGAGAAAATCAAGTAAATTCTGGGACAATTGTTCACATAGTATAAATAACTAAACTAGTCTGTTTAAATGCGTTGAGCTTAGTGAACTAGTTATCTTGTAATTGCTACACATTAAAATAGCGTGTATTACTAGAATATTTAGTAATCATAACACGTGGACCGTACAAATAAATAATATTTTCTTGCAGAGCTTAATAAATGAAATGTGACCTTGACAATATATTCTTGTAAAGGTAATATATACATTACGTATCATAAAATAAAAATATTGTAAGGGTCACACAGTCAAATTGTGTGTATTACTAGATTATTCAGTATTTATAACAAATGGAGTGTCTAAATAAACAAAATAATGTAAACTCCACAAGAAATTCTTGTAAAGGTTATAAAACTTTAGTTAGGCCAATAATAGGTATCGTTAAGAATACAAGTCATCTGATATATATTACATTCTCTTCATTTATGTAAACTTCATTAAATGGTTGATAGAACAAGAAAGTTAGTTACAGCAACTGCATTTATGGTACTCTCTAATAAATATACAATTGCGTTAACGTGTTATATTTTTATCGGTACCTATGAATTTGTCTGTGCACTGTATAGACAACTAACATTTCTTGTAAATGTAAAAAAAGGTTTGTTGTCTATACAAGGTGGTTCAGTAGGATTAAAGGCCGAGCCACGCCAGATACGTGTACGTAGACGTGTGCGTGGCGTGCGCGCTGTAAAGTACGAATCTTCAAAAGAGATGATACACCGCTAGACACACACGGGTAACACGTCACACAAGCGGTGTAATCTCTAATGAGGATTCGTCATTTACACCGCGTACGCTACGCGCACGTCTACGTACACGTATCTGGCGTGGCTCAGCCTTTAATCCTACTGTACCACCTTGTATAGACAACAAACCTTTTCTTACATTTACAAGAAATGTTAGTTGTCTATACAGTGCACACACAAATTCATAGGTACCTACCGATAAAAATGCAGGTTTCTAGGACCAGTTCCAAGAGACAGAAGCCTAGAGTTGAAACTGGGATCCGGAAACCTGGGTCACCCAGCATATGGAATGGATGCTATGAGCGGTGAAAATTGGTGAATCTGAAAGTAAATAAAATAATTATATAATTTGTTAAAAAATATATTTCAACGATCCTTAGTGCAAGACTTTGTTCATATATTCGTCAGTGTTAATAGAACCGTCCTTCATTTCGTCCAAAATTTATATTTTGCAGAATTTTTCCACTTTTGTTCCACAGTATGGCATGGGTCACAGGAAACTTGCAACCATTGTAAATCATCTGAAAAAGACATTAAAATTTCTATGAATAAATTTTACATTAAGTAATATTCTACGTCCACTTCAGATATATATAAAGACTGTCCACGATAAAAAGTGGTCATTTATAACATGGTAAATCTTGAGAATAATGAGAATTTATAAGCAGCATGTTTGTCAAATAATTTGTAGATATTAAACTACATTATAAAAATACAAACAAATTATAAACTTTAGGTGCCCTATGAATTTTAGCAGTATGTCTCATGATAACAATATTTTTTTGTACAGTGTCTTCTTGCAGTCTTTAAGTACAACAGTTTTAATGACAAAAATATTTTTTTAATGTTTAATTATAATAGCCAAAATATACCCTATTACATACTGACTTTACGATAGTAATAATTTTTCTGATTGTAATCAGATTAAGAAAGTACTGAGGTTTTCTAACTTTTCTGAATTCGAATTTTTGACACTTTTTGGCTCTCCATACAAAAACAACTGTCAGTGCTTGGAGTAGAAAGTCTTCCTGACTCCCAAAAGTCGAAATGAGTTTCAAAAAGTATTTTTTTGTCTGCTAAGATGTCATTATAATGTGTGTAAAACAGCTTATAAAAATATAAGTATTTATAAAATTGTGCCAGGAAGCGTGTGAAGTTTGTTAAAAAACACTGTACAAGAAATGAAATGCTTGATGGTATACATTCGGCGAAACCTCAGACACACTAAAGCATTATAAGGAATAGCTTTAATTATTATATAGTTTTATGTATACAGATTTATCAAAATATAATATTGCTTCAAAATGTGCATTCAGGAAGAAAGATTTATCATGTTATGTATGACCACTTTTTATCGTGGACAGTCCTTATTAGTTCAGTATTTAGATTTTGCCCACGTAATGTCGTATGAATTTGTATGCAATGTAAAATGAATACAACATTAAATGCCTTTTTACTCAGCATTCTAATTATCTACTAAGTTCTACATGATGTACGGTATGTGACTCACCTGCTTTTGCCAACTCTGCCATCTCCCATCCTTGCAAGAGTTTTTGCACCTCTTCATCCATTTCCTAAAATGGAAACTACCAAACGAATGGATAATACGTAGTGAGTACGTTTAACGATAAATAATATAACCTATTGCGATCCGCATCCACGCGTGATCTCTCATGACACGTAAATGGCCGCCGACCACGCCGCAAAACATTGCGTTTCGTTACACAAGCAAAACATTTATTTATGCGGACAATATTTTTGTTATAACAATTATTTTTCGGTGTATATTACGAGAATATCATTGTTATTTTTTACAAGAGGCGCAAAGTAAAATCAACTATACTGCTATAGCATTCACTAAGATATACAATGGTACTTAAACATGGCGTTTCGTTACAAAAACGAAACACATATTTATACTAACTAAATACTTTTTCAACAGAACTATTTGTTCACCAGTATACATTACGAGAATATTATTGTCATTATTTACAAGAGCTGCAAAGTAATACCAACTTATAAAACAGTCATATCAACTATACTGCGATGGCATTCGCTACGATACAAATAATAGAGTTGACAGCGATGCGTACATATTTATACAAACTTAATATTTTTAAATATAACTCTTCGTTGAGTTTACATTACAAGAATATTCTTTTTATTTCTTTACGAGAACTACAAAGTAATGGCAACGTATAAAAAAGTTACAGGAAGTATACTGTGATAGTAACCGCTAAGATTAAGATTGTAAAGATAATTTTTATTTTTTGGCATTACAAGAAGCTTCTTGTTAATAGAATTATCGTAACCTTTATTCTATTAGTTGTAAATAAAACTAGAGTTCTCGTATATGTAATTCAAACAGAACTGTTTAGTGCATATTAATGTTTGCTTAGTTCTATTGAATTCAAAATATAGTAAACATAACAATACAGTTGTTTTTATTACGAGATTGTAGTATCAGTTACGATAAATCTATTTTACTAAACGTTCTGGTAGTATTGTTAAAATATTTTTTTTCCGTGTTACATTACACTTAAATAGACGTGTTACAATTACATATATGTGTATATGGATGTGTTACAATTTGGATTTCTTTCAACCCCTTTTTGCCAAGAGTGGCACTGAAACTTAGTAGTTCATGTGCTCTGCCTACCCCTTTATGGGATACAGGCGTGATTATATGTATGTATGTAGATAGATAGATAGATAGAATACTCTTTATTGGCACACCTCAGCAAGAGATACAGAAAAAAGATACAGCGGAGACAAAACAAATGATTATAAATAGAGGCAGACAACAGGCGGTCTTATCGCTAAAGAGCGATCTCTACCAGACAACCTATGTATGTATGTAAACAGACGTGTAGACGGTTTGTGTGATAGGAGTAAAAGCAGACAGAGACAGAGAGCTACATCCTAAAAGAGCGTTTCGTTTTTAGGGTTCCGTAGTCAATTAGGAACCCTTATAGTTTCGCCATGTCTGTCTGTCCGTACGTCCGTCCGTCCGTCCGCGGATAATCTCAGTAACCGTTAGAACTAGAAAGCTGAAATTTGGTACCAATATGTATATCAATCACTCCAACAAAGTGCAAAAATAAAAAATGGAAAAAAATGATTTATTAGGGTATCCCCCCTACATGTAAAGTGGAGGCTGATTATTTTTTTTTCATTCCAACCCCAACGTGTGATATATTGTTGGATAGGTATTTAAAAATGAATAAGGGTTTTCTAAGATCGTTTTTTGATAATAATAATATTTTCAGAAATAATCGCTCCTAAAGGAAAAAAAAGTGCGTCCCCCCCCCTCTAACTTTTGAACCATATGTTTAAAAAATATGAAAAAAAATCACAAACGTAGAACTTTATAAAGACTTTTTAGGAAAATTATTTTGAACTTGATAGGTTCAGTAGTTTTTGAGAAAAATACGGAAAACTACGGAACCCTACACTGAGCGTGGCCCGACACGCTCTTGGCCGGTTTTTTATCCATAATTTTTATTTTAATAAGTATTTGAAGTAAAATTTAGGCCGGTTATACTCAGAATCAGCAGCACTTTCTATCTCAATAGAAGAAGAAGTGTCAAAGAATTTCCAAACATTTTTGATACTTTCCCCTTTTGTTACCCCATACAAGCTATATGGAAAATGGTAACATGATAGGAAAAATCGTACGACACTTTTTTACCTATTAGGATTGAAAAAGCTTGTGACTCTTGAGTAGAAATAACAAAAAATGTATCTAAGATTTCAAAACAGTGGACAAAAAAGACACGCTCAAAAGAGAGAGAGTTTTAGGTATAAGTATTGATGTCTCATAGATTTTTTCTGTCTATTTAAAAAGTTTGTTCAGGCAGTTTGCGCAACAGTAAGTAAAGTAAGTGAAGACTTTATTGTACCAAATAAACTTTGTATACAACAGAAATAAGACTAATAATGTAATACATAATGTAGAGAATGATAGAGAACTTATCTGTATACGAAGAATTTGACCATAAATGCCTACAAAAGAGGATATTTTACACTTAGTCAATCTTTGGTGGATAAAACAAAGAAAATAATACCTGCGGCATTTCTCCCATTTCATGCCCTTCATCGTGCCCCTCCTGTCTCGGGGCTACTCCGAGGAAGGACCGCTTCTTCCAGCCAAAGTACCCTAGGACGATCAGGAAGGCTCCAATGCCTATAGCACCGAAGGTCACTCCTGTGGCTGATGCTGTTGACATGGTGTATATACCTGCAAAATAATTCAATCAAAGGTACTTTCAATCAGGTGAGATAATAGTCAAATGGGCTGTTCCTAATTTACAAAAATCGTGTAACGTTAAATAATTTAAATTTAGAGATAGCAGAACCAGGTGGACACGCTGAGGGTATTCTGGCAGGGCCGCCATGAGAAGTGGGTATCAAGGCGAAAGGAATGACTGCCACGAAAACATTTTACTCTCTCTCTCCCAAGCTATGAATCCCTGGTGGTGGGGTCAATTTTCCGTCTCATTTGCTTCCAGCCTTCCACTTCGCCCTGTCCTTAACGTCGTCTTTGGACAATTTGCACTCAGGCATGTATTTTGCCCTTTTAAGGCATTTTCAGAATATGGGTCCCCCCAATTAGCGTAAGTTGTTAACAAAAATTAACTCGCTGTCAGATTTGTGACGACAATTAAGCATAAAATCTGTCTAAAAATTTACTTTTGTTCACATTCTGAATGTTTATCGCTTTAAGTTTATGTAATTAACACAAAAACAATATTTTTATTGAAATTTCATGCTTAATTATCGTTAGAAAACTGACAGTGAGTCAATTTTTGTAAACGACTTACGCTAATTGCGGGGTCCCAAATTCTGAAAATGCCCTTTAGCTGTACGTCCCTCCATTTTGTTCTCGATTTACATCTGAACAACGACATGATTCTAGTTATAATAATGAAAATCCTCACCTTCGACGATCAGCTCGTTTGCCGTCGCTCAGCCCGGCGCCGCAGGTCCAAACTCCCACGTCTTCGCATTCCACCTTCGGACGATCACAGCACACGTATCTTATCTCTTATCTTATATAGTGATGAAGAAGCTTACCTTCGACGATCAGCTCCACAGTATCTGTGTACTCCTTGCCGTCGCTCAGCCCGGCGCCGCAGGTCCAGACTCCCACGTCTTCGTATTCCACCTTCGGACGATCACAGCACACTTAGGTATCTTATCTCTTATCTTATATAGTGATGAAGAAGCTCACCTTCGACGATCAGCTCCACAGTATCTGTGTACTCCTTGCCGTCGCTCAGCCCGGCGCCGCAGGTCCAGACTCCCACGTCTTCGCATTTCTCCTTCGAACGATCACAGCACACTTATCTCTTATCTTATATAGTTATGAAGAAGCTTACCTTCGACGATCAGCTCCACAGTATCTGTGTACTCTTTGCCGTCGCTCAGCCCGGCGCCACAGGTCCAGACTCCCACGTCTTCGTATTTCACCTTCCGGATGGTCACAGCACAGTCTCCTCGGTCCAAGCTCTTGTTTCGGGGGAAGTAGTAGCGACCAAGGATTGACCTGGGTGGAATGATCGATGTTTGAGTAAAACAGCAAGCTTTTGAGTGACAAGCCTAACCAACAGCACGCTCTCTTCTCTGTATCGCTCTTCAGCATTAGACGACAGAGCAAATAGCGTTCGTGCGCCACGTCCACGATTGTCACTTCGGCTAGGCCAGCAGGCCTCCAACCAAAGTGGCCTCTATGACACTTTCATTTTCTAACGGAGCATTTCCCAAATTATAAATCTGGGCACATCAACGGGCAAATCAAATGTGGACCCTTAAAAATACTCAAATGCTCAAAGGTAGGTCAAACGATGGGTCCCTAATTTGACACCCAGATCCAGCGCCCAATCAATATTTGGATTCTTCTAAATAGCGTGATGGAAAAGTACGCATCCATCAAGTGTATGGCTTTCTTTTTTTTCTTTTTTTATAAATAGGTACATATTAGGGACACCTTACACAGATCAACTATCTTTAATGTACTTATATTAGTGCACTTAAAGAAGTAACAGGTATTATTAAGTATAAGTACTCGTAAGTGTAGGTAGACTATACCTCGGAAAAGGTGGCTTGACTGTGTGGAAGAGGACCTGAGGAGAATAAGGAAATATACCAACTGGAGGAGGGTTGCCAGAGATCGCGACAACTGGAGGAAGATAGTGGAGGAGGCCAAGACCCACAAAGGGTTGTAGCGCCATCGGAAAAAAAAGACTATAGTAGTAGATAGTTTATCGCCACTCTTAATGACAAACGATAGAACTTGTCTTCCTTCTTAGTTTTTAAATTGTCGGATATTTGCAGATGTAGTGCGAATAGGGTTTCCAGCGTATTTTTCCGGAAACGATCGTATACATCATGCTAGATCAGTCAATGTCAGTACCTACATCTTGTAGTGAGACTGACTGAAACAGCATGGCACGTTCGTACGTTTTCGTAACAATACGAAGGCAAATCTTTTCGCAATACATCCGTAAGAGTGTGGAAGTTGGAACATTGTATGAATGCACTTTCGCAGTTATTTTAAACTGTATGTATGTATGTCTATGTATGTCTCTTGAATACTATGAAAATCTGAATATTCATAACTTCAATATCATTGATGACCAATAGATTTTAAAGTAATTAAAGGATTATTTAATTCATCTAAAAGATATAAAAGACGTAATGATGGTAAAGCAATAAAAATTAAAGTAATTGCTGGTAAAATTGTTCAAATTAATTCAATTATTTGTCCTTCTAATAAAAATCGGTTGATGTAAGAATTAAAAAATAAACTAATTATTAAATATCCGACTAAAACTGTAATCATAATTAAGATAACTAAGGTATGGTCATGAAAAAAAATAATTTGTTCTATTAAAGGTGATGCTCTGTTTTGGAGATTAAAATTAGATCAAGTTGCCATTTCTAAAAAAAGGATATTCCTTTATAAATGGGGTTTAAATCCACTACATATAACAAAGTCGTATTTATCCATGTAAAAGTAATTAGCGATGTGACCCTAAAACCAGATAACGGTGACAAGTGTCACAGTTTCATAATTACTGTCACGACGCCTCTTATCTTCATTTTAAAAGTATGCATACGATACGTTTTGTAAACGGTCAGAGAGTTCAAGATTTCCTGGGTCGATAACAATAATTCCTCGACCGTGTGTGTGACCACAGTGTCATAAATGGTACAGAGTAGGCCATTAGGCGTGCTCCAAGCGGCAGTAACTCAGTAGCATTGCATCTCTCGATAGGCCCACACTCTTAAAATCACATCTTTAGCCTACTGTGTGGCCCACCCTTGAATTATATTCAAGGGTGGGCCATGCGGCGGCTCAAACTGGCAGTAACTGAGTGGCAGGTATCCTTTCGTTGTCGCACATACTCTGTCACATCTTTAATGTTATATTATATTAAGTAAATTATATTGATGCACTTACGTAGTATAATTCACAGCGGAATCAATACTAAAGGGTAGGCTTGTGTCGTTCACGAACTATGAACTGTTAGGAATAAAATCCCATCAATGACCGAAATGAACTGAATCTTTCTGTGCTCTGAGAATCGGTCTTTGCTCATTTAGTTCAGTATAGGACCGGCGAGCGCGAGCGGTTTAGATCGGGAACGAGTGTGCGACTGCGCCGACCGAGAGCGAGAGCTACTTAGCAGAGCAACACAAAAACGTCAAGTTTTCATATTCAACTTCGGTTACTTACAACCTTTCGGCCCGGAATGTTACTATCTGTGGACTATTCGTACCGTTTTGACACTATTCGGTCCAATACGTTCTGATCTTTCCAACCGCGGTGGTCGCTGGTCTGGCTGAACTAAATGAGCAAAAGACCTAAAAGAGCGAACTAGTTCGTGGGAGCGATTGAACGAGATCGGAGCGCTCCGATCAACGAACGAAACGGCACAAGCCTACTCTGCCTACTAAAGGGTGGGCCATGCGGCGGCTCAAACCGGCAGTAACTCAGTGGCATGTAACCCTCTGTAGTCGCACACTCTGTCACATCTTTGTTGTACCTAAATAAGGTAGTACGTCACTATTGTTGTATATTAGTATTGAATACTTACGTAGTATAATTCACAGCGGAATCAATACTAAAGGGTGGGCCATGCGGCGGCTCAAACCGGCAGTAACTCAGTGGCATGTAACCCTCTGTGGTGGCACATTCCAAGGTCACATCTTTGCGGTGGACTGTAGTTATGTTGTTGTGTATGGCGGCGACCTTATCAACAACACGGAGGTCGATTATTTGCTGGTCTTCTACACCTGTAATAAATGAGGGTTTGATTTTGGTTTCGCAAAAGTATTTTTGGAAATAAGCAATGACCAGCTAATAAGAATCGGCCTTCGCGACTGAGCCACTAAGATTTCAACCAAGTCAGCGGAGTTCCAAGTCATACTATAATATTATAAATAGGAAAGTGTGTGTGTCTGTTTGTTTGTCCGTCTTTCACGGCAAAACAGAGCGACGAATTGATGTGATTTTTTAAGTGGAGATAGTTGAAGGGATGGAGAGTGACATAGGCATTTTGTCTCTTTCTAATTCCCCACTTCCCTACAAGGGGGGGTGGTAATTTGTATGGAGCATTATATTATACATTGGAAATTCACCAGTTACGATGTGCTAACCATGTTAAATTTAACTTTATGATAAGCAAAAACCCACTAGACTTAAAATAAATAAAGCGGAAAATTACTGCCATAGGTGAGACTTGAACTGACGGCCTCTGGATCGATACTCCAGCGCTCTGCCAACTGAGCTACCAAGACTTACTGATGAAGCTTACCTGTTTGCTTTCTTCCTATATGGCATCTCCACTCGCCCACATCTTGACGAGTCGCTTTGATGGGTATGGCACAGTGCCCATTCGTGAGCTCGTTCCCTGAAAATCTGTAAAATAAATACAAAAAACATTTTCAACTGTACTTAGGTAGGCAGGTACGTAAACTAAAGTTATTCATCTCTCTGTGAGATTTTTCTCTCTCTATCATTCTCTGTGACATCGCATTGTGATGCTGACATGAGTTTAGAATCGTTACTCAATAGTGAGAACCGATTATTTTAACGATTGAAAGTTTGTACGGTCCAGTCACCAGCATAAATAAGTGATGATTTTTGTACCTTGTCACTAACATCATGTTAACTTAAGAGGGCTTTCGTGTTAAAAATAGTGAAATCGCAACCGAGCGCTTGATCATACCGTGTGTGGTATCAAATTAAAGGGCTTTGCGAGTAGTTTATAAATATATATCACATTATAGGACTTTTCCTACTTGGTCTAACAAAATATGAGAAAATGTCCAAAAGTGGTAATAATTGTACCGGTGAAGGCTCGTTTTCAAAAAATTGGCAAAAATCAATAATAGCAATTTATAATCACTAAGGCATAACAGCAATTTAAGTAAACGTTGCAGATTAATTTAGTACAAAACTTACTTCGATGTGATGTAGATTTTCAAATTTTAGGTAATTTCTGAAAAAAATTGAATTCGCCTTAGGCTAGTTTACTCTTTTTCAAAAACTTAAAATAAAAATCTAGTCTGAAATGATTGTGGTACAGGATATACGAATTATAAATTTACCCGTTTTAATATTCAAAATTGTCCAAATTTTACAAATAAGATCGACTGATTCAGCTCTATAGGTGCGTTTTTCTAAACGTGCATTAGAGAAAAATTCATAATTAATTTAATGAGTTAGTTTTCAAAAATCCAGTCTTATAGAAATCAAGATAATAAGATGCTCTAACTGGAACTTGAATTAAATAAATCTATTGGATAACGGAAAGTGTAGTATTTCACCGACTAAAACTATCAATTTTACATTCTTTTGACGTTTTTTTTGAAAGCAGCCTTAACTAACCCAAGAAAAAAGAAACAAAATTATAAAGAAATATGTGGTACAAAAGGCGCTGGCTCAGCGTTGTGATGTGGCAAGCAATTGTAATTAATATTATGATTTCTGCTGGTTTAAAAGATATAGTCTATATTTTGGTTTAAAACTTGCTGTGCTCTTTAATTGGCGGATTGGTGGTGGTATATTGTTCCAGCATTTGGTTGCGCAGTATCTAAAACTCCCCTTAAAAGCAGCAGACCGATGTTGAGGAACTTGTAAAACTATTGCTCTTGAGGCTCCTATTTGGCTGTAAAAGTGACAACTTACAGAAATTATCACTTATTTATGTCGCTGACTGTACCTACCCTAGGTGGGAGAGACCGACTCACACTTAGCCCGTTTTTAACCCTCGGCGCAAAAACGACGGGGTGTTATAAGTTTGACTTGTCTGTCTGTATGTGTGTCTGTCTGTAGCATCGTAGCTTTGATGCCATGTTTGATGAAAATCGGTCCACTATGTCGGGGGCTTTTTTCAAAATTTAAATTAAGTACCTAGGTTAGATTATTTCTCAAATTAACCTACCTAACCTATACTTACCTATTTATCTTCACTTAATAAAAAAAAGCAAAAAGCAAAAAAAAAAGCAAAAAGCAAAAAAAAAGCAAGTTGCGTAAGCACTTATTTGCAAACATTCGAGATTAAAGTCTACTTGATGTCTCGCACTAGGTACATTTATTTATTTATGTGTATGTGTATTTTATGCATATATGTATATGTATTATACTAATATATTATGTAGGTTTACTTATTGTATTTGTGTATGTTTATTTTATAATAGTATCGACTTGTATTTATTCGTTACAATCTCATACTGGCTTTATAATCTTGTGCACCAAACTAACTATCTCTGTTTTGCCCAATGGTTGACTGGTAGAGAATGCCTTAAGGCGTTAAGTCCGCCATTTGTACTTTTTATTGATAATTTGTGCAATAAAATTTAAATAAATAAATAAATAAATAATAGGGCGGCAAATCTAACTGGCCCAGGGTGCCAAATACCTACTAAAATAGGTCTCTGTGTCAGGGTTAAAACCATAGTAAGGTAGGTACCTACCACGAGATTAACTTAAAACTAAATAGCTAAACATTACGCTACTTCCACCCACACGAGTGACGATTTGCTATTGTTGGTATTGTCCTCACTCACCACGCAACTAATAACTGTCGCTTATCATTGGTTTTATTATCAAACTAATACATAAAACTTGTTTACTTGGCTGTCTGTGACATGTAATAACAATATTTTGCCCTAATTCTTATTCAGTACCTACCTGGGCGACCGATCTATTTTATTATATTATCACGTCTTTAGATAAAAAAACCGGCCAAGAGCGTGTCGGGCCACGCTCAGTGTAGGGTTCCGTAGTTTTCTGTATTTTTCTCAAAAACTACTGAACCTATCAAGTTCAAAACAATTTTCCTAGAAAGTCTTTATAAAGTTCTACTTTTGTGATTTTTTTCATATTTTTTAAACATATGGTTCAAAAGTTAGAGGGGGGGGGGACGCACTTTTTTTTCATTTAGAAGCGATTATTTCCGAAAATATTAATATTATCAAAAAACGATCTTAGTAAACTCTTATTCATTTTTAAATAGCTATCTAAAAATATATCACACGTTGGGGTTGGAATGAAAAAAAATATCAGCCCCCACTTTACATGTAGGGGGGGTACCCTAATAAAACATTTTTTTCCATTTTTTATTTTTGCACTTTGTCGGCGTGATTGATATACATATTGGTACCAAATTTTAGCTTTCTAGTGCTAACGGTTACTGAGATTATCCGCGGACGGACGGACGGACGGACGGACAGACAGACATGGCGAAACTATAAGGGTTCCTAGTTGACTACGGAACCCTAAAAAACATACAATACATACATACAATCACGCCTGTATCCCATAAAGGGGTAGGCAGAACACATGAAACTACTAAAGCTTCAGTGCCACTCTTGGCAAATAAGGGGTTGAAAGAAAACGAAACTGTGACATTGCAGTGACAGGTTGCCAGCCTCTCGCCTACGCCACAATTTAACCCATATCCCATAGTCGCCTTCTACGACACCCACGGGAAGAAAGGGGGTGGTGAAATTCTTAACCCGTCACCACACACGCTCATAAAAAAAATCTCTTATAAATACAAAAATAAAATTTTATTTCTGGCAGGCAATCATGGTCGCGCGACCATGATTGCCTGCCAGAAATAAAATTTTATTTTATTTCTGGCATACGGTAGTAAGTGCAATAGGGACGACACGATAAAACATCGTGTCGTCCCTATTGCACTTACTAATAGTGCGATAGGGACGGCCTGATGTTTTATCATTTATCGCGCGATCATACTTGCCTGCCTGGCCGGGATTCGAAACTCTGACATCTGCGATGTGCTTGCGAATATTAGACCGACCCGCTTTCACATTATCCGATCCGATATCGGATGTCGGACCGATATCCCATATATTTACGCCGCCATTTTTGATTCTTTCCTTTGAAATCCTTCCGACGTCCGATATCATGACATGATATTGTGATTTGACCACAAGGGAGTAAAAATACGTATAAGGCGAGGGCGTTTATTGAATCCTGAAGTTGCGAAGGGTTCTATAATTGAGCCCCGAGCATATCGTAGGTGTCAACTGTAATGTAATCTCAGAATGTAGGTATAATAGTAGAAAACAGGGGGGGTGGACAAGTTTGAAAAAAATGGCCCAAATATCAAATACATTTTGCACATGAATTCCAAAAAACTCATTGGTGCGAGCCGGGGTTCGAACCCGCGACCTCCGGAACGACAGTCGCACGTACTTACCGCAATGCTACCAGCGAAAAAAAGCTAGTTTTAGTTAAATAAAAAAAAATAAAAAAAAAAATAAAAAAAAAATACTCACGAAAACCTCTTGCCGCTGGGGTGCACGAAGCCACAGTAAGCCATAGCGGTGTCCTGCTTACATTGTATGTTTATCTGTTCGTTCTCTAACGCCAAAATCTTCACCACACCATTCACGTTAAACGTTCTGAAAGCTATCGGAAACTATTTATCCTTTACTGCATACGAAGATAGATTTGACGATTTATTTTTGTATTGTGTGGAAAGGGGTTAAATAGTTATTGGTTTTACAAGGGGGCAAAATAGTTGTTTAACCGCACATGCCAATATTGATACCCGAGCAAGCGAAAGATTCCAATATTGAATCGCGAGTGTAGCGAGTGGTTCAAAAAACGGAATCTTGAGCGTTGCGAGGGTTTCAAGGTATATAAGTTAAACAAACTTTGCCACCGAGTGAAACACAAACTTTTTCGCCACACCAACACGAACAAAATACTAACTATAAAACATCAAATAAAATCAAATCCATCAATTTATTCATTATTTATGATTCAAAATCATCATTTGTAGGTAAATTCTACCAATCTGCTTAAAACATCAAGTTAAAATTTGTATGAAATTACTTTGCACTCTTGTGGATAAAATGCAATTTTGCTATCTGTTTTCGAATAGCAAAGTAAGCCTTTAACAGTTGGTGTGGTGAAAAAAGTATTTGCCTACTTGCGTCAAATCAAACTTTAAAAATATTCTTTATTCAAATAGGCTTACAATAAGCACATTTAGATATGGGTCGTCATAAAGTACCTAATAGTCCAAAAAATCTGATTTAAGTACTTATTCTTAAAACTTATCTACAGATGTAGTGTAGGTAGGTATGCACTATTTAAGGCATCAGAAACTTTACAAATTACAAATTTTCGTAGAAATTTCAATATGAAGAAAACATTTTTTTAAATTATCTAACCACCATACATCCTACAGAACCCTTTTAAAATTAATTAGCCTAACGGTTTCCAAGAATCCCACGAAAACACAAAACAAAAATTGCACACAATCACTATTATAAAAACACTTCAAATAAATACCATGAATCGTAGGATTTTCGTTTAAAATCACACAAACAAACACGAACACGAGAGCCTTGTCCATTTTTCACACAGAGATAAACGAGTCAGTCCGCGCAGCGTTCTACCCTTTTCTCAACTGAGTAAAATATTGATAACTGTTCTAAGATATCGGGTAGTCACAGAGTATGTAAATATTCTTGACAAGATTCAAAACAAAGTTTACACACAAGAGTTTCTTTTTTTCGCTATTTTTTTTTTATATTTTTATGAAATCTTAGGTCAATTTTACTCAGAATCAGGAGCACTTTCTGTCTTAATAGGAGACAAGTGTCGGAGAATTTCCATACCAACATTTTTGTTACCTACCCCATACAAAATGTATGGAAAATGGTAACGAAATCAGAAAAAATCGTGTGGGACAGATTCTTACCTACTAACAAGGATTATTTATATAGGATTTACAATCTTCATACCTACTAAGAATCGTACCTCGATGTTTTAGCGCCACCTATTATTCAATACTATTATACTTAACTACATTGATGATGCCTACAAATTTTTTTTTTGAAATGTGTATTTACATGATATCATGATATTAAAATAAAGAAATCGATTCATAAATATATTTAGAAGCCAATGGCTAAAACTTATCATCATCATCATTTCAGCCGGTAATCGCCCATTGCGGAGCATAGGCCTCCCTAAAACTATATTTACCCTATCTTATTGACAGCAAGTATCTCTAAAAATGTGTTAGTACCTACATTTTTAAAAACATTGACTTGTAGAATTATGTTTCTAGCTCACTTAGTTAAATGACTTTTAAAGAATGGATCGAATTTGAATGAAAAAGGCCGTTTTGACACGCTATGATTTCAAATTTTTAGAAACTTGCGGTTGCTATAGAAGCTTAATGGGTGTGAAGTCTAAGTGCGTTTTTACATTATCCGATCCGGTATCGGATGTCGGAAGGATTTCAAAGGCAAAAATCCAAGATGGCGGCTTAAATGTATGGGATATCGGTCCTACATCCGATATCGGATCGGATAATGTGAAAACGCATTGACCCAAAGAGCATTGAATCACTACGTTTGTCTGACCTAGCAAGCAAGCATGTTCGCGCGATAAATGATTTTAAAAAACCGGCCAAGAGCGTGTCGGCCACGCTCAGTGTGGGGTTCCGTAGTTTTCCGTATTTTTCTTAAAAACTACTGAACCTATCAAGTTCAAAACAATTTTCCTAGAAAGTCTTTATAAAGTTCTACTTTTGTGATTTTTTTCATATTTTTTAAACATATGGTTCAAAAGTTAGAGGGGGGGGGGACACACTTTTTTTCCTTTAGGAGCGATTATTTCCGAAAATATTAATATTATCAAAAAACGATCTAAGTAAATCCTTACTCATTTTTAAATACCTATCCAACAATATATCACACGTTGGGGTTATATACTTATACAAAAAATATCAGCCCTCACTTTACATGTAGGGTGGTACCCTAATAAAACATTTTTTTCCATTTTTTATTTTTGCACTTTGTTGGCGTAATTGATATACATATTGGTACCAAATTTCAGCTTTCTAGTGCTAACGGTTACTGAGATTATCCGCGGACGGACGGACGGACGGACGGACGGACAGACAGACATGGCGAAACTATAAGGGTTCCTAGTTGACTACGGAACCCTAAAAAAGGCCGTTCCTATCGCACTAAGTATTTGTAAATGTGATAGGGACGGCCTGATGTTTTATCATTTATAGCGCGACCATTTCTACGCCTGCTTTACCTACCGTCCACGTGCTACCTATAGCACAGTACAATAAAGAGTACTATCGAACAGTATGTCCACTCCTGCTCCCCGCTGAAAGTGCCGCCCACCCCCTCTCGACTACCTCACAGTTACCGCCTATCAAAAACGTGAACAGTCGACCTGTCATAATTTCACTCATGCAAGCATAGTACGCGTTCACCTACACGAGCTTAGACTGTGTGCTAGGAACGCGCCTCTTTCATATATTTGATCGCCAGTGTCCGAGGTGTGCCTATAGGTAGACATAAAAAAAATACGATTATGTTCAATATTTATATACAGGTTACAGGGCAATTTGGTGAAACATATTAGATATTTGTAAACAAGTCGTATATTAAAATGTATACATAAATTCAACACAGACTAGAATTACTTTAATAATATTTCAATTGCAATAATTAATGAAAATAACTAAATTTCTATAAATAAATTATTTACTTTTTTTTATACCACGTCGGTGGCAAACAGGTATACGGTCCGCCTGACGGAAAGCGGTCACCGTAACCTATGGACGCCTGTAACTCAAGGGGTGTCACATGCGCGTTGCCGACCAATTAAAAACTTGTAGGTACACTCCTTTTTTGAAGAACCCCATACTGTAGTTACTTATACTTAGGTATACCGTTACTAATTTTACTAAACAATTATATGATATGCATTCTCTTTATTCATTTCAGAGACAATAATAGTATTATTTTCTACCAGAATTGCTTTTATTTTATATACATATATTTATCACGGTTTTTAAGTCCTTACAACTAATACAAGTCACGGTAGTCGGTGCAGTCGCTTTTGTACAAACTAGTGTCTGCTCCAAATGCTGGAATTACGTAGTTGTCATGTGCGTTTTCACATTATCCGATCCGATATCGGATGTAGGACCGATATCCCATATATGAAGCCGCCATCTTTGATTTTTGCCTGTGAAATCCTTCCGACAATAATGTGAAAACGCTCTAACCGACCTAGGGCTCCGATGAGCCATGGCAAAATGCAAGAATATCTCAAGGAAGAAGAGTCATACATCTCATTTAGTCTCTCTAATCCTCTGTGATACGTCAGTTTTCATTCCGAAGCTCTCAAGACTATCTTCGTCCCATTTCCTCCCGTAGAAGCGAGTATAGTACCTCTCTTTCCAACAGATAAGGGCTAAGAATGCGATGAGGCATAGAGTAACGCAGGCGAAGGTTGCTGCGGTGATGATGAAAGGTTTGACATCTGAAAGAAAGGAAAATAAAGTATACTCTGTCAAACAATTCTGTCAGTAAATATGAACAAAGAAAACTATAGGTATCCTTTTCTATAGCACCCTAAAAAAAGGATGCATATAGTTTTCTTTGTTCTTATTTACCGACAGACTTGTTTGACTGAGTATAGTAAACATCCCATCAAAAACATAAATGTGAAATGAGAGCCAAGTTCAATAATATGTATAATGATACCTATAGGCTATATGCCTTGGTCGTTGACTTCAACGAAAAAGAAGTGAAATCTAAGGTGCCAAGTTCAATGGTCCGTCCTGAAATCTATTTATGACAAATTTATGATATATTGTAGCCTAAGTGCGTTTTCACATTACCCGATCCGATATCGGATGTCGGACCGATATCCCATACATTACAGGCGCTATCTTGGATTTTTTCTAATGAAATCGTTCTGACATCCGACCGATCCGATGATCGGATAATGTGAAAACGGACTAAGGTCTGACTTGGCGAGTTCTCACATTGACTACCAGTTGTAAATTCCAATGTAACTTGTAGCGTTGAGAAATGGGCCCCAGATGCCTTCATATCCGTAGACTCAATCGTGCAGCATAGAACATACCTCTCAGTTTCACAAACCTTACCTAAATCTGTTCCTTCTGTCACATCATACACGCTCAAGCGTATGTAGTCAGTATACGCCCGATTCTCAAACTCTAGCCAGCCAGTACAAACCCAGATACCTTCTTCCGTGACATCCGTAAACTAAATCGTAATGCTGCTAAGAACATACCTCTCAGTTTCACAAACCTTACCCAAATCTGTTGCTTCAGTCACATCATACACGTTCAAGCGTATGTAGTCAGTATACGCCCGGTTCTCAAATTCCAGCCAGCCAGTACAAGCCCAGATGCCTTCATCAGGGATATCCGTAGACTAAATCGTAATGATGCTTAGAAAATACCTCTCAGTTTGACAAATCTTACCTAAATCTGTTACTTCCGTGACACCATACACGCTCAAGCGTATATAGTCAGTATACGCCCGGTTCTCAAATTCAAGCCCGCTAGTACAAACCCAGATACCTTCTTCCGTGACATCCGTAGACTAAATCGTAATGCTGCTTAGACAATATTTCTCAGTTTCACAAACCTTACCTAAATCTGTTCCTTCTGTCACATCATACACGCTCAAGGGTATGTAGTCAATATACGCCCGGTTCTCAAATTCCAGCCGGCCAGTACAAGCCCAGATATCTTTTTCCGTGACGTCCGTAGACTAAGGGCCGGTTGGACCAAACCATCTATCACCGTTAAAGCATTCGTTAAATTTTATTGTATGGCAAATTCCATAGACCTCTGCTGCGTGACGATGATGTGTCTGTCAAATGTGGTTGATGCAACTGGCCCTTAATCGTAACGCTCCTTAGAACATACCTTACCTAAATCTGTTGCTTCTGTCACATGATACACGCTCAAGCGTATGTAGTCAGTATACGCCCGGTTCTCAAACTCCAGCCAGCCAGTACAAGCCCAAATGCCTTCATCAGGGATATCCGTAGAATAAATCGTGCCGCATAGAACATTCCTCTCAGTTGCTCAAATCTTACCTAAATTTGTTGCTTCAATCACATCATACAGGCTCAAGCGTATGTAGTCAGTATACGCCCGGTTCTCAAACTTCAGCCAGCCGGTACAAGCCCAGATGCCTTCATCAGGGATATCCGTAGACTAAATCGTAATGCTGCTTAGAACATACCTCTCAGTTTCACAGACCTTACCTAAATCTGTTCCTTCAGTCACATCATACAGGCTCAAGCGTCTGTAGTCAGTATACGCCCGGTTCTGAAACTCCAACCAGCCAGTACAAACCCAGATACCTTCTTCCGTGACATCCGTAAACTAAATCGTAATGCTGCTTAGAACATACCTCTCAGTTTCACAAACCTTACCTAAATCTGTTGCTTCAGTTACATCATACAGGCTCAAGCGTATGTAGTCAGTATACACCTGGTTCTCAAACTCCAGCCAGCCGGTACAAGCCCAGATGCCTTCATCAGGGATATTTGTAGACTAAATCGTGCTGCATAGAACATTCCTCTCAGTTGCTCAAATCTTACCTAAATCTGTAGCTTCAGTCACATCATACAGGCTCAAGCGTATGTAGTCAGTATACGCCCGGTTCTCAAACTCCAGTAAGCCGGTACAAGCCCAGATGCCTTCGTCAGTGACATCCGTAGACTGAATCGTGATGCTGCAGTCGCCTCTGTGTACGCTCAGGTTGGGAGGGTAGAAATACTTATTGAGGACGAGACTGGAAATAACAATAAATATACAGTTAACTTCAGAATGAAAACTGATTAAATCAAATTATATATAAGAGAAATTTCAAAAACTCGTTGGTACTCAATGGAGCCGGGCTGTGAATCTCCATAATTAATTTGTATAGTCAACCAATTGGAACCCTAGGCCACTCTACGAGCGTGTCAAAATGACAAGCAGTAAGAGATTTCTTACAATCTGATTTATAACGTCACTATGACATAGTTCTACAGAGGCTTAGGGTTCCAATTGGTTGACTATACCTACTTATAATCATACATCTCTTGTAATAAGCTGAAATTTCGAAACCTAAATTAATCATTTTTTATTTTCATATTTTTTTCATTCACACCTGTATTGAAAAATTCACGTCTCTCTTACCGGTAGATTAATAGCGCTCTTTACCTACGCATATAATCGTTCAAAGAGCTCCTTGCAGCAAATACTTAGGGTGTGGTATTCGTAACATTCGCGACCTCAAATTAAGCAGATTTAATAAATAAATAATTAAAAATTGAATCAATCAAATACCGCAATGTAAATGACTTACTTTTCCTCAATAATTCCATCATCCATGTGAATCCTTTCCTGCCTCGGTGACGTAAAGAAACACCCGTTCAACGGAACCATGCCCTCTGAACTGACGCACGACAGCGTCGCTCTATCCCCCTTCCTCACTCCGACCTCTCTGTCTAACGCAGAAAACTTGTCGACTACCCTCACTTCGACGGTTTTTGTGATTTCTTCCTGAGGCTCCATTGGGGTCCATAGATGGCAGGTCCAGAGGCCTATTTCGGAGGGAGTGACGTCGGTAGTGAATTTGCATGAGGGTGTGCCGGGGACGACGTCTACAAATCTGGAAAAAAATATTGCAATGTTGAATAAACAATATATTGTAACGCCGGGTTTACACACTCGTCGAGGTTCCCGAGAAAGAGTATTGTAGGCATCACGTACGGTAGGTACAAGATATTTAAGTACGGTACAAGAAATTTCATTAGGTATTCCCTTGGGAGAACGATTTTCCTATAACTCACGCTCGGCCTGCGGGCAATAGCACATTTAAGTGCGGGTGTGATGAAAAAACTTTTACAAGTTCGCCCGTCGTGTAAACGGACCCTAAAGCTTGGACAAATTGGCAAATATTGATATGGGAACATGAACTACAGCACATTTCACAACAATACTAGTTTAAAATAACTACAATACTTTGTTTTTATTAATTATCAATTTATCATGCTCTCAAAATGGTATATCAATGTTTATCTGAGTTAGATATTCATTTGTTTATTTACATAAAAAGCCGCCTTGATACCAAATACACGTGTACAGTAACGTAACTCATATTATAATAACATGCTTTTTAACATATTATTTGTCTTACATCATTTTAACAATGTCTTCAGACACCACAGATTTGGGCGCAGTCGACATGTTCGGCAGTTTTTTTGCCCGATATAGAACGGGTAGCCGCACTTCCTTTTCACACACTAGGTACCTACCTCTTACGTTTCTCCCAAATCTACTTAAGCACACTTATTTTAGACTAGCTTTTGCCCGCGGCTTCGCTCGCGTAAAATTTGTAAACCACGGAATACTCCATACAAAATTCCACCCCCTCATTTTCCATATTAGGGACGTGGGTGGTCAGAAAACGACAATAAGTACCTTATATCACTCCCCAAGTCCCCATCCCTTCAACGATCTCCACTTAAAAATCACCTCAATTCCGAAGAAGACGGACAAACAAACAGACACACACTTTCCTAAGTTGCAGAAGGCGGTGATCTTGGACACGGCGCAGATAGTCCGACGGTTCCTCTCTCTCTGCAGCCCTAACCACCGGCAGCTTGGGCCCTTCCCCGCTGCTGGCGGCACCCTATTTAGGTTTTTAGGGTTCCGTAGTCAACTAGGAACCCTTATAGTTTCGCCATGTCTGTCTGTCTGTCCGTCCGTCCGTCCGTCCGTCCGTCCGTCCGTCCGTCCGCGGATAATCTCAGTAACCGTTAGCACTAGAAAGCTGAAATTTGGTACCAATATGTATATCAATCACGCCAACAAAGTGCAAAAATAAAAAATGGAAAAAAATGTTTTATTAGGGTACCCCCCCCTACATGTAAAGTGGGGGTTGATATTTTTTTTCATTCCAACCCCAACGTGTGATATATTGTTGGATAGGTATTTAAAAATGAATAAGGGTTTACTAAGATCGTTTTTTGATAATACTAATATTTTCGGAAATAATCGTTCCTAAAGAAAAAAAAAGTGCGTCCCCCCCCTCTAACTTTTGAACCATATGTTTAAAAAATATGAAAAAAATCACAAAAGTAGAACTTTATAAAGACTTTCTAGGAAAATTGTTTTGAACTTGATAGGTTTAGTAGTTTTTGAGAAAAATACGGAAAACTACGGAACCCTACACTGAGCGTGGCCCGACACGCTCTTGGCCGGTTTTTTATTATGTGTTTATATGTTTTTACTAGCCTTTGCCCGCGGCTACGCTCGCGTTAAAGTAGAAAATGCTCCATACAAAGTTCCACCGCCCATTTTAGGGAAATAAGAGGTCAGAAAGAGAGAAAAAGTAGCCTATGTCACTTTCCATCCCTTCAACTATCTCCACTTAAAAAATCACGTCAATTAGACGCTCCGTTTTTCATAATCATAATTTATAATATTAGTATGGATATATTGGTTTGTAAGTGTTTTTGTATTTTATTTTTATAATAATATTATAAATAACCTAACTTAAGAATTAAAATTAATAAAGGGAATAATAAGTATGGATATTTAATAAGACTTATCGTAGGTAGTAACATCTAATCTGAAACTTACAAAACTTTAGTTCCGTTCGGGTGTGTGAACCCGCACCGGACTAGCGGCACGTCTTTGTCGCAGACCACCTCAATGGTCTCCCCAGCTTTGGCAAGTATAAGGTCGGTTCCCGAGTGTTTGATACGTCTGTAGCCTGGAAAAATATTAAAGACATATTATTCACCACATCAACTGGTAAAGGCCCCTTTTGGTTCTTCTAAAACGGATGAGAAAGTTGTACTTTATACACGAGAGTGCAAAGTAATTTCATAGTAATAGAATCATTCGCTTACTCGGGTATCAATATTAGCACGGATGGGTTAAATAACAACTTTGCCCCTTTAAAACAAATAACATTTTTTTAAGGTTATTGCTCAATTTTGCGAGAGCACTGCCGTGCCGTGGATAGTTTCTGTGACGTCACAAGCTAACCACAAAATTACAATTTTGAAAAAACCACCGACCGCGACATAGTGGACCGATTTTTATGAAACATGGCTAAGAACACTCCCGACTAACTCAGCTTTCAAACAAAAAAAAACTAAATCGAAATCGGTTCATCCGTTCGGGAGCTACGATGCCACAGACAGACACACACACACACAGACAGACAGACAGACAGACACGTCAAACTTATAACACCCCGTCGTTTTTGCGTCGGGGTTTAAAAATGGAATTAAATATAATAGATGTATAGCGATGCTCGAAGTGGATTGAACAACAAAAGGTCATAAGTCTTGCCCGAAGCGGATAATTTTGTTATTTTTTTACATTTCCCCCTTTCCTCGTTAGTTTTCTATTAGCTTACACACGCAGACATAGTTATGTAGGATATAGGGTATCTATTGGATACCTACATAAATAACTTACCCAATACCACAGGTGTTATGAAACACAAATAAAAGAAAACTTTGAAACTAAACATTGCTTTTTAAAATGTCTACCCGTTATACCTAAAGTCTAATTTCTGATATGTTATTTCTAATGTCTTGCCCAACCCACAGATTTATAGTAAATGGTTCTGACGTATGGGTTCCTACGAATTTTTATAAAACAATTAAAATAACAAGTTACGTCATTGCATCAACGACAATATTGATAACTTAAACTTATCATGATTTGCGAGATGCTGGCTAGGGTCCCGAAGGGTATGAACATACAAAACACATTTATGAGTAGCTATTTCGGCTGACGGCGGCGAAGTGATGTGCGCCTCTTGGATAAACCCACTAGAGTAAGCCCATTTATATGCAGTAATAAAAAAAAACCTAGAAAGCAACTGTTACTTTCGACCCGCCGTTACTTTTGTACCCGGTCTCCCTTATTAAGCGGGTCCACTACACAGAGCGATGCAGCCCGCGAGGCAATGTGCTCGGCAGACGTTCATGTAGACGTGTCTCGGTCGAGGCAGGACATCACGTTATGCTCAGCCTATTGAACTTTTACCTATCCTTCGTGATTTCAGTTATCCAAGTTTCACTGTAAGACACTGTGCAAAGGACAAGTATCTTGGCTAGCAGCTCTGCTTAGGTCTCCCTTGTTAGGCCGTAACTCCATCGGTCTATCTCAAGAATCGTTGGATCAAAATTCCATCCATTAATTTTTCCTGGAAATATCATTTTTTTTTTTAATGCATGTTAAATATAAGATGTAATGTTTTGAAAAGAAGTGGCCCGCCGAGTTTCTTGCCGGTCCCATAGTGGATACCCTCCTCCAACTGAGGGGGGACTGAAATCTTCTCGAGGCTGAGGCGTAGGGTTAGAGCCGGCGTAGTTTTATTTGACGTTCATAAGCGCATTGTAATATGCCTACTTGGAAAATAAATATTTCATTTCATTATTTCATTTCATTTCATTTCATTTCATTTCATCAAAGATCGCCATTGTTCGTCTAAAATAATAAAAACGAACATAATAAATAATTTTGTGATAGTACGGAACCCTTGAAGCGTATGCCTATTTTCGCTGTTGGCTACTGGCTGATTATTTGTTATGATTTGCATCACATGTCCAGATTGCTAAAAATAGGAAGTTGTAGTAAACACTCCTCCCATTTTAGCAAATAGGTACTGCCCCTCCCATACTCGTATCGTACGTATAGTCGTTATCAACCGACCTAGCTGAAAACAATCGTAGACGCTAAACGTCGATCGAAACGCACTCTGTCGCGTCAATACGCAGCGTCTGTCTGAAGTATTGCGAGATGATGGATGGCAGTGCTGTTTTATAAAACTGTATTTGTAAAGTGTTGTCTTGTGTACCTACCTACTCTAGTATCTAAGTCTGAATTGTACAGTTATTTGGTATATTCTGTTATACTGTATTAATTTTTGTTTGAATAAATAAATAAAAAATAAATAAAAATAAAAATAAATACGGAAGAGAGATACAGATAGACAATAACGATATTATCGTTAGCGGTTGTCCATTTGGGTTCATACACTGACATAATATCGTCACTACTTTTAAAAAATCTCGTATCTCACGCTGTTCCTCAAAGTTAAAACGCAGTATATCTATATGCATTCCATACATCTTACTACAATTTTCTTTTCATTGACAGACGAAGATACAAGTGTTTTTAACCCCCGACGCAAAAACGGAGGGGTGTTATAAGTTTGACGTGTCTGTCTGTCTGTCTGTGTGCGTCTGTTTGTGGCATCGTAGCTCCCGAACGGATGAACCGATTTAGATTTAGTTTTTTTTTGTCTGAAAGCTGAGTTAGTCGGGAGTGTTCTTGAAATTGCCATGTTTCATGAAAATCGGTCAACTATGTCGCAGTCGGGGGTTTTTTCAAAATTTTAATTTTGTGGTTAGGTTAGTTAAAAGTAGTGACGATGTGTATATCGTGGCACACATGGTTCTCACAAATATAAATTTGTAAACGCTTCTATAGTACAGGCCTTAAGAGTGCGTATCGAATGTCTGCTGCTCTGCCATATTATGCATGATTGAAATTGAGAATAGGTACAACGGTTACATTAACGACTCGTTTGTCAATTCGATTAGTAGAATTTGAATAGTAGAGATATAATTTAACCACAGAATTAGATTTCGAAGATACAAGCATATAACTAGTTATATGCTAGGTATTTGTATATCGGCCGAGCGTGTCAGATTTTTTACTGAAGTTGTTACTTGCCTGCGATTTTAAATATGTCTCAGGCCCTTGAGTGTCCATAATTTTTGTGTTGTTGCAATTAAATATCACGTAACGAGGCATTTTTAATGTTTTTCTTGACTTCAACTTAGAAAAATTGACGGCCGAAAGCTGCAAGCTGAGATTAAAGACGGACAACTCAGTGGTCTAAGTTCATTTGACACGCTAAGTAGATACGTTTGCTTGATCTATGGTATATATGACATCTGTGGATTAAACGAAACACGAAATCAGATTTAATGAAGACTTAATTGAAACAAAATTAAAATTGAAACTACTTACCTACTCAAAACTGACGTCTGCTACTTGAAGAGTTGGATTACATTGAGATGAAACCACCAAAGGTACGTTAAACTTGACAATATTAAATTACCGTATTTTCTTTTAGTTCCAGAAACTTACTGAAAATTTATGAGGTTTTTTTATGGAGGTGAGTAAAAAAATACCGAAATAGATTTGGTAATTTATTTAATTTTAGGTACGTTTATTGATTCGCCTTTAACTTTTCTGTGCCTTTTTAGGATTCTCATCACCAATATTCCGTTTACCTTGTGGCCTATTCTGCGCGTCATCGTAAACTTTGTGAAGTTTGATACTGGGCTGTGTGTGCGTGAGTTGATATATCTGATGGTCTGTTTTTTGCTCCACAACTCAAGATATGTCCCTCCCCGTGCTTTTGGCAATCGGACAACCCCCTGGCTCATCAGCTAGCCACTCCTTTGCTCGATGTTTGTTTGATGTTCTCATGTTCTGATATCCTCGCTCCCTTTAAAACATCATCATTAACAAGTGTCTCCGGCGCATCTTGGGTATTTACTGGCCGACAACTATTTCAAACGCTAGATTGTGGCAGATGATGGGACAAAAACCCGTGGGCCAGGAAATACGCGCACGGAAGTGGCGATGGATAGGACACGTGCTACGCGGAGCAGACAACCACCTGTCCAAGCAGGGTCTCTGCTGGCAATCACGTGGCAGTAGACGGTCGGGACGGCCTTGTACCACGTGGAGGCGGTCAGTGGAGAAGGAGGCTGGCGCAAGTGGACTAGGCTGGAAGGATTTGGAAGCAGTCGCCCAGGATCGTGAAAAGTGGAAGATTCTTCTAAGAGCCCTATGTCCCTAGTGAGGGATAACAGGAACACATCATCATCATCATCATCAATATAACAGCTCTCAGTTCCTATAATAACAGGGTCGGCTCACTCCGCGATTCTTTTGCCGAGCTACAAAGAACATTCCGGCGGCCGCGCATTCGCGACCCATTCAGTGGTTACGATGAAGTCAATATTGGCTGCTCGCGTGCCGTTTGTAAATGTAGGTTAAGAATTATGAGAGGCGGCATTTTGTAAACATAAAAGTAGTGAGCCGTCTGTCCTTCTATCGTCATATATTCTGAGCTAAGTAATTAATCAATAGCTTGGATGGTTCAGCATAACAGCCAGTCGCTCCATATTGACGGCGTATACTGAATGGCTGGCTATCACGTTCCGGTGTGTTAGCAGGGTGTTGTAGAACTCGTCTATGGTTAGCTTGTCATCGTTCGGCGTAGGATTTGGGACGCTGTAAGGAAAGACTAATGAGAATAAAGTGTGAAAACTTACATATTAAGTAACAAGTTAACAACCAAAAATATTTTTGTTTTGTTTTTAATAGCTTTGAGAAAATTATGTAATTAATAGGATGAAAAGTATTAAAAATTAAATGAATCTAAAAAATAGTCAAAGATATCTGAATCACAGCTCTGCCGTGCCATGACAAAACACTGTAACTCGAGTTACAGTGTTTTGTGGTAATACTGTCCAATAAGCTTATCTGGCCCTATTCTATATATACATGTTAAGAGTATACTGACTTTCTATCAAAAACATAGAAAACCTTCATTGTAATATGCACTGTAACTCTTAAAACCTAAAGTCGTCATTTGACAAAACACTGCATCTCTCGATACAGTGTTTTGTCAAAATAAAACTTCCCATTTCTTCAATCAGTGACTAAAGTTACAGTGTTTTGTCAAAATAATCCGACGAGAAATTTTGACTGAGTGTTTTGGTTTAGGTATTTTTTTAGTATAAATCAGGATTTCTTAAGTGCAGCCTGCACGTCGTTTTATTTAGTTTGTGTTGTGGGGATCGGAGTCAGGTTCGATTAATGGTGAACACGTGTTGATAGTTCAAACGATTTATTAATACTAACTCGCTTACACATGCATGCAATACTTATGCCCACTACATCACCGGGCTAATAAAAGAAAAAAAAATAGTACTTATTACAATTTTTTTTTTGTTATATTTCTATTTAATAACAAGAAAAGCCTGGAAAAAGTCAAAATGACTCAAATTGTTATATATATTCCTATACCTGTATCTATTACACAAATAATAAATCATTGAATTTTACTCAATAAACAATTTTATACGGTTTTTATGAATTGTTTCAATTTTTCCTTTATTTATTATTTTTATATTTGGTCCACAATCTTGAACAACTTTAAATGGTCCTTTATATAATTTATCCAATTTCTTTGCAGTTTCGTTTTTCATTAATACTAAATCACCCTTATTGTAAACAAAAGAATGAGCATTCTGGTCATACAATTTCTTATTAGCTAATTTACTCCGGAGCAAATGCTCTCTGGCATCCTTATGTGCTAATTGTAGCCTATATCGTAATTCTAACATGTAGTTATTAGGATTATACAATGGATCCAAGGTGTTACTTAAATTACTAGGTACTTGGCATACTTTTCCAAAAACGAGCTCAAATGGTGAATATTTAGTTGAGCTATGAATTGTGGTGTTGTAGGCAAAACACCAAAAGGGTAGCCAACTACTCCACGTATCAGAACGTTCGTCACAATAAATTCGTAAAAATGCCGCTAAATGTTTATGCATATTTTCTATTGATCCTAGGGATTGATGATGGTAAGCTGTCGAATGAATTTTATTAATTTTTAAAAGTTTACATACCTCACTGAATATTGTTGACGTGAACTCGGTCCCTTTATCTGTAGCAATGACCTTGGGGATACCATACCGTAATATGTAATTGTTGACTAAAGCTCGCGCCACGCTGACTGAGTCCTTATTGCGTAGCGGGTACGCTTCTATATACTTACTTAGCTCGCATTGTACGGTTAAGATGTAGGTGAATCCGTCTGAGTCTGTTTGTAATGGTCCTACGATATCAAGAAATATTTTTTCCATTGCCGCAGTGGCTGTTGTCGTTATTTGCATTGGTTCCTTATTTTCTCGCGAATATTTCGTAAATTGACATTTACTACATTTTCGTACAAAATTTTTAACATCGTGTTCTAGTTTTGGCCAAAAATATTTACTTTTGATATTATTTATCATGCGTCGTATGCCGGCATGCCCACTCGTTGGCAATAAGTGATAGTCGTTCAATATTATAGTTTTTTCTTTTTCGTCAATTATCCTTTTAACATTTCTGAGAATGCTAATGCGTGGTCCGGACCACTGATTATTATTCATTATTTCTTCACTGAGATTCTTTAAAAATAACGCGTTATCTACTGTCTTGATGACAAATATCTCATTTATATTTAATTTATTACAAAAAACACTCAGTTTATTCGCAAAATCGACTCGCGTATAGTGCGACATGTAACTAAGGTTTATGTATATAATTGACTTTGCCTCAACATACGAAAAACATTCCTGTTCCGTAGTTACTTCACCTCTTTGTCGTAACTTGTCTAATTCTATATTTTTTATAAATTGTAACTCAACAGAATTACTCGGTTTTCTTAATATTTCCGAAATTTGAGGTTGATCAGGCCCCGAATCATTGGATATATTAAGATCCGCGGTATTTCCCGAATCTGCGTTTTGTTGTAAAGCTTTTTTGCTTTGCGCTCTAGTTGTAACTAAAACTTGTTCTCCTATACTCTTTAACTCATCCGAAGTGATGGTCACTCTACTCAACGCGTCTGCGACGACGTTATCTTTGCCCTTAATGTAAACAACTTTGTAGTTATATTGTTCGAGTTGCAATCTGAATTTAATTAAACGGGTGGACGGGTCCTTCATGCTGAATAAATACAATAAAGGTTTATGGTCGGTCATAATGGTAAAACTTCTTCCGTACAAATATGGTCTAAAGTACTTGACGCTCCATATCACAGCTAATAACTCTTTTTGAATAGTCGGATAATTTAACTCGGCTTTGTTCAATGTTCTACTTGCGTACGCCACTGGTCTCATATCTTTGTTACATAAACAAGAGCCTATCGCCAATCCGGAGGCGTCTGTTTGTAAAATGAATTCATTATCTTCTGAGAAGTCTGGATATTGCAAGATTGGTGGGGAAATAAGCTTTTGCTTCAGAGTTGAAAATGCTTGTTTACACTCATCCGTCCATTCGAAAGTAACATTTTTCCTACTTAATTTATTCAACGGTAATGTGATTGATGCAAAATTGGGTATAAATTTCCTGTAATAATTACAAAACGCTACGAAACGTCTTACTTCATCGCTATTTGTGGGTTCTGGATAATTTTTTAATACTCTAGTTTTTTCTGGATCTGGAAAAACTCCATCGGATGTTACTGTATGACCTAGGTACAAAAGTTGAGTTTTTAGAAATTCGCATTTCTGCGGATTAACCTTGAGATTTACCTTTCGCAATCGTTCTAAAACGTTAGTTAAATTTTTGTTATGCTGTTCCATATTTCTACCAAAAACCACGAGGTCGTCCATATAAACAAAACATTGTTCATACGAAAGTCCTGACATGGCGATTGACATGACACGCGAAAACGCACTGGCACTTATTTTTAATCCCATTGGGAGCCTTTTCATCCTAAATTGTCCTTGACTGGTGGTAAATGATGTAATGTTTCTACTGTCTTCATCCAATGCTGTTTGATAATAAGATTGTTGCAAGTCTAGGTGACTGAAATATACTGCGCCTGATAATGAGTCCAAAATCTCGTTGATGTTAGGTAGTGGAAACTTATCATCTTGAATTACGTTGTTTATTTTTCTATAATCTACGACTAACCTCCATTTTTTCGTATTACCGTCCGATTTTTTGGGAACTAAAAGTATTGGGCTATTCCAATCACTATTTGCGGGTTCTATGATGTCATCTTTTAACATATTTTTAATCTGTCTACTAATCTCTGGCTTCATAGTTTCTGGTAGTCTGTATGGTTTTACGTATATTGGTTTGGTGTTGGGTTTAACACTAATACTCTGACTTAATATGTTTGTAGTGCCTAGCTTGTCTTCATCTAAGTAAAAAACGTCTGCGTATTTCACACAAATTGATTCAATAAGCTTCCTATCGGTTTTATTTAAGTGATTTAACTTTAATGTTTGTAGCAATCGTGAAACCCTATCTACTCCATTGTCATATTTGTAAAAGTAACATATGTCATAGTCCTTCAAGGGAGTAAGTTTTGGCGTGAAAATAGGTATTTGAATGTCCCTGTCAGTTGTATTTAATATTTTAATCGGTATCCTATTATTTTTGACCTTTCCTATACTACCGGCTATAAAAACATTTTCGAATAACTCTCCTGCGCTAATTACATATTCATTTCCTATTTGAAAAGATGAATCGACTTTTATCAAATGCAATGTCTCAGTTCTAGCTGGTACTGATAAATGTGTATTGGTGTCACCATTTCCGTGAATTGGTAACACACACATTCGATCGTCAGAATGCAAAGTTAACAAGTTCGTCCGTAAGTTGATATCTGCGCCATAAGTTCGTAAGAAATCTGAACCGAGAAGTCCATCCGCATGACATGGCATTTCATTTAATACGTAGAACTTCTGTGTGAATGATATCTGGTTACCGTTCTCTAGCGATACATAAGCTTTGTTATTGCAGGTGATATCACCTCCCACGCCTTTTATTGTTGCATCTACCTTTTGCAATAAGTTATTTGGAACTCTATCTATATGAATTAATGAACACGTCGCCCCTGTATCAATAATGAAAATTAATTCTTGTCCTTGTACTTTTAAACTTACATAATTTAACCCTTCGCATGTAAACACGTAATCTACTCCGTCACATGTTAATACTTTATGGACGAAAAAATTCTGAAAGGTTGGGGTGTTCGTCACTTACCTGGTTTCCCTCTCTTGTTGTAGCAGTGTAGGTCACATTCCGTGAGGTGCCGCGGTTGTCCCGCGCACTCTGGCTCCTAGTACGCGAATTATTGCGCGTAGCTCGTCCTCTATATTGCTGATAACTGTTGCTACTTCTATACCTGTTAAAGTTATTTGGTGCCCAGTTGCTGGTATGGTGGTATTGGTTATAACGCGGATATGAGCCACGGCTATTAGATCGACCACTATAACGTTGAGAGTAGTATCCACGGCTGTTGAAGTGTCTACTTACCGGATATCCTCTCCTGTAGCCTCTCATGTGCATCACTACTGGTGTTGGCTGGCTGTTGTCCTCATCCTTCGCAGCCTGCACCGCTTCTTTCAATTCCTTGTAATTCCTTGCCGCAATGATAGTACCTAGCCTCCTGTTACGCAAACCATCTGCAAATCTTTTTACAGCTAAGTTTTCGTTTATAGGTCTCAGGATTTCGCAAGCTTTTGTATCATTGTCCGCTTGCGCAATCGTGAGATTTGTAAACAATTCCTCAATTTTATCGCCATAGTCTGAAAGTGATAGATTATTTTGTGTAATGCTATTAAGTTGCATTAACAATGAATTTGCTGACTTTTTCGGGAGTAAATATTTTTTAATGTCTGAAACTAATGCTGAAACAGTATCGTAGCTTGTCTTTAATTTGAGTTTCGCATTTTTAGTCAATTTTGTTTTAAGGACAAAAGAAATCAGCAATTTCTTGTTACTTGCCTCTTGTAATATGCTTTCCATCATTTCAATGCCTTCGATAATTCTTTCAACAGTTTCATCCTTGCCGTCGTACAAGGGAATCAGAGACCCTACTTCCTTTAAGTCAAATTTCTCAGCCATTTCGATTCGTTTTTGGATTCCGCAAGTACTGTAATTACTATACTCTAGTATTTTATTATATATTTTATCGATTTTATCGCATAGAACATCAAATATGCAGCCGGGAAACTGTTCCGCTGTACTGCTGCTTGAGGTAGACTCAATTAATTTTACATAACACAAATATAGTTCCTGGGCCTTTTTAATTTTATCGACCCCTATCTTTTGCAAACGGCGGTTGGGTCCTAATTTACTTAAATCTACTTGTAGTTTGCCAAGTTCACTTAATATGGTATTTAATTCTGCTTCCATAAGTAAAACATGCCAAGTTTTTATAGTAATTGCTAAACTACTTGCTAAAATTAAGAATAATCGCGTCAATTAATACGAAAAACACTCCTTTTATCATACCTCACTTTTATCGTATCTCACTTCACATCACACGTGTTTCTTCTTCTGCAACGTCACCGGGACCAGCGTCATCGCCTCGAGTCTGCCTGCGTCCGGAAAGCCTCAGTCGAATGCGCCGTACCATGTCACTTTGTATTTCTCGTCGTATCCATTTATGGTGGCATTTTCTATATCGGTAGAACGCGTAGATCAAAACACCGATAGCGACGATGGTCAATATGCATGACACTAAAATGTTGTTCACTCGCAGATGCTCTGTGTGCTCTGAGATGCCTTGTCCTTCGTTGGAACCTGCCGCATTTTGCGTAATTATAACTTCCTTCTCCTCTTGTTTCGAGTAGGATTTTCCCATCGTCCTTTAAATGTAGCACAACAGACGAAACGTCCAACACAACACGACGCGAATAGGTAAAGTTCATAAAATCAGTTAAATCGATCACCACGGTTGTTTCTGACCGAACGAACAAGTATTGTCTTTGCAAAAGTCATGAAGGTATTACTCAATAATATTAGCAACATCACTGCACCGGACCGTCCAAAATGCTGACGCGCGCGGCGCCGTCGCCTTGGAATGCACCCGGCGGCGGGCGATATGCGCGTTCATGGCTCAGGGTCGCCATGTGGGGATCGGAGTCAGGTTCGATTAATGGTGAACACGTGTTGATAGTTCAAACGATTTATTAATACTAACTCGCTTACACATGCATGCAATACTTATGCCCACTACAGTGTGGATATCAATAGACTATTAAAATGAGTATGTAAAGAACGGAATAAATTAAATTAAAACTTTCTAAACATTGCAACAGAGAGTTTCATTCAAATGTGTCATCGAATTTTGCCAGATTAAAAAGTGAAAGTGATAAACTACCCCTGAACGCCAAAACTAATAAGAAAAGTATAGATGATTATGTTGTATCAAACAAAATAAACTGTTCTACTGATTATGCTGCTCAACAATAGCCGATGGAACAGGTAGGTATGGATATTGAGTACTCAATACCTTCGCCTTATCAAGTACATCCAGCAGTGACTCAATTAGACGAAAATATGAACCAACCAATATCAGATTGTCTTACGGAATTAACTACAGTGCCGTCTTTAGTTATTCCTATTTAAACAGCCATCACTCTGCTTAGCAACATGTCCCTCACAACTCTATTTAAGTTGGGTAATGACGAAACCCACGTCTTGCACCTTGGTGCGACAACGGATCTTGGCATTCCTCACCCGATCTTGAATCTTGGTACCGAGCATGGCACGCTCCATACACATACTGCTTCTGATTCCTGAAGTACCCGAGTCTCAGGTTGAAGTTGTGCCAAAGAAAAAACAAGCGAATACGTAGTCCCACAAAATGTTAAAGCAACAGAAGCAGAAGCAGCATCCCTTGCTTGTTTGCTTTATTGATTTACCTACATATTTATAAACTGAAATAGATGTCACATACTAGTATAAAGTTACTTATTCATAAGAAGGTATATGACAACTATTTCAGTTTAATTTAATAGTGTACACATAGTACACACCTGGAATTCTCTTAGGAGTAATATGGTCTGCTATGACAAAACACTGTAATTCATGCGTTACAGTGTTTTGTCAATGCAACTCGCACATATTACTGATAAAGTATATTACGACATAACACGTTTATGCTCTAAAATGCATGAAAGAAGTATAAATATTGCATTATTTTTAAATGGTCACTAATAGTAACATATTATCTGTAAAATGTCCAAATTTCATTACAATCGGATGAAAAATAATGACTCTGTGGCCAATTAAAGAAAAAAAAAGTTTTTTGCGATTTCTGGAAAATAGGTGTTTTTTAGATACAGTGTCTTGTCATCGCACGGCAGAGCTGGCTTGCAAATTTTTATTTATTAAAATTTTAGTGAAACACCACAGAACTAAATTTAGATAGAAGAAACAAGTTCATCTATTTGTATAGGGGCCGAGCGTGTCAAATTTTGTACTGAAGTTGTTTCTTGCCTGTAATTTTAAATATGTCTCAGGCTCTTGATTGTTCATAATTTTTGTGTTGTTGCAATTGAATATCACGTAACGAGGCATTTTTTATGTTTTGATTGACTTCAACTTACAAAAATTGACGCCCGAAAGCTGCAAGCTGCGATTAAAGACGGACAACTCAGTGGATTTCACTGAGTTCATTTGACACGCTAAGTAGATACGTTTGCTTGATCTATGGTATATATGACATCTGTGTGAAACACTCTAGTTGATGCTCTCTTTAATAGAAATGGCTCTACATGGATTACATAACAAAGTGTACAAAATCTCACCTGCAAGCAATTTCATAAGCCGTAGCATGCTCGACCTCATCAATAGTAGGCGGGCACCGTGGCCCCAGCCCATCCACCGCATCATCAACCTCCACCCTCCCGTCTCCTTGTGGATCGTACAACTTGGCTGTATTCCGGAGCCACATGTTAGGCATATCACCACCCACATCATACGTAAAGTTCTTATTACGTATCTTGTAACCTTTTCTTTGAGTTACAACAGCTGAAATTATGTTTTTAAGGAAGTTTTGGACGGCAACAACTATGAGGTCAGCTGCTTCATCGTCAGCTCCTTCGAGGCCGAGCTCCCATGCTGCTAACATGAAACGGCCAACCACTAATGCATGGTCGGGGAGGAAGATTTCCTGAAATTTACAGAAAATTTAGAATGAGACAGTTAGTAAGTATTGATAAAACCAATTTGTGCCGCTGTGGCCTTAGCTGTTAAGGTACAATTGTAAACTTGGAAATCTTGGAATAAATAAATAAAAGAAAAAAAAATTCAAAGGTATTCGAACCAAGACCTGTACTTCATATGGATAACCACCACTTGCTCGATACTGTATTCTACTCTGAATTGGTGGAGGTCAAATCACACATGAATGCTTGTAACATAGATTCTGAGCGCTGGGAGGAGCTTGCTATATCATGCAGGTCATCTTAGCAATCTACCATCTTTAATCATATTAAATTGTTTGCTAAATAACATTATATACCTGTGCAGCATATTTCAGAGCCCCATCGCTGCCCGCACCAGGCGGGGAGTTCGGCGGCAAATACTCCAGCAAATCCGCCGGCTCGAAGTTCGACTTCTCTGACGTTCGCGAGCTTCGCTTATGCCTTCGACTGTTTCTGTTATGAGAACTCGCTTTTTCTTGGGCGATGTTAATAGATGTTTCAGCCAAACCTTCCACTTTGTTCAATAAAGCTAATAAAAACTCGTTGTGGAAGCGAACCTGATCTGAAGACAACAGGGCTCGAGCTTCTGTGTCGAATTCTTCCTTCGTAAGTTTCATTCGAAACCATTGTTTCATGTGATGGAAGTACTTTGTTGATTTTTCGCCAAGCACTTCATTGAGCTTTCGTCGAGCTATGTTCAAGGTATCCGAACTCATATTTATTGTTTAATGCAAGTAATATTTAGCGAAATAATGAATAAATTATTTTAAAACCCAATTTATTCTGTAAATTAATTTATACGCATAGCATGCGATGCGATTTATTTACTGTCAGTGTCACTGTCACAGGCTGTCACTGTCAATAGGGTCCATGGATATTCAATAGGGACTGAGCTCACACTTTTTTTGCCATACTAAATTGAACTTTATCACCAGTGCAGAAAGGCGTTCTTATCAGACTAGTAAAAGTGTGTCCACATGAGAGGGTCAAAGTTGGGGCTGGTGTCCCTCTCGCACGTGTGACCAGTGTTAAAGAGATTACTATAATAGTAGTATACCTGTATGATAACTAAGTTTATAAACTTCTTAAATTATTTTTGTATTATATCGAGGCAAGGATATTAATGCCTTGAAACGAATTGGTAAGTCATTATTATGAAGCCATAAAACCCAAGATTTGCGCAATTAAAAAAAACCTTTAATTCGGTATTAGTAGATTTAGTAGTAACTTTGAATATTGACTGGTATCCCCAAATAATGACAGTGATGACGTCATTCAAATAATTTTGACAGTGGCAATAAGTGCGAGAGGGACACCAGCCCCAACTCATGCGCGGATCCAGGGGGGGGTCATGGGGGTCATGACCCCCCCCCTGGAGCCTAAGTTGGCCATACAAATAGACCACGTGACTCCCCCTGGGGCCCCGGGCCTTTACCACGTGACCCCCCCCTGGGCACGAAGCTGGATCCGCGCTTGCCCAACTTTACCCTCTCATGTGGACACACTTTTTGGCCTATCAACTCAATCTAGCTTAATAATATATAAATCTATGATAGGGTCAATATGATTGGTGAAGACATTTCAGCGTAGTTTTAAGTAGCATATCTTAAGAATCACAAAACTCGATACGACAATTTAAAAACTACCTTGAATAGCTTATCTATTTCAGTGTTGCTAGTTAATCTCAAAAGCGTATAATTCATGATTTTTTTGCCGTTAAACATTGACAAACATATCGTACAGTGTATTGTATTGCGAATCAAGCTAAAAGTTAACCACTGCAATTATGTATTAGTCATCTTTAAAATTAACAGTTTGTAGTGTTTCAAAGTTAGGCGTTTGACAACTAGTCTAATTTTGTATGCAGAATGTAAACGTCATACGGGCGTTAAATAAAATCAGGCATAAAATTCATCAGTGCTATCAGTAATTGAGAGGTGTTTTTGAGTTACGCTTAATTTTCACCCCATAATGAATTTTTGAAAAATTTCCCATCAGTAATGTACTATAAACGTGTGGGCGAAGACAGTCAATGACAACTGTCAGATCAACGTTGACAATGTTTAATGCGATCGTGTTTGCATTGAATTGCGGGATGAATTATTTTGTAGGGATAAAAAATTAATAATTTTTAAATAAAAGTTATCTAATTACATTTCTATGTCCTATACTCCACCGTAAAGAGATTCGTCCGTATTAGCTTTACACCCTGTATTGTTTGAAAAATAAAAATAAACTGCCTTTTATAAGACTATTTGAAATTTAGAGCTGGCAATGAAAAAAAAAATCTTCTGACTTTGACGTTTGGGACATGTTTCAGCTTTAGTTTCAGTCTGTTCAGTCAGTTCAGAGTAGTTTTGATTTGACTTGACTGATTTGATTTTTAACTCTGATTTGCAGTTAAGCTCTTAGTTTGAAACATTTTTTTGCATAAAAAATTCGATAAAGGAAATAACCCTACTTTAATCACATACGGAAGACCTTAATAATGCCGCGTAAGTAATATTTAAGTCGTTCTTTTTATCTGTGTACCTATCATAATATTTGATAAATTTAAATAAATCACTGGTTTTACCCGTGTTTTATTACCCAATTGGGTGTCGAGATTTTCTTTTCATATTCTAAATTATTAATGAGTTTCCTTTTACAATTCTAGGGAAGTCTAAAGCATTACTTTTAACACAGAACACAGATTTTTTTAGGGTTCCGTAGTCAACTAGGAACCCTTATAGTTTCGCCATGTCTGTCTGTCCGTCCGTCCGCGGATAATCTCAGTAACCGTTAGCACTAGAAAGCTGAAATTTGGTACCAATATGTATATGAATCACGCCGACAAAGTGCAAAAATAAAAAATGGAAAAAAATGTTTTATTAGGGTACCCCCCCTACATGTAAAGTGGGGGCTGAAATTTTTTCATTCCAACCCTAACGTGTGATATATTGTTGGATAGGTATTTAAAAATGAATAAGGGTTTGCTAAGATCGTTTTTTGATAATATTTATATTTTCGGAAATAATCGCTCCTAAAGGAAAAAAAAGTGCATCCCCCCCCTCTAACTTTTGAACCATATGTTTAAAAAATATGAAAAAATCACAAAAGTAGAACTTTATAAAGACTTTCTAGGAAAATTGTTTTGAGCTTGATAGGTTCAGTAGTTTTTGAGAAAAATACGGAAAACTACGGAACCCTACACTGAGCGTGGCCCGACACGCTCTTGGCCGGTTTTATTTTCCTACTCTGGCTTGTGCCAATGTTAGGATGACAGATATTTTTGTTTATTTTTTTTTATACCACCAGACTAATCCAACATGTGATATATATTAAATTACATAAAAAAAACTAAACATTAACAATTTAACCACACATAAGATAATACTAAGTACACAGTTGAACTTCAGGCATTTGGTATAAAACATAATTGCCAGCTTGCACTCCTTATAAATTCAGTCGGAGTGCAGTTAAATATATCTATTTTGGTGGCAACCTCATCCAGTATTATCATTGCCCTGACAATGGGAGATGAGGCAAGTAAGTTGGTGCGTGCAGACGGGCGCTCGAACACGTATTGTTAAACAAGAGAACATTTGTTGTCATGAATTCTGGTATTGCCACAGGTATCCCTATAATGCATCAGGTGTACATAGCGGACGGGTTCGCTGACGACTGTGAGGAGCTCATACACCGCTGCTGCCGCGGGGACCACATTAACTACCTGACATTCTGCTCGCATTACAAGGACATGAACTTTGCCACGGCATATCAGTAAGGCATCAGTAATGTAATTGGTGTTCGCCACAACCCATGACTGTTTGTTATTTAGCTAGTTTTAAAATTTATTAACTCTGTTGATAAACTTATGTTATATTGCCCACTACTGTCTATTTAAACTTATGGTAACATAATACATAGAAAAGAAAAGAGTGTACACCCATCTTAAAGGCCGGCAATGCACCTCCAACACTTCTGGTGTTTCGGGTGTCCAGGGGCAGCAGTGAGCGCTTACCATCAGGTGAGCTGTCTGCTTGTTCGCCTCGTATCTCAAAAAAGTAGAAACCTGTGTAAATATTGCTCTTTGCCTAGCCTAATAGTAGTGATACCTAGTAAATAAAACTAATAAACTATTATATTTTATTTTATTATATAGGCACAGATCAACAAATGCCGAAATAGGCGAACTTTCTGAGGAACTGTTGCAAATAGCCAAACACTACATGGTTCGTGACACAAGCAACTTTGAGGTAAGCATAGTTTAGACTCTTTTTTTTATCAAGAGATAAGATTTTCTAAATAAAGGTTAAGTAAATAAAGTTTCTTTATTTGACTAGGAATCAGTGGCCGGCTTATTCATCGTGTATGCGTTGCTGAACCTACAGCCGTTCCCTCGCTTCGCCGCGCTCCGTATCGTACAGGTAGTACTAACTAAAAATAAATTTTGTTGATTTTAGTTATATTTTTACTATACTGACTATTGTTTTTACTATTATTATACTGATAAAATAGTTTTTTTTTATATTTTAAGCAGGTATTATTAAGTCGATATAACGCGCTAGACATGTTTCGAATTCGAGGAGTTTGTCGAGAGCGCGGCGCATACTGCGGGCGCTAGCCCTGCGCGCGCGGCTCCTGAGGGCGGACTTAATAAAATTAAATATTTATTTTTCAAGTAGGCATATTATGTAAATATTTTAGATTTAAGCTCCTACTAACCCTTAATTAATTGTCATTTTCATTCATGTATGTACTAACAAAATATGTGTCTCTGTTACACGAAATTAATAAATAAATAAAAAAAATATATATAATGCGCATATGAACGTCAAATAAAGCTACTAATACGTGAGTAAGCCACTTAAAATATTTTTAAATATGTCTCACGGGAGTTTGATGGTTAAAAGAGTTTTTGTTCATTTCTACCAGTTAGATTTCTTACAACAGTAGAGTTCATAAAAATAAACAGGTTGTGTTCAATGATAGCAAAATTAGCTAGTGTGAGTTATAAGACCTTACCTACCTTATAATTCCGAGCCCATATAATCCGACAACCTTCAAATTAGAGATGGGCCGAATATTCGGTAAATATTCGGTATTCGGCATATTCGGTAAGTTTTTCAATGTTCGTATTCGGCCGAATAGTTCGGTTGCATTGCCGAATATTTACCGAATAAACAAAGTAAATAACTAATGAAGATCTTACGTATTCCATTGGATAATAAGCTCCTATTTTAGTAGCTTTCTAAGGAACTACTAAAAATGCGTCAAAATATAAACAAAATTGTTTTGTAAAAAAGGTAAAAAACCGTAGTTTAAGAGTTGAGAAGAGTTCAGAGTTGTTTTAACTAAGTTTTAGTTATCCACTAAATCATAAGAACATAGTTGTAGTATGTATAAACATTATCAATAATTTCATAGTGTTGAGTTCCAAATTTATTATTTTTACATTTAAGGTAGTTCTATATTAATATTTTTAAATGTAGGTACTTGCGAATCGCCTTACCCTTCCAAGTCACCTATCCTTTGCCAACGCACGTGAGATGAGTATATCTGTCTCACTCGCCGCGATTCGAGAAGCAATTTTCGCCTCGATCAGTTCCCGTCTAAGCTCCGTTTGGCTAACAGCCTGCGCATGGCTAAATATCAAAAATGTGATAAATATTAACGCGCCCCTAAAAACTGTTGTGGAAAAGTGTATCGAACTATTGTGCCGATTGCTGAAAGGAGTTTTGGAAAAGCTGATCAGCTGAGAAGACCTAGAAGAAAAGCTATAAAGGTAGGCGTTGGCATTTTCCTCTTTCCTTTTAAACAAGGTGCAAGCAAGTATTTTGTGTCGTAATTTACTTAATATTCAAATTTATACAGTCCATTTATTTCGAAGCTAAATTATTCAAAAACATATCCTTCGTAGCGCTTTGAGGGTCGCAATTGTCATATAAATTAATTTCCCGCATAAGTATGTTGTGAAAGCGCTAACATATTTTTTGGTCACTTCTCGCCGGATAGTTAATCTTTTCCATTAAATATACCGCTAACTGTATGGTCATTGTGCTACGTAACTGAAATACTCTGTCACTCATCCTATTATATCTATCGCATCGTCAGGTATTTCATTATATTTCCGCTCCGCGTTACGAAGTACGATAGATCGTAGGTTATTTCTTTATATATTTTATTTTTACGACAAAAATACTCATACACGTGTTCCATTTTTCCTTTGTTCGCATTTCAAAATTGTTAGCCATATTTGAAATAGTCAAGATATTCATTCGTGAATCTTCGGAATTGTTCGGCTCACTTTCGTTCGTTCCGATCGTTTTCATTCCATATATGATTGCACTGCTCGGTCAGCCAAACCGCACCGCACCGCTTACCGAAATATTACAGGTAGAAAAATATTTGTTCCGCTTATTATCGGTTGGCTCGCAGCTAGTGTTCGTTAGGTATACCTATTTATTAGGGAACTCGTTTTATTTAAAACGCGTAGGTATACTGTTTATTTCATTCGAATAATTATATGTTTGACCGCATTGTCAAACTAAATAGTACACTACACCTTTATACTTATACCTCGTAGGTACATTAGTTTATTTACGACGTTCGATTTATTAGTTTTATTGTAAAACTTGTTAATTCTCAACAAGATGTCTAAATCATCAAAAGCCAGGAAAGGCAGCGAGGGCTTTATTAGCGATAATTATAACACAAACAAAAATCAGCTAGCCCTCTATACAGTTCGGCGCGACGTTATTTACAAGCGCGTCGAAAATATATTGGAACTTGCTTACAAGGCGGAAACCGATCCATCTCAATATAGGGCATTTCACACTAGTACATTAAATTTGGATAAAATGCGTGAAGATTATCAAACCGTTTTAGAGTCCTATAATTTATTGCAGTTGCAAATGCAGCCCGATGCTGAAGTAGATTACGAGTCTTGGTCGGCATTTGAGGAAATGTTTTGTTACATTAAGCAAGTTCTAATCGACAACGAGTCTAAGGTTCCCTCTGAACCTGCGCACTCTTTAAAACCAATATGCCGCCTGCCTAAATTAGAATTGCTTTCTTTTGACGGAGATGTAAAAAACTGGCCTTTGTTTTATCAACAGTTCAAAAGTGTTATTCATGAAAACTCGTCGCTGACTGACAGCGAGAAGGTGTACTATTTAGTTGGCAAATTAACCGGCAACGCCACAAGTGTTTGTTCCGGCTTGCCAGCAACCGCTGAAAATTACCATGTTATTTGGAACGCATTGATACAAAAATATGATGACCCGCGTTCGTTGGCGTCAACATATTTTAATCAGTTGCTAACGTTCAAACAATTAACCGCAACCAATGCCGCCGGCTTGGATTCATTCTTAAATAAATTCAACTCGTCTGTAGAAGCCCTTAAGCAGTTGAACCTTGTCGATTTAACCGATTTCATGTTGTTACATTTAGCGCTGCAAAAGTTAGATGCCGATACAATTAAATTGTTCGAAATTACATACCGCAAAGACAAAATACCTACTTATCAAAATTTAATTGAATTCGTCAAAGAACAAAATAAAGTGTTGTCTCGTTCGCCAAATGCGGCAATTAGTAAGCCAGTTGAAATATCGGCTAAAAAGCATCTCTTGCAAAAAACTAAATCATTCGTAAACACGGATGCGGCCAATGACAAAGGCGCCAGCGATAAATGTTCCTTATGCAAAAATAAACAACATGAGCATTTATATTCATGTCAATCTTTTAATAATATGACTCCGCATGACAGGTTCAATTTTATAAAATCTAACGCTTATTGTAATAACTGCTTAAGTGTGAAACATAAGACTTCCTCTTGTACTTCCAAGCGACATTGTTCTCATTGTTCGTTAAGACATCATACGATGTTGCATTTCAATACCAAAGAGAAATCTCACTGCAATGTAAGTGCAGTGGTATCCGCACCCGCTTCTAATAATTGTTTTCCCGCTGCAACAAATAATGTTGTTATTCCCGCACCCGCTCCCGCTTATGACCCGACCACAGCCTTACCCAGTGCTGAGGTCAACCGCACCGCGCAAGCTAATATTATAGACCCGGCGATTGCTGCCGTTAAGGTCGAAAATGGCTTGATTTCTCGTCATGAGGAAAACACAGTTTCTTTGTGTACTTTTGCTGGCGAAGATAACAGTAACCAATGTTTAGTTACTGCTTTACTTGCGACCGCTAAAATTAAGGTTATTGATTCCTTAAACCGCACACATGTCCTGCGCGCATTGATTGACCCAGGATCCATGTCAGATTACATATCTGTCGCTTGTTGCAAGCGTCTCTCGCTAGCTATAAATAAACCGCTATACCCTACTGAAGCCACTGGTTTGGGAGAGTTAACCCTCAAGACCAAGGGGCATACCGCGTTAACTTTTTCATCTTTAAAGGATGAATCATATCGATATTCGATTCGCCCTCGTGTTGTCGACCACATTACGTCTGAATTGCCCGACTCGCGCATAGATAGGGAAGTTGTAAATTATGCTCGCAATTTAAATTTACCTTTAGCTGACGATGGTTTTTCTGAACCTGGTCCTATAGATATACTCCTGGGGGTCAATGTATATTGTAAAATATTGTTATTAAACAAAATCGAAAGCTCGAATCCTATAATACCTACCGTGTTTGAAACGACCCTAGGGTACATTTTAATGGGTGACGCGGCTATAGTTAACCCTCCTACAGCCTCTCGCACACTCTGCGCGTTTACTAGCGATCCTCTTCACAAGTTAGTAGAGAGCTTTTGGGCAACTGAAGAAATACCTTCTCGCACATTTTTGAGTCCCGATGACCAAAAATGTGAAGATATTTATACCTCAACCACTGTCCGTAATAACGACGGCAGTTATACTGTGGACCTTCCATTTAAGGATGATCCTCATACATTGGGCGACTCCTTTAAAACCGCAAAAAGGCGTTTTTTGCTTTTAGAAAAGAAATTTTCAAAAAATCCTGAGCTTAAGTCTGGATACGACGAAGTTATTCGCGATTATCTTGATAAAGGTATTCTCACCCGCGCGTCAGCTGATGACGAATCTACTGATGGATTTTATCTACCGCACCGCCCTGTGTTACGTAATGATAAAATTAGCACAAAAGTAAGACCGGTTCTGGACGGAAGTGCGAAGACAGATACGGGTCTTTCTTTAAATGATATTTTGCATTCCGGACGTAACTTACAGGCTAATATATTTCACATTTTGTTAAATGTACGCATTTATAAGATCGCATTTTTCGCTGACGTAAAACAGATGTATTTATGCATTTATGTGAATTCTTCACACCGGAAATACCAACGTATTTTATATCGGTTTTCTGATACCGACCCGCTCGAAGTGTTAACCTTTACTCGAGTAACATTTGGACTTCGACCGTCAGCTTTTCTGGCTATTCGGACTTTACGTCAGTTAGCTGCAGACGAGCGGCACAGATGGCCAAAGGCAGCCTCTGTGCTCGAAAGAGATGTCTATATGGACGATCTGGCTACTTCTACTTTTTCAACCGAGGAAGCAGTTAAGATAGCGGATGAGCTGATCGCCCTCTTCAAAGCAGGCGGATTCGATTTGCTCAAGTGGTCTTCGAATTCGCGGGAGCTGCTTGAGCACATACCTGAGTCTCACCGACAATCTAAATCTATCTCCTTCGATGACGGAGATACGTTTAAGATCCTAGGTTTGAAATGGCTACCTACGCGAGACTGCTTTGTTTTCGATATCTCTAACCCGCCGTCCGTTTGCACTAAACGCGCCATTCTTTCGGCCACCGCGCGTCTGTACGATGTCTTAGGACTCGTCGGGCCTGTAATTTTATATGCTAAGTTGATTATTAAGCAACTTTGGCTTCTTTCCATCGATTGGGATGAAGAGCCACCTCCTCATATTATTAAGCTATGGCAACAATATTTAGCTGAGCTACCGTTAATATCTCAGCTAAATTTTCCTCGACATTTAGGAATTGAGACGAGGTCTCAAGTTTCGCTGGTTGGTTTTTCTGACGCCAGCGAATCCGCATACGGTTGCGTCATATATGCACACGTCGTGAACGGTAACGAGCCGCCCGTAGTTACGTTGTTGTGTTCGAAGTCTAGGGTAGCTTCCGCTAAACCTAAAATCACACTTGCTCGTCTAGAACTTTGCGGAATTCTGCTTCTTTCTCGGCTTCTTAAAGAAGTTCACGACACTATGTCCAGTAGGCATAAAATAAAAAATATTTATGCATTCTCAGACTCAGAGGTCGCCTTATGTTGGTCGGTTGCCTCTCCGCATAGGTTCGACACCTACGTCGCTAACCGCATATCACAAATTCAAAGTAACATTTCGCCTGGCAATTTATACCACGTTGCAGGTGCACAAAACCCCGCTGACTGCGTGTCACGTGGTCTCACCCCTTCTCTGTTAGTTCAACATGAGCTCTGGTTTAAAGGTCCAGTTTGGTTATCACAGCCTACAGAGCGTTGGCCTATACAAAGTTTCGTTCCAAAGCGGGCACCTTTACCAGAAGAAAAAACTTTGTCCCACGTGACCACAGAGGCTAATAAGCCTGAACATCCGTTTCTATCTCTCGCGACACGCTGTTCCTCCTGGAACAAGCTGCTTCGAGTCACAGTTTATGTTTTACGTTTTATAAAAAAGTTATCTCCAAATGAGGTAATTACCGCTAATGATTTAAATACTGCTGAGCTTGAAATTATAAAAGCGATACAAAATGCTAATTTCTCAGCCGACATCAAGGCTATTTCAAATGGACTTAAATGTTCTTTAAAGTTACAAAAATTATTTCCTTTCCTTTCAGATGGAATTTTACGCGTAGGAGGTCGCTTATCGAACTCTTCGCTCGATTACGAATCGAAACATCCTATAATTTTACCCAAAAAGGGTCACGTTGTAGAATTGATAATTGATCATTACCACCGCAACAACCTTCATGCAGGACCGCAACATTTAGTTGGTATATTAAAAACTAAATTTTGGATAATTTCCTGTCGTCGTATTGTTAGGCAAATCACTCAAAAATGTAACCGTTGTTTCAGTTTAAACCCCAGACCTACTTTTCCGCTAATGTCTAGCTTACCTAAATGCCGCTTAGAGCAATGCAAAGCTTTTATGCATACGGGTATAGACTTTGCTGGCCCTTTGTACGCCACCCCTTATAGGAAACGAGGCGTGCGCAGCGTCAAGGTTTACATTTGCCTTTTTATTTGTCTTGTGACAAAAGCAGTTCATATAGAATTAGCTTCAAATTTGACTGCTGCTTGTTTTATAGACGCTTTTAAGCGCTTTTTATCGCGACGAGGTCCGTGTAATTTTATTTATTCCGACAATGGAACAAATTTTGTATCCGCGAAAGCTTATTTCAAGGAGCTGCACGACCTTTTAGAATCTGACGATTATTATCAAACTTTCAGCAATGAGCTCGCGAAACATCGTATTACATGGAAAATGAATCCTCCCACTGCTAGCCACTTCGGAGGCATTTGGGAAGCTAATATAAAAAGTTCCAAGACTTTACTGTTTAGAGTAATTGGCAAGCAAACTTTAACTTTTCAGGAGTTAGAAACTGTTCTTGTTCAGTTAGAGGCCGTGCTCAACAGTCGTCCTTTATACGTTTTAAGCTCTGATCCTTCTGAGCCGCTCGCGCTTACTCCTTCGCATTTTTTGACCATGTCGCCATTGGAATTTTTACCTGCGGCTGATCTGTCCGACGAAAATACGAATTTACTGTCGCGGTACTCATTATTGGACTCGCTCGTGCAATCGTATTGGAAGCGATTCAGAACGGAGTATTTGCATAATTTGCAACAACGCGAAAAATGGAATGCGCCTTCTAATCCAATAAAAATTGGTACCGTAGTAATATTAAAGGTAGATAACGCTCCGCCTCTGCAATGGCCTTTAGGTATTATTACTAATATCTATCCTAATAGCCAGGATGGAGTTATACGCGTAGCGGAAGTAAAAACGAAAACTGGCACGTATAAACGTCCAGTCATACGGCTATGCCCGTTACCGACTCAATAGGAGTCTTCTTTAGTTTAGAAACTTAGTTTTAGCCCGCGTCTAATGTAGACAAATTAAATATAGGTAGTTATATTTAAGTTATAATAAGTTACGTTTTTATTTAAACTAACTTGCTTAGTGAATAAGCACAAATATTGTGTATTTTCAACTTTATGCTGTTGTAGTGTTAGGTTATTCTCTCGTTTGTAGTTTCGTCATAATGAACTTATCACACTTAGTAAGTAAGTAACTTGGCACAATGACCATATACCGCGTTATATTTATGTGCAGTTGGCACTTAGCTCTTTCCTTCCTTTTCTTTTGAAGGGATCCTTCAAGGCCGGGGGGATGTTGAGTTCCAAATTTATTATTTTTACATTTAAGGTAGTTCTATATTAATATTTTTAAATGTAGGTACTTGCGAATCGCCTTACCCTTCCAAGTCACCTATCCTTTGCCAACGCACGTGAGATGAGTATATCTGTCTCACTCGCCGCGATTCGAGAAGCAATTTTCGCCTCGATCAGTTCCCGTCTAAGCTCCGTTTGGCTAACAGCCTGCGCATGGCTAAATATCAAAAATGTGATAAATATTAACGCGCCCCTAAAAACTGTTGTGGAAAAGTGTATCGAACTATTGTGCCGATTGCTGAAAGGAGTTTTGGAAAAGCTGATCAGCTGAGAAGACCTAGAAGAAAAGCTATAAAGGTAGGCGTTGGCATTTTCCTCTTTCCTTTTAAACAAGGTGCAAGCAAGTATTTTGTATCGTAATTTACTTAATATTCAAATTTATACAGTCCATTTATTTCGAAGCTAAATTATTCAAAAACATATCCTTCGTAGCGCTTTGAGGGTCGCAATTGTCATATAAATTAATTTCCCGCATAAGTATGTTGTGAAAGCGCTAACACATAGTTTTAATCTTAACATTCGCTTTAAAAATATGGCGTAACCTAATATTCGGCCGAATGTTCGGTTCGGTAAGAGTTGAACCGAATGTTCGGCCGAATATTCGTATTCGGCAAAGTCCGTATTCGGCCCATCTCTACTTCAAATCAAGAGTGAACAGGCATCTTCTGGGCCCATTTATAATAATAAACAAAAACCTATTTTTTGACGGAGTGGGAATTTTCACAGGAAGACTTGCCCGCCATCGCGCGTCTGGAGCGCGTGGCGCGCCGCGACAACCGCCTCGACGTGTTGTACGTGTTGGCGGGCGTGTTGGTCCGCGGGCCCGTGCAATTCCACGTCGACGCTAAGCCGAGGGGCATGGAGGCCGCGTACAGGAATAATTTGGAAGGTATGTGGATAGGGTTGCAAAAAACGTTTTTTTTTCTGGCTTGAAAAAAAAAAACATGAACAAAAAACCGTGAAAAAAAATTAGTTTTCTTTCTGGAGTATGTTTTTTTTTTTCTAAAGTAAGAAATCTCAAAATTTGCAAAGCAGTTTATAATACTTTTATGCGGTTTTTTTAGAATTAATGTTAACTATTAAACGAATTTAATCAAATAACTTTAATTTCTGGTCTTCTAAAAGTAACATTTACGAAATCTGTAGTTGGTAGTTATCACTATTTACTGTTGGCAACACCACACAGCGCGGAGAGCGCTGCACGCCGCATCGGGGATTATCCAATAAATGTTTGTATACTGCATGTTAATGAAATTAAAATGTACGTTAATGTTATTGAAACACGTTACAACTCACGAAAAACCGTTATTGTCGAATTATTTGTTCATCTAAAAAAAAACATATTTAGAAAAAAAACAATGGTGCTCGGTTTTTTTTTTGTTTTTTTTTCATAATTCTGAAAAAAAAAAAAATCATTTGGTTTTTTTTTCTATTTGCAACCTTATATGTGGAACCATAGTGGAATAAGTAAGGGAAGAGTTGTAGCTCCATCAGTAAAAGCGGGTTATTTGTAGTGACACCTAGCGACAATCACGGGTCAAATAGCGTAAATTATCAGTACCACTACTCGATACTAGGTGTCAACAGTGTCTCGTCTGCCAAAAATGTAATATTAGAACAGTTTACAACTTATATTACAAGCAGAAGGAATTGAAAACAGAATACTGATTAATATTATTGTAATATTAGCTAACAATTGGTGAGCATTAGACTCTTCGTTCGTCGCGACATCTATTGACAAGTGGCAGTACTGATAATTTACGCTATTTGACGCGTGATTGACGCGTAATTGTCGCTAGATGTCACTACAAATAACTCGCATTTACTGATGTATGGAGTTGCAATTCTTCCCCTACTGATTCCTCTATGGTGGAACTCATGTGACAGTAATTTCTATTCTATTCTATTCTATTCTACTATGTGACAGTAATTCGGACTACCTCCTTTGTTTGTTACGCTTGTCCCCCTCTGTTTTATTACTACTTTGGTGGCAAATAAGCATACGATCCGCCTGATAGGAAGCAGTATCCGTTACCAATGGACGTCGAACAACTTAACAAGTACAATTACACACTCTTATTGAGTTCTGTGGCCCGTTTCTCGAAGCTGCAAGTTACAATTTACAAGTGGTTGTCAATGTCTAAATTGACAAGTTGGAAAGAGATTTGTAACTTGTAACTTTCAGTTTTAAGAAATGGGCCCCTTGCCTTATCACCGGCGGGATGACATCTCACCGTACACTATCATATTTATTGTCCCAGAGCTGTAAGAACCTCTTTTTGACACATGACAGCGTCCACAAAACGTAAACTCGCGCAACCTAATGAAATTTTAAATAAAATCCTGTAATAATATTTAAAAAAATCAAGTACTTAAAAACAATATTTCGCTTACTTTAAACATAATCTAACACATGTTACATTTTTTGCGGATCTTCGTTAGCGAGTATTTTACGATATTAATTTATCACGCAGGATTCACTTATTATGTCATTTATCATTCATTTTTATTTTTAAACTAGTGCTGTGGCAGAGTCTGTCATTTCGATTCAAATGACATTTCAGTAAGTTGACAGAAATCGTATATATTTGTTTAAGCGCCTCCTTGTACATAGGGCCTAATCGATTCAACCAATTCGAAATTAATCGTTAGATTTGGCAAACGATACGTCTTAGCCACATCGCAACATACTTCAAAACAAATGTGTCAAAAATATGAACTTACAAATCAGGGACAATAGCATTACGGGATCTTGTGGTTGTGCTGTTTGCTTGGCTGATGGTATTAAAGTTCTTGATAAATATTTTTGATTTTTTGGGTACACCCAAGTACGTTATCTTGTGCACTGGTTTATCTTTGAAGCAAAAGTATTTTAGTAAAAGGAATAAATCACAATATAAATCACAAGTCGAATTTGTTCCAACAAAGTTAAATTTGTTAAAAGATATTTGACTGAATCAGCCAAAAATGTGTATAAACAATATGTGGCATGTTTCGTTTATAAAATCGACTTGTTGATTCAAATATATTGTTGATTGAAATGACGAGTAACTTGTAGAATGTACTAGTTACACTTAACAAAATCTAACTTGTTTGAACCAAAGGCACGTGAGGCGCTATTTTAACCAAAAACTTGTTGGACGAACATGAAAACTAGTTGTTTTTTCTTTCAGTGTATGCATTTTCGCAAAGTATTGCCCAACTCCATTCATTGTTCTATGGTAATATAACTAAACTCGCAATCTTATCTTATTTTCTGTATTTGTTTTAGGTTTCTCTAACATCGATAGCCACGGCGTCCGTCCTAAAGGCGTATATGCGCGACAAAATGAGGAGTTGGACCTTCTGAGGGACATGAACAGCATTTTCGAGCGCTACTCCAAGGCTAAGAGTCAAATACCAGGTGAGAGCTTTTAAGTCTGTCTTTCTCATAGTAATAGCAGTATGGCCACTCCCTCTCCCCGCTGAAAGTGCCGCCCACCCCCTCTCGCTTACATCACAGTTACCACCTGTCAAAAACGCGAACAGTCTATCTGTCATATTTCACTCGTACAAGCATAGTACGCGTTCACCTACACGAGCTTAGACTGTGTGCTAGGAACGCGCCTCTTTCATATATTTGATCGCCAGTGTCCGACACAACAACACAACAATACAATACAATACAATAGTGCGACAATATTTGATTTTGGGTGCGTTTTCATACAAAAAAAAATTTTTTCGTTTTTTTTTTGAATTTTTTTTTTACTTTTTGTTTTTTTATAAGCGTATACGAGGTACCAACGGGGAACGAAAATTCGATTATTTTTGCGCTACGACGCACCGTTTAGGAGATACAGCCATTCAAAGTTACTATTTTCAGTAGACTTTATTTATTTCATACCATGTTTGAGAAAAGCACTATACATACCTCGGCGGGAAATAGGGTTGCCCGCCTCGGACCTATGCGGCCTCGCTTCGCTCGGCCGTCTATATGTCTTCGGCCGGCAACCCCCTTTGTCCCGGCCTCTGTAGTAATGTACTATAATATCGATGAGAACGACACTGGCCAAACTGTGGCAACATTTGTTCACACTTACTTGTCAATTTGGTCCGTAGGCTTTAAAAACCATACATATGCGAAATATTAATATTGGATGAATTCCTAAAGGATATTGAGATTTTTTTTATATTTGTTACAGGATTTCAGAGGCGAGACGAGCCTAGCCGTAACTTAGCCGTCGAGCTTAGCGACTCGCTCAAGAGGGTCATTAATGGCATAACGGATGATCCAGGTAATATATAAATTTGACAAGTTTTATTCACCAAATGTAATTTTGTTTAAAACAATTCAACAGTTAACAGCTTCAAACAGTTATAAAAACAATTCTAACGAATGTTTACCACCAAGGAGTTGGAATTCCTTGCCAGCATCCATATTTCCCAGCTCATATAAACCAGCAACCTTCAAATCAAGGGTGAACAGGCACGTTCTGGACGAGATCGCTCCATCGTAGGCCACGTCTTCGCCTCGGCTAGTCTGTGGCCCTGAGTAAACCCATTTATAAAAGAAAAACAATATATACCATCTATATCCGTCTATTGTCCTTTGAGTCGTCGGCAACCCGAACCCTCCTTAGAACTTGTGCACTCTTTTTTGCTGCGTACTTAACACAGCAAAAGGGAATGTACTAAGTTTCTTATAGGGTGGCAACGCGCATGTGACACTGTTTGAGTTGCAGGCGTCCATAGGTTACGGTGACCGCTTTACATCAGTCGGAGCGTATGCTTGTTTGCCACCGACGTAGTATTAAAAAAAACCTACATAATATAATGTCCCTCGACAGCTGACAGATGTAACTGTTACCTCTATTTTTATATTCTCTTATGTTATGAGCTTTAAGAGTATGGATTCTAATATAAGTGTTGTAACAAAAACGGAACCGAAGGTTCCTTTGACTGTAGTTTCGGTCCCGATTCCTATACTATAGTCAACAACGTTATCCACGAATTTGTCCTTTAAATGTATAACTATGTGTTGTTTCTATGACAAATTTTATAATATAGATATAATTACAATAATCTTACATTTATTTATTTAATCTTTATTGTACACAAAGAAAGAAAAACTTATAGTACAAAAGGCGGACTTAATGCCAGACAGCATTCTCTACCAGTCAACCTTTAGGCAAAGCAGAGTTATTGTGGGCATTACATTAACATGCGTAAACATAAAAACTAGATCTAACCTAATTATACACACACAGATACATAAACCTAACCTATCTAGCCCCCCCCCCCGTGAGCCTCCCGATGCAAAAGTACCCATAACGCTTGCCGCATTACCGCGTTGAACCGCGATGGATAACCTTTGCATCAGGAAGGTCCCAGAGCAAGGGTCCAGACCCCTCTCCCTCAAGCGTCTTCCCACCTCCCCGGAAAAATCCTATACTATTATACATAGACACATTAATAAAATCCTAATGTTGTTGTAGAAGAAGGGATTGCCGCCTCAGATCACCACGACGCCGTACAGGAGATCAAGAAGCGCGCCATGTGTAACGCGGTGTCTACTGTGAGGTATCTGGACTCCGCAGAGCAGAGGAAGTGAGTACAGGCTTTTAATCATTTTAACAGTGTATTCATGTTCAATTGATCACATTTCAAGACTAAAATCGCCGTCAATAGAAATTGTCAACAATTTAAACAAACCATTCTATAAAATATCAGTATTCTGGCACAATTTTATTATTTTAAAGGTTGAGGATCGTGATGTGATATGAATTGATTAAATAACACATAGATTTAGTCAGTATCTGATGAGTTAGAATGGAAATTAAAAACATTTTGTCTACAAGGTTGGTTTACATTGTACACAAATTCTATTGACGGCGACTTTCAATAAAATATCATATACCTAAACTTTTCTGGGTTTTGCCTAGTTTCAGAGTTATTATTATCACCGTGGAAAAGAATAAACAACTCATAATTATTTCTTGCTCTGCTAGTACAAATTTCTTTTTGAATATATATTCTATATT